>NC_086285.1:21785580-22124937 GCF_963924245.1 Chroicocephalus ridibundus
GAATTACCTAAGACAAAAAAAAAATACAAAACCAAAAATGAAAATTGTTTTCTAACTAAGTTTTGGAAAATCAGGCGTACTGAATTACATGCATTAAAGCTCAGTTAAAGCAGAACTAGCCCCCAGAAATCATCTTTTCTCCACCTTCTTAACACTCTGTATATGTGCACGTCTAAAGCTAAGACATACAGGTGCTCAGGCTTTACAGTGGTGGAAGAGCCAAAAATAGTAGTTAAGTGTCAGTCATTGATCTAAGCACTTCGCAGTTTTTATCTTCACGGTGTCCTGAGCGTAGAGGAGAACAAAAAGAGCTAGAGGTTCGTTTCACTTACTTAACTTCAGCATCTCAAAGTTACTCGATATATTTAGTCTGAATAGATGTCTCGGCTCCTACAATGTTGAAAGACAACACACCAGCACACCCAGAAGTTCACGTGTCCCAGCATTTCACACACCTACCTTAGACTGAGATGAATCGAACCTGGCGGTACTTACCTCTACCCACTGATTACAAGGGGATCCTAGATAATTAACCTATTAGACTCAGGCTAACCCAGTTCCATAGGCAGCTACGGTTCACGAAAGGATTTCTAAAAAGTAAGTCAGATTCATTGCTAGCAATACATTAATGCGTATATGTTATACGGACTTGTTGATCTTGACCACAGTAATCTGGTAAACATCATACAGGGAAAGCGCGACAGCACAAATCTCCCAGTCAGGCCAAGTCATTGTCCAGTATTTTATTCAGTGGATCATCCTGCCTCTTGGAGTTGCACACATTTTTAAATCGGGCATGTGAGGAGGCCACCTTATTTTCACAGGACTGCAAGGTGTTTACTCAGTAGGAACATGGTGTACATGACTATCAAAGTGAAATCCCTGGGTTTCACATTAGCGAAGTAAGAAATTTGCTCTGCTCAGGAAGATTAACTCCACCTTTTTTTCCCTTAGTATTTTTAAAACCACTTTTAAAACCTGAAATCGGGTTCTGTTTTGTTCATGTAGTAAAAGTGGGATATATATCTACAGCCAACATATAAGTAAATACAGGTTTGGAACATACTTGGGAGGCACGCAGAGATGTTCAGAAAGCAAGGCTTCGTTATTATTCCCAACCCCCTTAACCTGCATGTCACATAAATTACGGTTCTGTAAATTCACTTAGCACAAGATCCAGCGTGACTTTTGTTGAACTTGTACAAAAAGCTACCTCGCTAGGGATCCATCACAGCACTGAGACAGCCAGGTGTGCGCCCTGGTATGTAGCACAGATGATGCTAAAGGGCATCTTCCTGCCCACCCCTCCCCTCCATCTCTTATTATTCAGCAAAACAGTTCAGAGATAGCTCATTTCCGTAAACTCCACAGCCTTAAACTTGGTTTTAAAATCGCTGACATACTACTGTGCTGACTTAGAAAAATCCAGCAGCCTTGCAATCAACAATAGAGAAAAAGTAGCAGGACAGATGACTATGAACACCTGGAAGCGTCCCACATTTGACTTTCAGGAGTCAGACACGTCTGCATATTTAAAGCACTCATGCACTTAAAGCTATATTAAATGTTTTAATGAATACCCATTTCTGAAGGCTGCAGTAAAGCTGGTGATTTCAGATACATTAATTAGGGGAGCATCATGCTGAACACATCTACTTAAAAGGCTGTTACAAATGTCATATGCACAAGTGGATGCAGCCTGTCAGCGGTGTTTTTTACTATGTTTCAGGGCAAAGCACAGGCAACTGAACAATACCAAAGGAAGAAGTGCAAGTTCTGGTTCCTACTGAGCACATGCTGCAAGAAGGAGGCAGAATTCCGTTCATAAAATTTACAGGGAAATAAGAAAGGGGGGCGGGGGGAGGCAGAAGGAAGGAAAAAAGACAGAGATGGCTCTAAAGAAGTAATTTCATTGTGCACAGGGTGTCTGACTGCTGATGAACAAAACAAAGACGATTTGATTCATTAAATGGAGATTGCCAGTTTGTAAACATAGACTGCAGGCTATTGATTTAACTGAGTAAATTCCATCTATACTGGGATATTGCAGGCATGCACTAAGCTTTTTATATCTCTCCAAGCAATTTGGCATATTTCTCTGTGTTGTACTTTTAGCTCTCATTAACAAGGGTTTATTTAATTTAATAGCACTTGTAGTGGGAGCGCTGAATGTGTGCAAATTCTTGTAACATCTATTAATAGGCTTCCAGCTCAGAGATACAAGACTCAGTTCCCATAAGCTAAAAAGATGGTGAGATGCCTTTAGCAAGGAGCAAGCCTGACACTGACGGGCTTCGTTTTGCTGTGGCGATACTATAATTGGAAACAATTCCTCGAAGCTAGGCCAGACCCCAGATCTATCAAAACATTCAACGGACTTGAGAACTGCAAGATATTGGTTACCAGAGCCTAAAATTAAAATGTCATGGTGTCCCAGCTTGGAACTAGCAGAAATTCAATGCCTGAAACTGTATTTTAGATAATCATTTCCCCACAGAAGAAAGCCTGTAAGCAGAACAATGCCAACACCTTTTTGGTTCCATCTAAATTAAGTATGAAATTTGGAAGAGCTGCGCTATTTCAGTCTTACAAATAGAGCAAAAGGGAACAAGCCAGGAGGAAAGAGAGGTTTCATTTAGTCCAGCTATTATCATTTTGAAGACCAATGCATACGACGTCATGCTGCACCGAGTGCCTCACTTTCTCTATTTGGAAAAGTGTGTATTTCCATGGAGCTGCTTGCCTGCTTTTCATCATATTCTCAGAGACTGCTCAGCATTACAGTAAGCCCTAGGAAAGTACACCTTACTTCTTGTTCCACGGAAGTTCTCATTCATCATCTGTTATTAAGTCTCAAGGTAAAAAATTTCATCTGTTTACTTCAATTGTTGAAACAAAGCAATCCATCACAGTCCATTCATTCTGCATGAATTACTGGCATCAGGCATAACAGATTTACTGTGGTCCCTGCCCTGCAGATCAAAAGGTAAAATCTCGAACAAATGTAAAAATTACTGAAAAATTCCAATGTAGAAATGATTTAATGTAAATTCTCTTCTGCTTGCTAAATGTAAACTGACTTTTCCTGGTACTAAGACTTCTTTTTTTATTCTTTTTTTTGGTCTTTTTCCTTTTTCTTTCTTTTTTTTTTCCCCAGGCACTTGAATGCATTCTTAATGAACCACTATGGAAAAAAAACATTCAGTGATGGTTAAAATCAATGCTTCTTAGCACACACACACAAAATAATCTCACTATAATGTACCAGGAGAATGAGAAAAATAACAGGAATTTTGATACAGTAGAATTGGACTGTTGCAGCTTCCCTAAAGACTTTTCTTATGTCCGATGAAGACTGAATAGAAAACTACAAATCATACAGACATTAAATGAGTATTCTCAATTTTAGGAAAATGGAAGTGATAACTCATGCAAATGACAATCTCCTAAACATGTATGACACCGTGAAAACAACGGACAATAAAATGGACCATGTTTAGGCATATCCCATGATATGGGATAAATGAAAGTATCACATATATTGGTGCTTTTTTGTCTTCCCAAATGATGACCCAGCTTTATTTCTTGCCAGCTGGTCTACAACAGAGCAATCTGAGCAATCAACTGGCAAGAAACTCCAAGCCAAACATTATAGTGATCTTTGCTTTTACAGTGACAAACGTTAAAATGCCATCTCAACTTCCGTGTGCTATTTCTTACAGCCAAGAAATCTAATGATCTCCTTCCATAACAAGACCGCTATAGCTACGGACAGAAAAAGAGTTTATCACAGCTGAATAAAGCTCAGCTGTGCAGAAGACAATTTTCAGACCAGAACAAGTTTCTGTGGGAGCTGAAAACCTGACCATCTTGGTTTTTTCCAAGTGCAATAGGTGCTCCCTTGATTTTGATAACAGTATTTTATAGCATATATATGGTGTACACATACTTTAGAAAACCCCCTTAGAAGTAAAACTATGTTGTATAAACAATCTCCCACCTGGAGAAAGAAGGAGAAAAAGAATGAACCGCGTATGACAGATATTAGTCAAACTGCTTAGCCTGTTTCTGCAAGGCAGAGAAACTCCCTGATAATGGGAGTAGTAAGACACAGCAGATGTCGAGCAAGCAGACAAGGGAAGAGGATAAATTATTTAAAAGGAATGTGGCAAACATTTGGCTTTATAAAGGACTAACAGCACTCTTTGCATAGGTAACTGCGAATAGTTTGTATAGAAAGTGAAAAATAAACATTACAGAACTGATAAACAGAGTTCACAGTCATTTCTGAAAGGAAATAAGGCATTGCAGAGTACTGAAATTCAAATGAAAGATTTATAAAATCCAAGCCATAAGCTTTTGGTGTCAGGTAAATTACAGTAGCCCCAGCAGTCACAGGAAGGTCACACCCATTTAAAGAAGATGAAAACTGCGGTGTTGAAGTCAGTTGATTTGGACTTACTAAGAGAGCACTTGCCAGCTCAACAAAGTGTGGTCTTATTCCTGTTAAGCTCCTTTTTATCGACAAGTTTCCTCTTGATTATTAACGCCTTTATTGAGGTACAAATGCCCTCCTGCTAAACCTGCTGCAAGTCACCTGCTATAAATCTGTTTGGAAGTTTGATCGTATGGTCAGGGGACTCTGACAGCGTGTTTATGCATTAAACACACACACCGTATCTACATATACATTTCTTTTGCCTCTTGAGTCTCCCCCTGTATTTTATCTTTCTCGGTCTCTCTGGACTATGGCGCTCTGCAACCAGACCTGGCTTGGTTTTTATGTCTGACACACTGTCAGGGTTTAACAAATAAGAATTAGTAACAAGATTCCGGAGGGTGTTGTACACGCCAGAGGAAATCTGTCGCGAGGTCACACGTCAGCGGTGTCTGCTCGCTGCCAGCGGGCTTTAAAGGGTTTCGAGGAGAACCCCCACCGAATACTGAGCAGGAGAACCCCTGCGGAGTCATTCATCCACACCCTGCATCCCGCTACCAGAAATAACGTCCTGCAGAATCAGGTTGGGGAAAGAAAAAAAGGCAAGGAAAAATAAAATAAGCAATAAACTAGACACGTACATACAGCTAAACTCCTTGGAAATGAAAACTCAGCAGGGAGGTAAATGTTGGTACGTAACTCTGAGGCCACATACGACACAGACGGTCTTGAAGACCCTCCAATTTCCATGCAGTTTAATTGTGAGTTCTTTCCTCCTTCAGGAATTAAATCAGTGAGAACCATATAACCTAAAGTGGCTTGTTGTGGGCTCTATCTCCCACAATCAGCACCTAGTTTCATTTTTTCATGAATGCTGCCTCTGTTGTTGCAAGCATTATTTCTCTGCTCCTGTATAACCGGATTGCAGAAAAAGGTGCGTGGGAATTTTTAGATGGAAAAGTCTGTCGAATTTGAATGAGACAGCACCACTCTCTCATTTCAAATCATGCCAAAGGGTAGATGCAGAGGCTGTAAATGACATGCAACTAAGGGCTCAACAAGGCATCCATAAAAAAGATTGAAATGCAAACTGAGTGGTCCAAATAAAAAAGGCTGAGCCTTGCCTTTTATTTTTTAATTAAAAATCCACTGCATGAATGCCTTGTAATAAGTTAAAAGGGGTAAATGAATGATCTTGACAATACTTGCAGAACAAAGTGGAACACTACATTTTTCTGCGACTGAAAGGGACGCGGTGAAAGTCAATCAGAACCAAGTGGCAGCCTTCTTTCCTCTTATTATACTTTTATTAATTCAATTACTGAATTCTTTGAGACTCTCCTCCCCCACTGTTTCCACCCTGCTCCCAGAATGAAAAGTTTCATCTTGGCACTACCTGTTAAACCAAAACCATTTCTGATTTAATGGCTGGTGCGGCATTAGCAGCCGCAGAGAATGGCGATCACCCCCAGTTCATTGCATGGGAAGAAGACGGACAGCAGAAAATTGCTTTTCAGAGGTCCTCCCAGCCCAGGTATGAAGCTAGTAATTTTAATGCCAATTTGGATGCACGTTGTTCCGACAGCCAATGAGTATGCTGGTTGTGATTTACACATTCAAATAATAGTTGCAGTACTTTGTTTTATGATGACAACAATCCGGGACCACTGAAGTTGCTACATACTTCAGTGAAGCATAAAATCAAACCGTACCAGGTTAACTTCACGTTTCTTTCATTCTCAGCACTTCTTGGTATTTTCAGTGCTTGGTAATATGTAGGTGCAGTGATCCCACCACTCCTTTTACTGTCACAGGAAAAAATTAAACAACTCAAAATGACCTGCCATGACTTCAAAAAGTTTTGGACCAGAGGAATTTTTGACGTTACTTCTGGTCATTCCAGAAGGGTGAATGTTTCCTGCACTAAGTGCTAGAAAGGTACAAGGAAACACTGTCACGAAGGAAAAAATAAAGTAGCTCCTTATTAAGGCAGCTATTCACCCTAAGAGGTGCATGCACAATGCGCTTCCACGCCATTTACACACATTTCCAAGCTTTTTTCCCTCCACAGCCGTCCCTCCCTTCGCGTTTCATGCAGGTTTCTACACCAAGGCTTACAGTCGAGTGCCATGCACACACAGAACAGCAAAATATCCTTTACGAACAAATGAGGAGGAAAACAGCATGTGATGCTGCCTTGAACGGAACGCAATTAAAACAAAAACAGCACTGTGCTTCATTCATTCATTCACTCTTTAATTCATTCATTCATTCACTGATATTCTCTGACATAATCCTTTACAGTATTTGCCGATAGCGAAGAGAATAAAAAGTGCTAGAAACCATCTTCACGGGGCAAGATGCAGCTGTGACGTGGATGGGCAAAAGAACAAAAAGGAAAGGAGGGGGAAAGAAGCTCACGTGCTGTGTGATCGGGGAGCTCCTGCCCCATTCAGCAGGTCACAAGAGCCTTAGCCACCGCTCACCTGCTACCGCAGCTCCTGCCCGGCCCTGGCACAGGCAACTGCGCAGCCCTGTCGATGCACCACATGAAACAGGACTGTGCGTGGTGCTCTCTGGTTTGACAGGGAGCTAATGCACCCTGAGTGCTCCCCACAGGCAGGTTGGGCCTGAAGTGGCTTGTTCTGGAAGGCTGCAACAAACAGGTGAGAACCAGTGTCTCCACAAAGCACCATCTCCATAAACCGCCTCTCTGGTATCACTCGCCACGCAGGTATGTTCACTCCATTTTTGCTGGCTGAAAATAACCCGCTCAGATTCATACTTAAATAGATCCAGAAGGGCTCACTCAATTTAAAAAGCTGCTCTCGACCACTTCTCAGTGGGTAGTTTGAGCCTGTCACCAAGTCTCAGCATGGTTTGCCATCACCCTGTCCTAGCGTCAAAGAGAACTTTATCTGGAAGGCCTTGATTTTCCCTGACACTAAATTCTCCATAGGATTTCTAACCACAAGATGTGCCCAGCTTCAGGAATGGATGTTCTGGATGCTGGGAGAGACTGGGCAGAGGCCCAGGTTTAGCTCAGTGTGCAGACGCACATCTCTGTCTCTGGATCAAGTCTGTAACCTCCTGTCAGCTACAAGAGAGCTGTCTGTCATTTCATTGTCAGCCTCACCTCCATCCCTGGAAAGATGATGGAACAGCTCATTCTGGGCATCATCTCATGGCATGTGGAGGAAAAGAAAGCTATCAGAAGTACTCAACATCCATTCACCAAGGGGAAATCATGTCTGACTAATCTGATAGCCTTCTATGATGGCATGACTGGATGGATAGATGAGGGGAGGGCGGTAGATGTGGTCTACCTTGACTTAAGCAAGGCATTCGACAAGGTCTCCCACAGCATCCTCATAGGGAAGCTTAGGAAGTGTGGGTTAGATGAATGGACAGCAAGGTGGATAGATAACTGGTTGAAAGACAGAGCTCAGAGGGTTGTGATTAGGGGCACAGTGTCTAGTTGGAGGTCAGTGACGAGTGGTGTTCCCCAGGGGTCAGTACTGGGTCCAGTCCTCCTCAATATATTCATCAATGACCTGGACAGGGGGATAGAGTGCACCCTTAGCAAGTTTGCCGATGACATAAAGCTGGGGGGGTGGCTGACACACCGGAAGGCTGTGCCGCCATACAGAGAGACCTGTATGGGTGCTGCACCTGGGGAGGAATAACCCCATGCACCAGTACAGGTTGGGGGCTGACCTGCTGGAGAGCAGCTCATCTGAAAGAGACCTGGGAGTCCTGGTGGACAACAGGATGACCATGAGCCAGCAATGTGCCCTTCTGGCCAAGAAGGCTAATGGCATCCTGGGGTGCATCAAGAAGAGTGTGGCCAGCAGGTCAAGGGAGGTCACCTTCCCCTCTACCCCGCCTTGGTGAGGCCACACCTGGAGTACTGTGTCCAGTCCTGCGCTCCCCGGTTCAAGAGGGACAGGGAACTGCTGGAGAGGGTGCAGCAAAGGGCTACCAAGATGATTAGGGGATTGGAACACCTCTCTTAGGAAGAAAGGCTGAGGGATTTGGGTCTCTTCAGTCTGGAAAAAAGACGACTGAGGGGGGATCTTATCAACACTTATAAATACTTAAAGGGTGGGTGTCAGGAGGATGGGGACAGGCTCTTTTCAGTGGTGCCTGGGGACAGGACAAGAGGTAATGGGCACAAACTTGAGCATAGGAAGTTCCACCTAAACATGTGGAGGATCTTCTTTACTTTGAGGGTGGCAGAGCACTGGAACAGGCTGCCCAGAGAGGTGGTGGAGTCTCTGTCTCTGGAGACATTCAAAACCTGCCTGGACGCATTCCTCTGCAACCTGCTCTGGGTGACCCTACTGTGGCAGGGGGGTTGGACTAGATGATCTCCAGAGGTCCCTTCCAACACTATGATTCTATGATTCTGAAAAGACATGCAAAAAACTCTATTTAAAGATTTTTGCATGAAGGAGAATCTGATGAATACCTGTGCAAGCTGTTCTCAGGGTTAATTATTCTAACCATTCTAGAATCATTTCTCATTTCAAGTATTAATATATTAGATTGAAGCCTTCGGTCGCTAGAACACTTTATGCCTTTCTGCTAAATTAGGTGGCTCTCCACTAGAATAAATGTTTTCTCCAGGATTTCTCTAGAATATGAAATGTCAGCCTTTTGCTCTCGCATTGATAAACTAAACAGATCAACCTTCTCACTGGGAGGAACATCACCTTTGTCAATCTCTTCAAGTTTATCAGTATTATTTCTGAAGGGACAAGGTGATGGCCTCTAATGATGCATATTATTTCTAGTCCCTTTTAGCTGGTTGATGCATCTGCAGATGGTGTTTGGTCTCCAAGTCCCCTCAGCACACTGGAAATCATGTTTCACTGGTCACCACCAAAGCTTTTAAACTGACCTGGAGTGACTGCTTTTGAAAACACCTCCTTTTCTGGAAAGGTTACTTTTGTGTAACCCTGTTTTCAGTGGCATTGGGTGGGTCTTTTTTAAAAGTTTATGTATTTCAGATTGCAATCCATTATAACGTCATGATGTTCTTCTATGTATTCAGCGCTGAAGTTCAGGAGATTGAGGAGGAAAAAAGTCTGTGTACGATGTGGGGAGGAAAGAAATAAAGCTCTCTTTGCAAAGGGAGAAAATACCTTTCTGAATTGCTACGAAATACCATTATAATTTGACCATAGTACCAGTATGTATTAGAACATTATCCCTCATTGGAAATAATATAATGCAGTCTGTCACTTTGGTCATGTAATAATTTTTAAAAAAAAAAACACTACGAATATTCCCATTTGCTTTCAGCATAAGGATGATGTGAAATTTCTGACTTAACGATCTCTGTAAAAATCTTCAGAAGAATGAAGATTAAGCTGAAGCTCACTTTCATTATATATCGCCAGTCATGGCAGGGCATTGATCCTTTGAACGAGCATTTCCTACCTCACACAGAAAAAAAATGAATAAAATGTTAAAAATAATCAGAAAAGGGCTGGCTATGAATATTACAATGCACAATGCTGGTGCAATGGAAGAGTACAATTTAAAATGTAACAACTTGCAGCATTACATTCATTTCTGCAGTACTGCAACCAATTTACAAATAACAGGGACACCATCTGTTCTCTAAAGAACCATGGGAAAAAATGCCTGCTAGCAATTAAGAGGTTGTACATGAGACACAATTTCTGGAGATTTCACTTTTTTTCCTGTTTTTTGTTTTATTTACTTGGCCTGGAAACGATGTCATCACAAATACCAGTGGATGATCTTACCAGCGGGTTTTTTTCTGTTCTAGCCTACTTAGCTTACAGATGTACTTTTTTAATCAGTGTATTTGGTATTCATGACTAATGTGAATTTGTAGAGAAGAGATCTGTGAGAATTATGTGGATTTAGGTTTAGAGCTTTTCCCATCCTGGCAGACTGACATTAGTTGAACATTTATTCTGCTCTGGCTAATGTATTCTCTCTCTCTGGCCTCTCAGTTATTCTTATTTTTCCCATTCTCTTCTTAATAGTTATGGTACATTAGTGTAAGTACTGCTTCTTTCGACTAATGCTATTACTGAGACTTTGTTAACATGGGGACAGCAATGCTGTCACAACCGATTTCACTGTTACAGATTTCCACAGTCCTAGAGGGTTTAAATTTACAAGATACTATAGATCTGTAAATGCATTTTGCAATTTGATTGTGTTAATGCGTTCAGTAATGTGCTCAGATGTTCGCAACAAGTCTGTGGCCTTTGAATTGTATTTGAGAGTGATTCCTATGTACACAATACCATTCTGGCACACGATATAATTGCTATCCAAATAAGTCAATAAAGACATAGTAAAATGCAAAACAAAGTCATACAGGAGAAATAAATGACACGGGCTGCAGTAGTACTTGCTGTTATATATGTTCTCTTTGGCCAAAAAAATCTTTCCCTAAAAAAAAGCGGTTCCAGTTTACTACTACCATAATGCCTTGAACAGTTAGCTGAGCGTTGGCAGCAGAGCGGCAACGATTATTTTGGTTTGCGTTTACCAGCTAGCTGCAGTAGGTCTAAACACCAGATACATTCTTCTAATGTGTGTCCCTCCCTCCGAAAGAGGACATAACCCTCCCGTAAACAGAACAGCGTAAGGATTAGGACAAGTAGGAATTCAGCTGTAATTTTAAGCTACACAAACACCTGGGCTCCTGCAAAAATCTATCCTTGTTGCAAAAAAGCTTCCACAGACACTGTGCTAAATCAATCCTCTGTGCCCAACCCCACAAAAGCCTGTATAAGCGCGACCAGTAAGATATGATTGCATTTGTCAGTCACACCAAAAAACAGGATTACCACTTTTCATAGAAAGGAAGGTCAGGACCTGTCCCTTAGGACAGAAGATAAACCAGAAAAGCATCTTCAAAACGTCTACACAGAACAATCCTGACTAACCAGACACAGAGGAAGCTGAGGGGCACTTTGGCCACATTGCCATTAAGAAATAGAAACAATATCATTAGTTCCTCTCAGCTGCTGAGAGATGAGTTTCAAGATTGACAAAAACTGAGTACGTGTAAATTCAGAGCTACATAGAGAACATATAAAGGGACTTCACATTCGTTTACTGAATTATTTTAGCAGCTGAGAATTTAATGCCAGGATTTAAAATCAGAGCATTTTACAGCTGCCAATAAAATTGCCCCGATACAGCTAAACACAGGCTTGGATTTCCTGGAACTGAACCTTAATTTTGAAAGAATCCTGCTCTTGCTGACGTCTGGTAACAGCCAGCATTACACTGTGGTAGTGGACTTTGATCAGTGAGGAAAATCCAATGGTAAGCAGCAATTAAGTGGATCAGAGATGAATGCGATAGATGTATTTTCAGCATGGAGAAAACCAGCCACACCAGCTGCACTAATGGGAGTTATGCTTTTAAATTTGATTTGTGCTGTAGCCTGAAATCCTATTCTGTTCCACTGAGCTACATGATCACTATACCTAAAAATGAAAATTAAGAGTGATTATCCCATTTCACCTTTTGCTAATGTGAGTGCCTGACAGTTTAAATACAAATGGCAAGTCCTGACTTATCGCTTTATATAAGAGGAATCTCTGCTCATAGGAAACAGAGAGGGGTGGGCAGGCACACCTCTGGATTAGACCTCGGAGCACGGGAAAGAACAAACCTGGGCTCCTCCAGCACAGCCAACGCCACGGGGGGTGCAAGGTGGTGGCAGGGACCCGCAGTGCCCATCTCCCTCGGCAGCGGACAGGCTATGCGTGTGAAGCAAGGGGGGAGAAGAGGAAATGGCCTTGAGTTGCACCAGGGGAGGTTTAGACTGAATATTAGGAAAAATGTTTACACTGAAAGGGTTATTAAGCTGCCCAGGGAAGTGGTTGAGGCACCATCCCTGGAAGTATTTAGAAGACGGGTAGACATAGTGCTTAGAGATATAGTTTAGATTAGTGATGGTTTTTGTCATAGTTAAGTTGACGGTTGGACTGGATGATCTGAAAGGTCCCTTCCAACCTGGGCAACTCTATGTTTCTATGATTCTATGACAAGATCGGGCTCTCTGATGGGATGTTATCTGCTATGGGTATGAGCAGGGATGCAGACAGGCAGTACCTTCTGCTTCCTCTGGGCTTCCGAAGTGTGTTTCAAAGTTCATGAGCTAACAGAGCCTTCAGAGGCACGCACAGGCCAGAAATCATCATATTTTTATTTACATTTGAGAAACAATTTGTAGCCTGTTTATGAAAATGTGCGTATAGACATATGGCATAAGAAAGCTCAAACATGTCTGGCTATTAAATTGCTTCACTTGTTCAGAAAAGGCTCAACGAGTAAAACTACTCCTTGGTAGTGTTTGTGGAATTAAGCCTTAGTGATTACATCAGAGCAGAAATCATCTAAGATAAAAAACCTAACTACTGACTAACACTTTTCGTTAGGGTGCTTTATGGCAACAGGCTATTCACACTACTGCAGCAAGAGGAAGATTATATACGCTAGGAAACCGAAGGCTTGTCACGCTGGCTGTATTTGAGTGGATGGTGCCTATGTCTTTGTACATCATCAATAATTTCTGTGTTCTGTCTGTCTGGTTTATCTCAAAAGACATGGTGCCAAAATGTGCAAAAATCCTATTTTTCAAAACAATATATATGGCAGGACTACTGCGTATTTCGGTGCCCTGCCTGCCCACAGGATCAGAAGGGCAGAATACCTCTTTTCACATGGCTATAAATGAAGAATATCCTCAAAACACCACTCTGCTGCGGCTTGATCTTCCATTCAGCAGAAAAGGCCATTTAATGAAGTTCACTGAGTTTTGCCTTATCCCTCCTTTACTGCTCCCACCATAATTTCACTCTTGAGAAAGGAGAAGGGTGTATTTTTTATATGAAATGGATTATGTTTTGAAACTGCCATCCGTGAGTAATCCCTTTAAGGTGGTATTGTTCTCACTTCCATTTAACTCTCCAGTTTCAGAAATTTGTATATTTTTCAAAGTGAAAAAATTGTACATTTTGGCACTCGACAATTTGGCCTGGGAGAAAAATAGTGACAGCACTGAAAAATCATTCTTGCAGTGATCAACCTGCAAAAATAAAGAGATGCCTAGGTAAGGCAGAAAATACCTTTGCACAAATTGGTCTTTCTAACAGTAACTCATTTCTACCATCAATTTCAGTTTGGTAATACAGGGAAAGATCCTCATTTGCACCTGTGGCACCAACTCAAACCTCTGCCTCTCCGTTTAATAACCGATGCCCTGCTCCTAAGGGAATAAAATAAACATGAAAGCACCAGGCTCCGTACTACAAGTTTGCAGGTAAAACACTGACACGGCAAAGATAAAGCATCTCTACCATGAAGGTAAATGTGGTCTCTAGGGGAGAAACTTTCTGAGAGCCCAGTCCACAGCAGCTTGAATGACCATCACAACCCTCATCGCTATCTGCCGCATGCACAGGGCACATTGCTGTGTCTGCCTTTTTTCCACACAGGGCTCTACAATCCGTGTAGGGATGCGAGATGCTATCACAATAAAATCTCCATGACAAAAAAGCCCTATGAAAACAAGGTAGCTCACTGCAGACACATGGATGCTTTCCCCGTGGAAGAAGATGAGGGGAGAAACATGTACAGAAATACATTCTATTTCATACAGCCTGATAGCAATGGGATAAGAGCCTATGGAGTACAGAAAACCTGTACTCCAAGTCCAAATACTGATGTAAATGAGAAGTACTCTATCGCTTATCCATTCCCAGAAGCATTGCAGTGCCATGCTCCTGCCATGACTAGACCCAGGTTCATCCTTCAAACATGCCCCGCTTACTGCTCTTTTCTTCAGGCTCCAACCCTCTACTTTTTGTGGGACTTGAGCAGAGTCTCAGTCCTCTGGCTACTGATTTGGAGGACTATGTAGCCAATGCAGACAGCACAATCTAATGCTGCATACAAGCATTAGGCAGTTCCCAGTGAACAGCAAGGAACACGGTCTACTCTGAAGCCAGCTCAATTGCAGTAAACCATCCACCACCTCTGCAGAAAACTCAGGAAAGAAATTGGCATTTGCTACACGTTCCTCACTGGTCCCATAGAAATCAAATATGGTTTTTCTACTGATTTGCTTGAAACACTTTACCTTCCATGCCTGGTTTCAATGAGGTTGTTGTCCTTTATGCTCCCTTCCTCCCTTGATGAAGGCACTCCTGATGGACTAATGAGGAAGAAAGCAGCAGCTACTCATTCCACAGCTAATGAGTCTTGTTTCTGAAGTGTATCATCCAAAACAGCTGGTGACACTTTTAATGAATGTCTATCAAATATTTATCACTTTAACTACAGCCAAGCTTTAATTTGAACTCTACCGATGATGATCTCAAGCGAATCACTTAAAAAATCACTAGAAACCAGAAAAAGAGAAATCTGATTGTAACTCTCATTTGTAAAGTGCCATGCAGCCATCATGATTTATCAAAGTATAGCAAAAACTGGTGAGTTCGTTAACATACTACAAAAGTACTTCCTTACCACCCATGTAGCTGTTTGGTTGCAGTAGTAAATAATCTATATTTAAATCATGGATTCACTACAAAACAAACATGCAAATTTCAAAACAAGCTATGTAGCTTTTGCGTTCTGTTTCATGAAAGAGGGAACAGGAAAGGGAGGAAAGGAAAGGGGAAAAACGGACAAAGAAGGAAAAGAAAACAAAGAAAAAAGTGGCAGGAATTGACTCCCTGATTTACAGTTTAATTAATGGTCAAATAATTTGTTGAACATCAACAAGGTTTTAACACTGCCCTGAAGGACTATCTGGAAGTTCAATATTGTGTTAAGACTATAGCATGCTTCAGTGACCAAGATAAATCAATAGTCAAGAAATCAGGGATCTGTATTTCAAAAATGGAAATCTGCTGTTTTCTCCTAAATGCTGGATTAATCGCTATTGTCAACCAATATTTTTGCCATTTTCAATAGCACAAAAAAGTAGCCCATTACTCACTTGTAATTCCTTCCCTTTTTTACTTGCAAAGTTGTTAACCCGTTCAAAGATACTAGTCAGTTGAGAAAACCAGGAAGGAGCAAGAGCAAATGGCACAAAAGATCATTTCATTTGCTTGACTAGGCACATTAATGAATTCCACTTAGACTGGAAAAATGCAATGAGCACCACAGCATCATACATTGCTTTAGCTTGAGTGATTCAGAGTCTGTGCCATTAAAATGTACAGTAAACTGTAATTAGGCAATTAAACATGAAAGAGCATAGGCTGGGCTGAAAGAATGTTAGACCCCAAATGCCTTGTTTGTCTTATGCCTTTAGCAGCTTCAGCTTTAACTCTATTTCAAAATGACATATGCCCTGACAGAGCTGTCTAACTGTGGTTATAAAAAGCTACCTCTTTTTCTTTCCTACCACAAAACAATTCTTTAATTATTTTGTTCTTACACTTTTGTGTAAGCTCTTTCAATTCCTGTTAACCCTTTAGCTGCTCGTAGCAACTGCCTTCCAGACAGTGCGATGACGGGTAAGAGGCAGGAAATGAAGAACAGAGATAGGCAGGCTTTCCTTAACATTAATCATAGAATCATCGAATTGTCAGGGCTGGAAGGGACCTTCAAGATCATCTAGTTCCAAACCCCCCTGCCATGGGCAGGGACACCTCCCACTAGACCAGGTTGCTCAGAGCCCCATCCAGCCTGGCCTTGAACACTTCCAGGGATGGGGCTTCCACCACCTCTCTGGGCAACCTGTGCCAGTGCCTCACCACCCTCATGGTGAAGAACTTCTTCCTAACGTCCAATCTGAATCATCCCATCTCCAGTTTTAATCCATTCCCTCTAGTCCTACCATTACCCAACATCCTAAAAAGTCCCTCACCAGCTTTCTTGTAGGCCCCCTTAAGATACTGGTAGGCCACTCTAAGGTCTCCCCGGAGCCTTCTTTTCTCCAGACTGAACAACCCCAACTCCCTCAGTCTGTCCTCATAGGAGAGGTGCTCCAGCCCTCTGATCATCCTCGTGGCCCTTCTCTGGACACACTCCAGCACGTCCATATCTCTCTTGTAGTAGGGGCTCCAGAACTGGACACAGTACTCCAGGTGGGGTCTCACAAGAGTGGAGTAGAGGGGGAGAACCACCTCCCTCGACCTGCTGTCCACGCTTCTCCTGATGCAGCCCAGGATACGATTGGCTTTCTGGGCTGCAAGTGTGTACTGATGGCTCATGTTGAGCCTCTCATCCACCAGTACCCCCAAGTCCTTTTCTTCAGGGCTGCTCTCAAGCCAGTCACTGCCCAGCCTATATCAGTGCTTGGGATTGCCCCAACCCAGATGGAGGACCCTGCACTTGGCCTTGTTGAACTTCATGAGGTTGGCATGGGCCCATGTCTCCAGCCTGTCAAGGTCTCTCTGGATGGCATCCCTTCCCTCCAGCGTGTCAGCCACCCCACACAGCTTGGTGTTGTCAGCAAACTTGCTGAGGGTGCACTCAATGCCACTGTCCATGTCGCTGACGAAGATGTTAAACAAGACCGGTCGCAGCACTGATCCTTGAGGGACTCCACTTGTCACTGGCCTCCACTTGGACATAGACCCATTGACAGCCACTCTATGGGTGCGGCTGTCAAGCCAGTTCTTTATCCACTGAATTGTCAGTCCATCAAACTCATATTTTATCAGCTTGGAGACCAGAATGTCATGCGGGACAGTGTCAAAGGCTTTGCTCAGGTCCAGGTAAATGACGTCAGTTGCTCTCCCCTTGCCTATTGATGTTGTGATGTTCTCATAGAAGGCCACCAGGTCTGTCAGGCACAATTTGCCCTTTGTGAAGCCGTGTTGATTGTACCCAATCACCTCTTCGTTATTCTTCTGCCTCAGCAGTGCCTCCAGGAGGATCTGCTCCATAATCTGACCAGGCACAGAGGTGAGACCGACTGGCCTATAGTTCCCGGGTTCACCCTTCTTTCCCTTTTTGAGAATGGGGATTATGTTTCCCCTTTTCCAGTCAGTGGGAACTTCACCAGGTTGCCATGCCTTTTGGAATATAATAGACAGCGGTTTAGCAACCTCATCCGTCAGTTCCCTCAGTACCCATGGATGTATCCCATCGGGTCCCATGGACTTGTTCACTTTCAGGTTCATCAGATGGTCACGAACCTGATCTTCGCTTACAACAGGCAGTTCTTTCCAACCCTTGGCATTGTCTTCTGTGACTCCAGGAGTGTGGCTGGAGCCCTTGCCAGTGAAGACTGAGGAAAAGAAGTCGTTGAGAACCTCGGCCTTCTCCATATCACTTGTCCCCAGTTCTCCCGTTTCCTTTCTGAGGGGGACCACACCTTTCCTAGTCTTCTTCTTACCAGTTATATGCCTACAGAAATTTTTGCTGTTTCCCTTGATCTCCCTGGCTAGATTTAACTCTAACTGAGCTTTAGCTTTTCTAACCAGGTCTCTTGCTGCTCGGACAGCTTCCTTATATGCCCCCCATTCTAGCTGTCCTTTCTTCCACTCCTTGTAAAGATTCTTTTTGTGTGACAGTGTGTCCAGGAGCTCCTTGTTCATCCAGGCACGTCTCCTAGCATTCTTTCCTGCCTTCCTCTTTGTCAGTATACTTTGCTCCTGGACACGGAGAAGGTGATCCTTGAATTAAGGATCCTTGATACTTAATAGAAATAATCATTTATTCTACAGGATAGTTTTTAGTATAACCCAAAAAGGGTGCCAACATGAAAAATTATTTTGATTAGGACTATATGTAATTGTAAAACCTTACTGGAAGAGGCAGATTCTCTGCACATCTCAGATCAGAATGCAAAATATAAAACCAGATGAAGGACATAAACACAGACAAGATAAGGTGACATACACTGTAATAGGTATGATTATATCCCATTTGTACCATTTTTCCAATAATTTTGTTAATGTTAAAAAAAAAAATCAGGTCTCACAAAGACTCACTGATGAAGTCTACTCTATACGCAGCAGCAAAGAGAACACATTTTGGTAAAAGAAAGTAGAGATCAGTATGGAAATATTACAACATAAGACTTCCTAGATCATAGCAGTGTTTGAAATGGTCTAGGACATGATGATATGCCACATCCATCTTTTAATCATATGTTTTGGTGATCTCAGATGAAGCCTTAAGAATGAACTTGTTCCATGCCAGCATGACAATGTTTTTGTATCAGAACTTGTAAATATTCATTTTGACCACTGGATGACCTCATTCTGATTCTCATAAAGCAGAGATGACAGCCACTGAAAGCGTTAGGAAAAGATTAGGAAAAATAACTACAATTATATAGCAAGTATTTTGCTAAGGACAGTTTAAAAACAACCCCCCAAAATCACGGAATCACGGAATCTTCAGAGTTGGAAGGGACCTCTAGAGATCATCTAGTCCAACTCCCCAATCCTACAGAGTTTAGGAAAAAGCATAGCTAGACTTAAGCCCATCATAGTGGGACCTTTAAGCACCAGGTTTCACATTTTCACATGTGTACTAACCTATTCTCAGGGTGCTATGTTGTATCCCAAAGCATATTTATTTCGGTACAAACAGAAAGGTAAAAATTGTAAAAAAATATTATCATATAACAGCTACCACCCAGCTAGGTATGCTTCCTATTTTCTTTCCAAGAGAATAAAGATGTATGAGAGATCTATAGGGTTTATTTTTCCCTCTTCCTTTTTTTTAAACAGTTAATATGTATTTGTTTTGCAAATACAAGAGCCAGCAAAAGAAAATATTAAAAATAAGCATAAAGGACTTAATGTAAAGGAGTAAATTGTGTAAAGTAAATTGTGTAATTGTACATTGCGAGATGTGTTTTAAGGGAAAAACAAACAAACCAACATCATCAACTTAGAATAAACAGGTACGTAAGGTGCATTAAAATGGTTTCCACATCTGAGTCTGAAGCCGCTGCTACTGAACATCAAAGGGATCAATCTAGTGAGATTGAACATTGGCCTGATTCAGTGCCACAAATTTAATTTTACAAGGCCTTCTCCCTGTTTTCAGCACTGACTCTCGATCCCAGGCAGCATAAGACTTTCCTCCACCCCCAGACAACACAGGGAGTTCACGTTCAGCAAAACCCAACAGTGTTTGTGAGGTATCAAACCCCTCCCTCCTCCCTGCATAGCAGGAAAAATATCTGTGCAGGGTCCAAGGCAGAACTTGGCTCCCAACAAAGGAACCATCATGAAAAACACATGAATCTCCAAAAGACCTTTCTAGCCTTTTTCTAACACACACACACACACACACACACACTTATTTCGTCAAATAGCTTATTCATTAGCCTACGGGGAGTCTTCCACAGCACTCCTAACCTCTGTGCAGAGTCATCTTCAAAAGAACGACAGTGAAGAAATTAGAGACATTTGTGAGATCATGCCATATTTTGGAGACAGTGAACTCTTTTTTTTTTTTTTCTACCCCAGTGACTGTCTAGTCATGTTCCTGCCAAAAATTTTGTTTTTCTCTTTCCATGTTTTCTGTTCTTCCTTTTTAAATTAAGATCACATTTGAGTCAAAGATTTAAAACAGCTGAGTTTTCAGGTCTGAGTTGAGAATAGTCATTTACCCATTTGAATGCTCAAAATTTTACTTATGTTTTACTTATTTCCTCCAAAATTTTTTTGATATTTTTACCAAATAATTCTGTGAACTGAGCCATACCACAACTATATAATTAATCAGGCTGAGAATATTTAATAAAAATATAAAATGGCAGTATTAAATACTTTATGTTCTGATTTTGGCATATATAAGTCTTTCAGCAATAACACAAACTTCATTTTGCTGACGTCTTTCCAAAATAAATACATGAAAATAAATTAATTTAAAGGTTACGAAAGGGTTTGGCTCGGCAGACTTGCAGACTCATGTCCTCTGTTTTTCAGAACAGGAGGAATGTGGATAGTGGCCAGGACATCTGTCAGACAAACTCCATCGACAGCCATAACTCAGTGAGCCGGACGCGTGCAATCTAATAATCCTGGCAAATCAATATTATGTAACATTGAACTTGGTGGACTCGCAGTAGAGAAGAATTTAGCTGTGACTAATTATTACGATCAATTTATAGTGTGAGAAGACACAATTACAGGATTGGTACTGCAGGCCAAACCAAGCTTCGGGTTTTTTGTTTTTTTTTTTGTTTTTTTTTTTTCTTTTCTTTTTGAAAGGACATATACCAATCACCAAAACCGGCAGCAGGGATAAGAGACCAAAAAGAATTACGGCTCAAAAGCAAATAAACAGGAGCCAGCATCATTTATCAGGGAGATATAATGGGTCATCGGTACATGACATAACGTACCCCAAACCCCCTAGAATCATTATTCAGGGATTAATTACCTTTGCGGGTCATGTGGTACGGCCCCTTACTCAAACCATGACCAATATTGTGATTTTTTTCCCCTAAAATCTAACTAGATTTCTTTTGTTGCAACTTGCATCCATTCCTACTTGTCCTACCACCTCCCAGTTTTAGCTGCAGACAGCAGTGAGGTCCCCCCCTCACTCTTTGTTCTTAGGGCTGAACAATCCCAGGCCCCTCAGCCTCTCCTCACATTTTCCTTGTTCTCCTTCTTCTTCCAAAAGACGCTGTGTGCCAATAAACCTTCACAAAGAACAGTTCTTGACAGGTAGGAAAAGGCAATGCAAACTCACTTAGTCTTTGTGTATGCTTTACGGTGGCATTTCTGAATACTCAGTTGCACTGTTTTCTTCACAAAGCTTCTAAGCCATTCACAACCCAACTCTCCTTTGGTGAGCGTATACAGCCGGTACGTTATTCAACGTGGGACCTCTCCTCCATTGCTTCCAGAGCTAGATGACAGGTTGAGACTGCCGCAGTGGTTACTTTCGTGGCCCAAAACCTGTCCTGATGAGACCGCTGAGCAGAGCTGCCAGGTCACCATCACTAGAGTGACCATCTCTCTCTCTCCTCCTGGTCGTGTGGTCCTGCCCTGTCACCCTGGTGTTGGCTCTAACTTTAGCCTGACCACTCGATCAGCCAAATCACCTCACCAAGCTGCAAAGGATTTGTGATGGATTTTTTCTGATTAAATTAAAAAGCAAATGCACAAGAGGGACGGTGGCAAGGCAGCTAGACTTGGGGGCAAGCAGTGGGGAGAAGGAAAGCACCGTCCTTTTGGTGTGCCACCATGTCAGCTCCCCTAGCTCACCTAACCCTGTGCTAAAACAGGTAAAGGGTACTCAGGAGAGTACTTTGTCCTTCCCTCAAGCATATATTCCCCATACCGATGCTGGATGGTATGGTGCTAACTGAAATATTCCTGAATGGAGGACTTTGCTTTCTGACTACACAATCACCGGCATTCACGTCCTGCTTTTCAGAAGCCCTAAATCTTCCTGCGTTTCCACGCAGAACCTAGGCAGTGCCGGGCTGTGCTTTACACTGGAACAAAACACACGGGAGCTTGCTCAGGGTGGGCAGCAAGTGGAGGGTTTCTAGCTGCTGCCAAACATAGCCGAGCACAGCACGCACCACAGGCAGGAAATTTTAACATGTAACTTAACTAAATCCACACGGAGCTGGGGAAAAGGGCGAGGAATTTCTGTACTACAGAACCTATCACTACAAGATTTTAAAATCAGGCATAAATCTAGAGCCATCAGAATTTCTCAAAAACACAATCTGATACACTGCACATGTATAGGTAAACTAGAAAAGTGAGTAATTGCTTTAACAGCAAGCCATTACTGCTTTCTGCACATTAAAAAAAAAAAATAAAAAAATTATCCCCAAATCCTATTTTGACTGGAGAGACTGTTTTGCACCTAGAATTAACGGACTGTATCTAAGCCTGTCTCCCATGGATCTCTAGTATACATGCTATTGCATGTATAATGAACCCCCATATGACAGTCAAGTACAGCCTATGTTTTGGGTAGAGAACGAGGGACAAGAATGTGTGAGAGCCAAAGAATCACACTACGACAACTCTGGCTAAAAAAGAACAAATATCTCCCTTCCACCGGGGTCATAAGCACTCTCCAGAATGGGTCAGGACCAGTGTTTTTCTCAGTTTTACAGTGAACAGGGGAAGCAGTAAGCGTTGAGATCTGTGCACAAGGTAAGAAGATAAAACAATGGAAGAACACAATGTTCAGCTACACATAGGACTAAACACATCTCCAGAGACATTCTAACTCCTCGGGTATGTTTAAAGTCAACTATTCTTCCTCTTCTTAAAGCCCGGTCTGTATTTCCTAGAAACATGGGAAAGTAAAAAAGATTAAGTTATACATTTTTTAAGAGGTGTTGCAATAACCTGAGCTACATACTAATTGCAGATTTGGTGCCATCCTCTCATGACAGTGTTCTCACAACAGGGTCAGGGACAGCCCAAGGCTTCCTGGCAACAAAAGCAAAACTCAGCTACACCAGCACTAAAGAGCCTGTTGCTGGAGCCGAAGGGCTCAGCTTGGATGCCTGAGAGAAAGGGCAACAACCCCAGGGAGCTGGGCTTTCCGCTCCCCCTGCCCATCGTGTGGCGCAGGAGACCTCCAGGTCCTCCTTGCCTGTGGGATGGGCAAAGCAGAAAGCACAGCCACGCTCTTTGGACACCCCTGGCACTTTGCTGCCCTGGCTTCGTCCATGCCCACAGAAAGCCCTGGTATAACAAACTGCTCAGTTTTTATCTCACTGGCATGGAAGATACAATGACGTTCACCATTTTATCCCTTGAAACTACTACTTTCTCAGTATTAAATGAGAAGACATTTTGTACGTATTCTATTACATATCATGCATTCCAGTAAAAGTGATGAGATCTTATGGCAGCCCCTGAACTGTACGGTCACTCTGACAGGCCTATGAACAGCATAAAATAGAGAAGCAACCTGCTCCAAACTTTAAATGCATTTCCATATCCTGCTTGCTCCTCTTAGGTAGAAAGAGAAAAAGGCATGTACTCCTCAGTAAGCAAGCAGCGATACCTGCTATAAATCAAGTTGCACTTATATATGCAAAGAGCATGGGAATTTTACCGTTTGGTCTATTACAGAAGTGCTCATCCTTATCTAGGTTTATTTCTTTAGCAATTTTTTAGCAATTACTTCCTAATGGCACTTATTAAACCTCTTTTTATTTTAAATAAAGGACTGCACAAACATTTAGGTGAGATTTTAATCTTTAAGCCTCATATATTGCTTGATAAATGCAGATTATCACATGAGCACAGAAGCATATAGCTGGCAAAAATTACATATAAGTTTTTGAGTTTAAAATTACATTGTTCTGTAACAGGAACATTAAGCTTTAAAGCTATTTTGCATCCAGCGGTACCGACTTCACAGTCCCACATGAAGAGCACAGCTGAGCTCCTCATGCCACACGGTGTGTTGGGAGCAAAAGCAGCTTACTCCCTTACTGTGAGACAACGGCAGATCAGACTGAAAATATGAACTTCTCCTTATTAAAAAACCAAGAAATTAACAGTGTGTTAGGAGAAAAATTCCAGCCAATCCTGTTGAAAACTTTATGCCAGACTTTAATGTGTTTGCAGGTAAACAAACCACATTTCTCTGTAGGCCAAAACCAATGCAATAAAATATTTGAGGTTTCTATCACCCCACTTAGCGAACTAATGAAGAATGCCTGTGCAAGAACATGAGAATGCTGATTAGTCTCCTAAGCTAACTACACAAACAGAGGTAGACTAGATACAAAAACAGAGCCTTAAGCGATCTTAAATTATTCCAGAGAAAATCTGATAAAATTTATTATTATGTTATGAATATTATACCATGTTGTCTTCTATCTCCCGTGAAAAAGTACTAAGGACCAAGCTCCATGTAAATAATTTATGATAGTTCTGGCTCAGCTAATTAACTGAATTCACAGTTTTTAACTTGTGGTTTGTGGGTCTGAAGCTCTATGAACTCCATCCAAGTGGTTCTCAATAGGTAATTAACAAAAGCAAACCCACTTTCGGTAAAATAAGATCAGCTGCACAAGCAGTCAGCAGTCATTAGAAAAACATAGCAGCCTGTAAATTTAGTGTTAAAATCTCTACCTGATTGGTTTTTAATTGTCTAGTGCATCAGGAAAATGAGTAGGATTATTAAAAAAATAAAGGAGAAAAAGCTTTCGATATGTCAGAGCACAACAAGTTACCTGTCTTTACTGAATTGGTTTTGAACTCAAACCGATCTCCCGCTCTCTGCCTCATAGCGCACTATGACAAGCCATCAAAGTTTTGACATTTGCTTCAATGCACAGCGGCGTCTTTTGCAAGGACTTGAAGACATCCAAAGGGCAGCATTTTTACTCGCCTCTTCTCTCAGCACCTTCGAGAATTTGACTCCTCTTCAAATAAAAAATGTAGAAAATCAGTGCTACTACAAATAATGGTGAGGTAAAATCAAAGCAAGATCACTAAATTAGAGCAATTTCTTTTGTGCGTAAATCAGAGCCGTGTCAGACTACTGATAATATAAGAACACAAACAACCCTGGAGTTAGAATGGAAGAAAGAGACTGCTTTGTTTCAGTGTAGAGAAAAAAGCAATCTTCATTTATTAATGGGCCAAGTTTCCCTACACTTACCACAACTGGAGCCGTAAAATTTCATCCTGTGAGCAACCACACACTGTACATTCTTAATTATACCCTGAAAGGTTCTAGGAATACTAGATTCTTTAATTACGTGTTCTCCAATTGGCTTTAACATATCCCTGAATGGGTAGTATTCTGATAGCCCAAATACATCTGTTTGAGAGATATGAACTATCCCTACTCCTAAATGAGTCGTCATATAATTATAAAAGCCACAACTAAGACTATCGATAATCCCATTTATTTAGTGATGAACTGTCAATGACACAATTCCACAGAGAACAATATTGAAAGAAGAAGCTGAGCAGCCAGCAGGCCAGACATGAGTGCAAACCAGAAACTTTCAATTTACATCTGGGCTTGTTATTATCCACAGATTAGACTCATTCAAGACTTCCGTCCAGCCAAAGCAATCAGAGAATCGACAAGAAACAGAAAGGAAGCAGTGACATGACTCCTACATGATGCTGAAAGCCAAAGGCCAGTTTTGCTTTTCCTCATTGATTAACATCTCAAAGCAATCCTTTCAATTTAGGGAAGGCTTCAACTAATGTCTGTTAAGATTAAGCATCACTTGAAAAAAAAAAATCTAAAAAGGTAAAAAGGGTAAATCAGCTCATGGAAGCCAGGGCGTTGTTGTCTCGCCCACTCGCAATGGAGGAGTTTCACAGTGGGAAACATTTTCCCCTCAGCATGCTGAGGAAAAAAGTCAGCATACCTTCGTGCAGAACACATTGTGCATTATTAACACTTGACAATTGCAAGACTGATTAAGAACTCACCACTATAAATGCTTATTCACAGAAATAATTGCTATTCAGATAAGAAAGCCTACTTAAAACAATGGGTCTACTAAGATGCTCACAAGACTAAAGTCAGGATAAGACTGGTCTAAAAATGAGAAGCTAAAAACGATCTAAAGCAGCCTGGACTATTCTGTCTTCAAGAAGAGTCACACACATTCTTGAAGCAAGAAAGTAGGGCCTTAGTTATAGGTCATGTGTTCCCTTGGTTAATCTTATTCTATGCTGTGTTGTGCAAGAAATACCTATGATTGAGCTAAACTGTGGGTGGACAACAGTCCCCGACAGATTTAGCAATCTCTACCGAACATTCTAGCTACTTACGCAATAATAAAATGCATTATTTTTATCTCCTTTTCACACTGAAATTACCCTGATTGCAAAATGTGACAGTAAGCTTTAAAAAACACTTTGTCCCATTTTATACAACCCAATAACAAGAAATCAGATACAAAAATAAGATATGCCATAGGATTATAATGCAACTGTCCTTTTGCATTTTGCAATACTGAAAATAAGAATTCATATTGCAATGCTTCAGTCCTATTACTCACTGTTATGTCAACAAGTGCTTTAACAGAGCACACAGCAAAGACGGCTCACTTGGGGCTTCCAAACCAAACATTTCTCTTGTGCTGATCACAAAGCCGGTACCTTCCTGGTATACGGTTGGCATTAGAAGCAATCGGGCACAAAACCAAGTGAGAATATCAAGAAGGAGCTGCTGAGACCAGGCTTGCTGTGTTACATGAAGCACGACTGCTTGTTCAAACCAGCCTATTCCCCAGGACACCACGACGCAGTATTAGCCTTGCCATATAACTGCTTCTTGCCTTTGAGATACACACGTAGTGTCTCCTCCTCTCGCCTTTCTGAATTATGTGCTGTGTGACTTGCGGCCACATAAAGGTTCCCTTGGGTATTGTAGGACCAGAAACAATCCAAAGGGTATCTTAACACTGGGAGAGAGAAACGGTACTTTTGTAAAACTCTTTTACCATTAAAATTCCATTTGTGGACACATATATCTTGATCTACAACTCCAGATGGGTGATGAGTGCTAACTTTAAAATGAGAAGTTTTCAGAAAGATAAACGGTTGCATAATTTAGCCAGTAAACTTCTGGCATAATCTTCCCCAGATCCACAGGCATAATTTCTATTAACATCAGTGGGAACAAAGTATACACAGAAAGGTAAATGAGAAAAGCAGTCATTTATCATATTCTTCTGGATATGCTAATGTAGACTTCACAGAGCAGACATGGATTTTCATTTTCACACTCGATGCCATGTTAATATCCATATTTTTCTGCCTCTAGGTTTAGCACTTGGCAATAAGCCATTAGATAAACCTTGAAGTACAAAGGAAAAAGCAAAACAAAAGCATGCTCAAACAGAGTCTCCACAATCAGCAATGCAGAGTTTGCCAGATGGAGCAGATGATGTGGTCAATGAAGGTGCGGAAGGTGAAAGAAATAATCTAAGGGAATTAACAGGATGCCTGATACCACACTGCTCCCCAGAATCTCTCGTGTCAACTTCAGTTGTCTATACAGTCAAGCGCACATAGCGGACGTGCACTAATTGTACTCTCTCTGCTGTTACTGAATTTATCGATTGTTTTTACTGTGCTCATCTCATTTCTTTTCTATTGTTTTGTTTGACCAAGAAGTCTCTACTCCAAAACTTTTGAATTGTAAATTACAGCTGCTATAAAACTAACCTCTAACACTGTTTCTTGTGCATTTTCCGCATTGTTGCCAAAGGTATCTAAAAATGCCCTTTCTCGAGGACTCCTACCACCTTCTTTCCATCTACCATATTTTTTCAATCCAGCATACTTAGCACACTGGAGATGCAAAGGAAGAAGTACACAGTCCAGGATGACAACATGTTTTCTCAATATAGACTTCAATGGCTTTGAGACACAAAATAACATGATTTAGTTACAAATGTCAGATATAAAGATCTGCTTCCTATAGTGAGGGCTCACTTTTGCCTTGTACTACAGTCTCAGATTTTTCTGCACAAAGTACAGTGTAAAAAATTTAGAGGTAATAATTTCAAAATGATGGAAGTTAACTTCCATTCCCACAAGGTATGTATGTGTTTGTGAGCACAAGCATGCAGGGAAAAGGAAAGGCTCGTGGCCATTTTGCTATTTACAAGGCTCACACTTGCTGCCTCCAGTTTCCTGTGGTTGTTTTTAACTCTGCTCCAAGTCCTTCCTCTTAAAGCCGCTGCAGGCCCCTCAGAGCGCCCGTGGCCACTGTGCAGCAGGGCACAGGTCAGACAGCCCGAGCCGGTCCCCGCCTGGGCACACGTGCAATCGCGAGCAGTATTATCACATCAGTGTGATGTCACAGCTGACCTAGTAAGGGCCATCTCTGAACAACTGGCTCAGGTTCCAGCCACCGCTTTCAGTGGAACTCACCGCAGGGAGAGGTTAACATGGCTTATTAACTGGTTCAACGATGCGCTGCCATTACGCCAGAAGTGCCCGTGCGTACTGCTGCATACACACCGTGTAACCTAAAACGCCCCAGGGAACCAGCACAGCTTTCCATGGAACAGGGCAGCCTGTTCAAACAGCACATCCTTCGGGACGCTCCCACACTCACAACTTGTTCACCCTGTTGCTCCCAGAAGCACGTCTCCAGGAACCTACCCCTCTTCTCTGTATCTCTCCAAACTGGCCGCAATTCCACCTAAACTGAAAAACCTAGGAATCAGATTCTAGTCAGAACTACCCTTCAAGGGACAAGCACAACATACTACCTCTCCCTTCTCAAACCCTCTGCAATAGAAAACCATTAATCTTTTCTTCCAAACATCCCAATAGTCCCATCAATATGGCAGGACATAGAGTTTGAAGACTTATCAGAGGAATTGAGTTTTTTTCAGCTCTTTTTCTAGCTGTTGGTGAGGTGAGTTCAGTGAAAATTAAACTTTAAAAAATGAAGATACTGGGAATCTATCTGATTCAACAGTTGACACTTTTATCCCCTTCCACGGCGTCCAGATACTGTTTGTACCTTTAATCTTGTGCTAAGACCTCTGCCTCACTGCCAGAAAGAAACCTACAAGCAAATATCCCCTTTAAATTTTGTTCTTTCCTTGCTGTCACGCGTTGGCAACAGTTGATCAAGAAATCAATGACAGCAACAAATCCTGCCTTTTGTAACATTTCCCATAGTGCGTATGGAAGTGGCAAATGCACATGCAAAAAAAATTAAAGAAATTACCTTTTGCCTCATCTCCCCCTTTGCAGATTTGTTGGCCTACTGAATAACCAAACTTTGCACACGTGCTGAATAATACGCCGCACATTAAAATTCCTGCTTTCTTAACTAGCTTTAAGTCCAAAAGTGTCAATAACAATTATTTGTTGCCTTGGAAACATATGAACTACACATTCATGCCTTTCTTGATGTATATGCTTTTTTTCCTATAATGCTGTAGCAGAGATCTACCAAAGCCTGCAAGTTATCAGCTGGAATAAACATCACGTTCGACAATTCAATTTTTTATCAGCTGCTAATGACCAAATTTGACTTTAAACAAGATTACTTTTGCCAAATCCGTCTCTGACCAATGTCACTAAAATTTTTACCAAATAACGTCTTTTTTTCACCAGCAAATATAAAAAAGATAAAATTTGTCCTTTATTATAAAAGAAAGAGTTTTCTAGCAGTTATTGTTTATCCTTTTCATATCCAGAGTTTCTTTGGCTTGGCAAACTAAGCCAACTGCTCTCTTTTAAAGATATCATGTTGGAGGACATTCCTAAACCACCTCTTTATACTTATTTCCATATACATTAAAAGTCGTTGTGTGCCCTACAGTGTATTTGGGAGTCTATTAGCAAAAAAAAGTAAAACAACAACTACATTACTTCCACATTAATCATACCACAGTAACTACATAAATATCAATCAAACCCGTTGTTTTCAGAACAGACAAACCTCACATGCATCTCATGTTATCGAAATAACCTTACCAATAACCTTAGACCTTCCAGTCTAAATACATTCCTACCCAGCAAATTAGTAATTGCCTTATTATCCAATTAATAATAAACAACTGTCTGCTTTCCGAGTCAAAGGCAAATGATTGAAGGTATCAATGAAGTCTCACTTCTACTACACTAATGAAGAACGTTCCCAATAAGCAAGGCCGCTAAGCAGTCTACGTGTTTTTGCTTTTCACTTGCTCTGCTACTGTGGCTAACAATGGAAATGTAGCCAATGTCATTTTCAAAAGCCATTTTAAAAGGTGTGTTTGCATCCCATTTTCTAAAAGCTGGACACCTCAAATGCAGACAGGCAAGCCCTGCTCCACCAGGAGCTTGGGGAGAGATGCCAGAGGGAGCTGGGCGACCTCGAGGCACCCGCTGCCGCTGGCACCTCTGCAAAGAGAATCGCACAAAAAGGGGTCGAAAGTTGCCTGAAAAGCACTTTGTGGAAATTAGGCTGAGATTTCAATAATACCTGAACCTCCCAGCAGGTGTTATGTTGCTTAAAAACATTAAGAAGCAAAGTCCTAGTTAGATGCGTAACACTGTGTTTGGGTTTCCCAGGTACAAGCAATTAGCCAAGAGCTGTATAACTAAGCTTGAAAAGCAATAGACTGCCATTTTACTACTGCTCCACGCCCGATTTCTCAGCACACAGTATTATACTAACAGTAGCTACACCTGAAGTTTCAGAAAGTCGTCTTTTTAAGCACAATGTTTTCTATTAATGGTATTTATTACTGTAAGTGAAACAGATAAGGAAATAAATACCGTGAAGAGTATTGAAGGCTATGACTGAGATTTACAAATAGACGCAGCCATCAGGCCTCAAGTTCACATGCTAAGGAAAAGACCCAATATACTTAGGATTTTATTAAGATGGAAAAAGCCTTGATATACACACAGCGTAAAATGCCCGCTTTTCTTCCCTGCCCATTATTCATCTATATTTCCAAAGGTACTTTATGGGAAATTATTCTAAATGGCAGGTGATTCTACACCCTACACTGGGAAAGAAGAAGAAAGCAATTTCCTAACAGTCCCCAGCCATCAATCCGCTTGAAAAATAAGCTTCACCATAAGCTTGAGGCACCACCAGCCTGAGCTGGAAAAACCCCAATGGGCATTCCAAGCTACGCTGGAGCAACTGACATTTCTTATGTGAAATGTGACTTCTAAAAACTTTCTAGTTGCAGAAGTTTTTTAATAAGGTAGGATTTACAGAATGTGAACACAGTGAAAGGCAAGAAAAATAATAGATACTTGCATTTTCATTAGTTAATGCTCGCTCCATAGACTTTAATTAGAATGAACTTTCTCATTAGGAAAATTCTCACTTCTCTAAATGAGATCAATCAATTTGTTTCTCTGCACTAGGAGATTTTTGATGATCAGTTATGGCGATCATTTATGCGGATTTGTGAAGAACTTGACAACATGGCAAAAAGATAAAACATTGACCTTTCAGAGATTACTATTGTACTGTGCTATATACTTTCTGATGCATATTGATGATCTTTTTCCCTGCTTCAATAGGAACAGATAATTAAATTTAACTTGAGCAATGTACTAGCCATTCTTCACAGTGTGGGATTCTTTGCGGTAAACAGTGCCCGTGGCTGACATTAACATTATTAATATAAAAAAAAATACTAAATGACAGAAACCAAGCACAGAAGGCCATCCTCCAGTTTGATTCTGCCCTTCTTTTTGGACAAAACCTGCTGCTTAACTTCAGAGAATTCAAGAAAGAGTTAATGTTTAAGAATGCAAAACAGATTGGCGTTTTGAATGCCTGAACTTTTAGTCAGATAAATCCGTGTGTGAGCTGGATCTACAGAAGTACCATATTTCAGATAAAAAAGACTTACGATTTGTTAAACTCATTATTTCAGACACCCCTGATAACTTTTGTCCAGATCACATCACCGATCAGGTACACCTTGCCAGGACATTTTAAGAGAGCCCCAAAGCCCTATCACTAAGAAAGAAGACAATAAAAAATTCTGCCTGTTTTTTTGTGGTGGATTACTCAAAGTGAGGAAGACTGATTATTCATAAAGAAAAAAGGATTGTGGCTATAATTTTCTAAATTAAAGAAAAACGTCTAAATCTTTAAGAGCAAAATAATATCCACACCTTGCCTTTTGGAGTTTTTGATGAATGACTAAGAGTTGCTGAATTTATATTCCCCAGCTTTCGCCAAGGCAGCATTCACTAAAGAAGGTATTCTAGTCAGTAAAGCCTCTCAAAAAAATACTTACCTGCTCGCTTCTTCCTATCATTATCTAGTTCGCTTCCTCCTATCATTTCTACTGCCCTCATTGCTAATTATTTTCTTCCAATGAAAATCAAGGGAGATTTCAAGAAAAATAATTTCCTTTATCTGGCAGTTCCTTTTTCCCTTCCCTTCCATTAGCCCTCACTAATGCCTGCTGCTCCAACACTCCTTCCAGCACAAGTATCTCAGAGCTCCTAGCTGACATTTCTGAAAAATTAAGTTTACAGATTAAAGGTTAAAGATTTAATTAAATCCTTACAACATTTTTCTGACCTATTTAAAACTTTTATATGTAGTTTATTATATTTTATTTATTTTATAAATACATACGTTCTTATAGGTTGGTTATATAGCTCCAAAATCTGAATTACAACTTGTCTCTAAAACCTGCATTTCAATAACTTTGTAGGAACATATTTGCCTATAGACAAATAAATGGAAAACCTCTTGTGTTCTTTGTGATTAGGCAGCACCTACAGTAGATAGTTTAATAATGCACAAATCTGTTATTACAAGAAAACAGACGAACAAATGATTGACGACTAAGTTACTACGGATCAAGTCCTTAAATATGTTAAACTAGACATTCCCGTAACATCTCATCCCTCTGGCTTGTCAACGGACTGTAGTGCACTGTCTTGGGAGAATCCAGCTTTAACTTTACCTGAGCCTGAAAACACCACAGGAAACAGATAATGGTGCCGCTGTTCAAAGCACCACAAAACATCATTATCTACCATCATCCTTGCAGAGTATTTTCTGAACATGGAGAACTAAAGATACGAATAGTGCACAGTGGGAACTGAGGTCTTCCTTGCAAAGCTAGGCTGATGTTTTTGTGTGTGTATGTGTGTGCCTGCGTGCCCGTGTGAGCGTGTGCAGGTGAGGTAAGCGTATAGACAAGCTTCATCCAGAAGCTCTACATCAAACTGCAAAATACAACACAGCTTGAGTTTGTCCGTTTATGGGAATGAATGCCTGAAGTCTAGCCCGATACAGGCAGAATAACACATCTTAGGATATTGGTATTCTGTAATATTACACTAGCATTTTCCCCATGGATGTCAAGGTGTTTTAAACAGATAGACTTTCTGTTGGTCCACTTTTAAAGCACATATTATAAACGTTGTGTCTTGCTTCCATTTTTAATATATCGGCTTGTGGAGGAAGGAAGAGAACCCTTGGGGTTATTAAGTAAGTGTTTTGCCTCATACAGGCACCAGTTTCTAGGACATTGTGTTAGTTTAGCCCTGTTAGATAAGACTTACTTAAATTAACTGGATTAGATTTGAAAATCAGTGCTTATTAGCAAGTCAGTAGATCAGCATGTAGGTTTGACAATTTTTTCACCAACTTTTGCATTCACCAGCATTAACTGCATTTTGCTAGCATTTGTAGCAAGCAATGTGCAGGCTCAGAGCTTAAGGACATGATCCAGAAACTAACATTGCTGAGGGATGCAGAGTCAGAACTGCTTTAATGTGTTGCTGTCAGATATCTGACAGCACTGACAGGTAAAGGGTACAAAGTCATACCATTAAACAACCATTTTTGCTATTTTCTGAGCATTTAAACTCTAAGTTACTTGTTATCCCAAAGTTCTCTGATACGGATTAAAAATGACTGAGAAAAAGGTTTTTAGAAATCCATACAGGACATAATAAAAGGTTTAGGAAATTCTCCTGAAAGCGGAGGAGCAAAACACAAAACTTGTAGAGACTAGTTTTGTTTTGTTTTGTTTTCTGGCATTTGCATTTCAGACCTAAGTGCAGTGCATAATTCTGTTGTACTTTATTCACAAAGGTCAGTGTTATAATCCTGTTGTCGTACTGTTTAGCCTCTGTAGCTTTTCCTTGGCTGTATCAGAGTGATAGCTGTCCAGCAGTACAAGCATGGACAGCATATCTTGCAACAAACTTTTACTTCACTAGTTCATTTTCTAAGGAAAACGACAGCAGGATTTAATTTGGCTTCATTTTTAAAATAACTTCCCGTAATTGAGACAAGGAGAATATTTTGCTGACAACCAGTCAACGCTGGAATGCTGCTTATTTTAGACAATTGGCATAAAGCTTTCAAGTGTTTTTAAATGAAACTAGAAGTTAAGTACGTTTCTTTACCAAGAAGGTGGTCAAACACCGGAGCAGGCTTCCTAGAGAGGTGGTTTATGCCCCAAGCCTGTCAGTGTTCGAGAGGCATTTGGACAGAATCTTTAATAATATGGTTTAACTTTTCATCAGCCCTGAAGTGGTCAGGCAGTTGGACTAGGTTATCGTTGTAGGTCCCTTCCAGCTGGAACTATTCTATTCCTAGTCAGTTCTATTCCATTTCATTCTAAATAAATTGTAAAATAAATAAATAGATTAATAAATAAATAAACAAGAGACAAAAAAAGTCATAAACTGCGCCTCCTAGGGAACGCTGTGTAAGGTGCCCAGCAGTGCACGTCGGGGCTGCTACATTTTTTTGTGGGTAGACAGAAAGTCAGCGTCAAAGCATTGGCTCACATCCGTTATCAGCCTAAGGACAGCAAGTCTCTGTTGAGTTTGCATTTGGAGAAAGACTGCCTGGTTGACAGTAATTAACACCACAGTATTTTTTTCTGTAGGTAATGAGTAATTCTTTCTCTCCCCTTTGAAACACTGCTGTCATTTTGCTGCCAAGAGTCCTTCCAACCTCTGCATTACACTGCCCATGCAGCCGTTAGGGCACTGACACCTAAAAGAGCGAGGGGACAGCTCTGAGAAAGGTCTGGAGAGGCTAAAATGTAACCTTAAATGGGCCCTGAGTGATTTTGTCAGCAAATTCTCTCACTGTGTCAAAAGATGTCAATGCTCGGCATTATATTGGTCATTACCCTTGCTTTAAAATAACCAACAAACAAACATTCTCAATCAGTGAAGTAAGATCACCATAAATGCTTTGATTTAGAGATCTATACAACATTTCATTGTCAAACATTATCAGATAAAGCCCTGTTTTTGTTCGTGAACATTTGTGAAAGATAATTGCCTAGTTTTCAGCCCATCACCTGTAAAACAGATACATCCTACAGCTATCTCTCACATTGTCTTTACATTGTCAAATTTAGGCATGCAATACGATTTGTAAAAGCCAAAAAAACAAACCCAAAATGTGACATGCATTTAGATGCTTAACTATGCATTTAGCAGACAGATCTTCTACCCTACATTGAACCAATGGACAAGTAAAAATAATCTTGACAGAATGATACACGTTTTGTGATTGTTTCATCAAAAGTGCATCTGAAGAGCTAATTCTTTTTTTACAATGTCATTCATGACAAAGACGTACATAACCCATAAATACATTACTGTCTAGCAGCAGTGTATCACCTCTCATCACCGTGAGCTTTGAAAACTTAACACAAACATACTGGCTTGTTCTCCTTTAAAAGGCATTGATGGACACTCTCTCTTTCTTTCTTCCTCTGTTTCATCTGTCAAGCATTAACCACTACCTTAGTTGCAAATGAAACTTTTACTGGGCAATTATCATCTAGATCTAAATAAAATACTTGCGCTTCGCTCAATGCACTAGGTAAAAATGCCATTGCCTGAGGAATACGGCAATAATATGTTATAAAATATGAAATCTAATAAAACAGGTGCTGTGTTTCTTGTACCATCAAATTCCCAGACTTAACTAGCGTATAGAGCAGAAATGACTGTTGTCTCTCTCTGACAACTCCCACCATTACATCAGCAAAAACAGAATGTTCTCCTGGCATTGCAATACATGCACAAAACCCAAGCATAGTGTTTCTTAATCTTTTCAGTTGAAAGGAAAAAAACCAAACCTAAAGTTCTCCTCCCCTCTTTCTCTCCCCCCAAACTTGTGGCCCCTCTGGTATCCCCTGACATACTTTTGGAAACTGAGAGTAAGGAGTAATGAAGCAAATATGAAAATAAAATGTTATTGTCTTAAAAAAACTGCAATTTTACCCTTATAGTTGAAAGTGAAAAAAATATCAGTGGTTAGTACGCTTCTGACTATGCCTGGTGATAGCCTTTGAGGAGACAGAACCTACACTAACATGGGGCAATTACTCTATTACCTTTATTTTCCCCCATTGTTTGCTTATATGCACAGGGATGTTGTGATGCTTCTATGCTTCTTTAAAATTTCTACAGATCCCTGATATTTTTGGCAGGAGAACCATCACAGTGAGTGAGCAAAGCCATGCTAAATAATTAATGAGGAGTTGGTAACACTCAGGCTGTCTAGAATATCTGGCCTAACCTTCCACTCTTTACTACATGAAATGCAATTTCTGGCCAACTCAGCTCTCTATACACAACAGGCAGAAAGGGAAAAATGTTAGGTGTGTGCCAGCGTCTCCAGCCTCGAAGTAACAGGATGTCAACTGGCAGCTGTTTCTGTAACAATTCCCTCAACTTAGTATTCTTTTGAACTGGGATTTATGCAGATGTTTATGTCAATACAACTTTAGCACAAACATCTAACAGGGGATGAAGCAAGAATCTTCAAAATAAATAATTTAAGGTAGCCCCTGGGACAAGGAATGCAGAGCCAAGGGTGAAAAAAAAAAACCAAACCAACGATTCCTTTAACAATGAAACTTTTGCATTTTTTTTCCATTTTCCATTTTTTCCTCAGAGGCTATTCAAAAAGTAAATGTTACATGAATATGGAGCTACTCATCAGCTTAAGCAATTTTAGCCACAGCTTTTCCTGCTAGCCTTTACAAGAGGAAGAGTCCTCTGCACCACCAAATGTTCTCTCTGCGCCTGGAACAGGTAGCAGATTAGAAGCTCTTCACAGGTTCAAAAAACCAAAGAGCAGGTAGCAATACAGGTTCAGTAGGAAGCCTTAGCAGTTGGTACAGGCATCAGTTATTCAACCTGGTTCTAAATGTCCCTAATATCCAAAGTCCAAATGTGAAAAAAAGTGTTGATTAAATAAAATCCAAAAGAGATGGCAGAAAGATTTTAAATGAAAACATAAGATATTTTGACTACATTCTTTTCTTTTATTCTCTACAGTCTCACTGCTATGAGCTTTTTTTTTTTTCTCCCCATGAAGATTGCTTTCAAACAATGAAATTGAAATGGTATCAGGTTCAGCATAATGAGGTTGGGATTAATACTAGCAAAATCCTTCAGATGTCTAATGTTGAGATGCATAATTTTCTTCTTAGCATATTCATATTGAAAAAGCTAAATTGGTTCTCTCTTTTTTGATGTTTTGTTTTCTCTTATGGGTTTGCCACTTGCAAATTCAAGTGTTACAATAATGACCCAGATGAGTGGAGGCTTATGCAATTCTCCCATCTCTTTCTAAAAAAACTGCTATTTGGGTTTTAATACGCTGATTGACCAGTGGAGCTTTCCTCGAAGCAGACTTCCAGAGCAGAAGACACACAAAACTTATCCACAAATAACAGCTTTGAACCGAGCACGTACAGGACACAGCAGGGTGCCAATATGTGAAAGTTTAACCTTATGTGATCCTCACTCTTATCTTCACTCAGACGTATCCAAAAACCCAGGAATTCTATGCCAGACCACATGTAAAACAGATTACAGATTTAGTATAGGAAAAATCTTTACTAAGTAGTAAATCAATACTGAGGGAAGGCAAAATTACAGGTAAGAAAATGAATTTTTCCTTTTTCTTGTATTATATCCACTGTTGGGGACAGAAGTAATAATTCATGGGAAGTAGCACAGAATGACCATCATCCATCAACTGCACAGAAATGGTAATGAAAAAGTAAAAACCCCTGCCCCCACAGAACTCCACAACTCTGAAAAGTGTGGGAATTGAGAGAAAACCGCAACAAAACCTCTGATCAAGTCATTAAATCTTGTAGAAGGTAGAATTAGCTGGAGATTATTTTTTTTTAATGAGTCAAAGACCATTCAATTATTTTAGAACACAAGATTTCTTCTTCTGCCCAGAACAGAGGAAACAGAGGACAGGCAGCAATTCTTGCTGCGGAGCAGCAAATCTCCAAATCCATTTTCAAGCTCTTTCACTAACTCAAATTCATGAAAGATATATTCTTTTCTGTATGCATTAAAAAGTATATCTTCTCCAATTGATAGTATTTAATTTCTGAGTAAACATTAAATATTCTAGGAAGATGAAGATACACAGAGAGAGGAATTTTAGACATCAGCTTTTCACACAGACAGACTTCCTTTTTCATGCATTAAGCAGATAAAATGTGTATGTGTCCATAGCTTAGTTTCTATTAATAGTATGAATCTTCCTTCCAAAGGTGTTTCTGAGCAAACTGGATGATTTACTATCTAGATAATATAAACGCAGTTCTGGAAGAAAACTGATATTTCTCCATCCAGAAGCATCATACCTCCTCATAATCGTATCTCTGTCAAAACTGAACAGTGAAAGGATGTTTCTAGGTTGCCAGCTTTCCTGCCTGAAAAAAATGGAGTAATTTGACCTGGCAAATTAGGGAACAGAATTACATAGCTCTTTCATGAAACTGCCCTACACCACAGATAGGCTTCTTCCACAGGTCAAAATGCTTCAGATACACATTATTGTCAAGACTATTCCCAAGAAGACAGAATGCATTTCTAAGTTTTTGAAAAAAATTCATTCCACCAGAACAGTAGGAAAAAAGGGTAAAAGAATTAGACGCTTTAGGTTGAAATCACCCATCTGCTAGAAAGGTCTAGGCATCTACATGTGGGGTTTTTAATACATCAAACCAATAATACCAGTTAGTAAGTAAGAAAAAGACCTCTCTTAGAACAACACACCTCAGCACATGCTCCCTGTTTGATCTGCACAAATTATTTTAAGGAAGAGTGTAACGAGAAGGAGAAGATATGGCAGCTTGAGGATGAAGCACAGCTGGACATGCTGGACGTGGGTTCATTAACTCAGGCTTTCAGAAGCCACATCCTATTCAAGCGTTCTCATGCTCTCCTTCAAAAAAGAGTTTACTCCCAAGTTCTCTCTACAAAGACAGTTCCTATCCTAATATCTTCACTATGTGTCCCACTAAGTACTAGGAAAGACACTCCTTGGATGCTACAGATGCTGTGCATTGAGTTGCCAGACATAAAACCACAGTGCAGAGATTTTGCCATATTCCTTACTCCTGCTGGCTTGAATGGTGACAGAGAAAAAAATCTGCCTAGATTTTAGTTTTGCTTGAAAAGCACCCAGGTTCTGATTAATTTTCAAAAGATGAACATACTGACGTAATTAGCCACCAGTCTTTGGGGGAGGGAAAATGTCTGTGTTTTTGTATTTGGTTTGGTTTCTTTTGTCTTGAGAAGGCCTCAATAAACTATAGAAAACAAAAAGAGTTCAAAGGAGGACTAAAGATGAAAAATGAAACAATACATTTAGAAAAGGCTTGGAAAAGCTATAATTGAAGACTGTTTGGTACCATCAAAGTGCAAACAAGAAAACCTGCACTAGAACTGTTTGTTTGTGGAAGGAATAGTAATTAAGCAAATAAGTTAAATGCATATGTAAAGAAAGATGTTTGCTTCATCTCTCCCAGTTTTGGGACAGACCTACCAAAGGCTGAATCAGTCAGCCCCGCAAATATAAACAAATCTTAAATCTACTGACGCATGGAGATTAGGGTTTTCTTAAATTCTCAAATAATCAAATACTACTGGACCTAGCAGATACGCATGTAGTGATCTGCAGCTGCTCCATCCTGTTCCTTAGTCCCTGCAAACACTGGCTTTCTGAAGGAGGATGTTTGCCAGGTAAAGGTTGGGAGCCAGGGCAGCTGCCTGGATTCAGAGCCAGAGGTGGTGCTGAATAATACAGCACAGAATGTGAATCCAACCAAAAAAAATTTTTGGATTATACAAGGCATCACACTTGCTAAATAAAATATGAATTCAATTATTTTATTTGTTATTTAAAGTGCTCAATACTTCACGACTGGCTGAGCAACAAAAACAATGAAATTCTTGTTCAACAAGACAACAATTATCCCAGAGGAGTAGCTGCAATATGTACTTTTAATTGTCAAGCCTGAAACTCAGGGTGATTACACAACTTGGAATTTAGAGCATCTGAAAATAACAAACATATCCATTATTTACTATTCTGAGGAAAAGGCATGAACGTATCTGGCATCATTGAGCGTTTGAGTTCCAGCGTCAGATCATATCACAAATAAGCACAGGGCATTTGTCACTAGTCTAGCCAGCTCTCAGAAGCCCATTCATATAACACTGTTCCAGTTCTGCTTTATTTCTTTTTGCTTTTAGAAAAAATTCCCATGAGTCTCGGGTTTCATAAAGTCCCTGGACTTCCATCTACTGTTCTGAAGGCAAGAATACAAATGAAGAAAGTTCCCACTATTACATGAGCAGAAAAAGAAAAGACTGGAGACAAAGTCTTGACCTCATGCAAGACACTGGCAAAGTTCATGGACTCAGGGGAACCCAACCTTTACCCTAAGGCCCCTCTGTCAGCATATATGGACACAGACAGTCATAGCTGACATTTTCAAATGGAAAGAAAGGCAAACACAGTGACAATCAAAGGGCGACAGCAATGAATCTCCACAAGTTTTCCTAAACTGTTGCTGTGCTAATTTCTTCTGGAAGGAAATACTGTTGTACTTTCCTCTGATTGTGGTAATTGCATTTCTGTCATTCAGTATTGACAGAATGACTGATATCTTGTCAACATTTTAGTACTTTAATCTTATAAAGCCTGTCCGTAATAGGCCAGTAATAAAACTTCACAAAGATTTTTTCTAAAACAGATAAAATCTGTTTCTTGGTTTTGTCTCAAAAGATTCTACCAGTGAAAGCCCATACTTCACTCCTAGCTGTTGGGATATCAACTCAAATGCGACTTTTCCAACTAAACTTTCTTCTGGGTCTATTGGGACGATTTCCAGGGTGGATTCCTCTGCCTCGTGGATTCCTCTGCCTCAGTCACAGGGCCCATCTAAGCAGCAACAGTCAAGATTTGGCCAGCAATAGTTCTTCAGCACTGGAGTCAACCGAAATGCCTCAAACTAAGTTTATTTGGGAAACATAAATGACACTCTGGAGAAAGGCAACATAAGTATCTTTCTATGTATTTCACAGAAAGCATAGAAAATTGAGCAAGAAGAAATCTATCGCATCCCTCTGCACAGAAGCAGGCTCAATTATACCTCAGATATTCCTGCCAGATATTTGTCTAATACATTCTGAAGTATCTCTACCAGTGGAGATTTTCCATGTCATTAGGCAATTTACCGTAGAGCTCAACTGCTCATACAGACACATGGGTTTTCCTAACCCCCTACTCTCATTTACCTTGCTGCAATCTAAGCCCAGCACCGCTCATCCCCTCCACAATGGACAGGGAGGGCAAACTATTGCCTTTCCCTTTATAACTACTTTTGCAGCACCTGAAAAATACTTTTGTGCTCCACTTCAATCTGCTGCCTGTTTTACTAACCAAGGCTCTTTAATGTTTCTCTACACTTTCCAGACATGTAGGTCACATTTGCTCTGTCTTATTTGTCCTCTTCTTCAGTTTAGTTAGCTGGCTTGCATCCTTCCCAAACTGCAACGTGCAAGCCTGGATACAGCATTTCTGTTGAGGCTGTATGAGCTCAGAAGAAAACAGACAGCCTTATCTTCTTCTTCTTCAGATCCATTTTAGACTTCAAAACTTCTAATATGAATCCTCCATCTCGCCTATCTTTTCTCATTCCTGTAATGGTGCAGACACTATTCTCAGGAACAGACTCTTGCACATGTTCATGTAGAATTGGCGCTTCTGTTTCTTTCAGAATGCTGCTCTCATTTGTCATGATCATCCTGAATCCAACCCTCTGACATACTTTTAATCCTCTCACCTTTGCTTCATCTGCAAATTTAGTAAGTATTTCTCGGTTGATTTTTCAAAGCTGACAACCTATTAGTAAATGTGTCTAGCATGTGCAATATCATCCGAGGTCTCAGATGAGAGCACAGAATTGCTTATTTCTTTAGTTTGTTTTCAATGTTATAGAATCCATAGCTAGAGAGCAAAATATACCTATTTCCTTTCCATTATATCCTGAACTCCTCTCCCCGCCCCCAGGATACTGTCACCCAAGTAATTTTCCTGTTCTTTGTAATTGTGTTATACAATCTGTACTAAGCCTCTCATTGCTGAAGGAATGCTAGGACAGTGTTTGTCCCTACTACCCTTGCTATTGTGCAATTTAAGATAATATTTACTTTTAAAAGCCTAAAATGTTTCTTATTTTGTATAAGCATGGCATCATAGCCATTACTTTTTGTAGATAATCTGCTTGATATCAATGCAGCTGTTCATATGAGTTACACAACAGATTCCAGAAAAGCCTATTATTTGTTTGGTTTTAAAGTTAACACATGTATATATTCGTGACATACTTTTTGGGCAAAGCTATGCATATTTCTTGGACAAAGTCCCTAGTCTATGGGGCTGCCCTGCCTAGTGTCACGATATACATGCTCTCCATTTTTCATGCGTCTGTGGCGAAGTCATGCCACCCTGACGCCCACTGAATTTAAGTCCTAACGTTCATGCAAACAAAACTCATTGCTTCAACTGACCTTTCTTGTAGCAAAGGTCTGGAGAATGGGCTCTGGTCAATAGTCATTAATTTTAGGAACATATCCTACTCTGGTGTGAATACTCTTAACTGAAGTGTGGAGAGACCGTAAATACATTTCAGATGGGAAGTTCTGTTCTGATTTAATTAGGGAATGTTTCAGGATGATGGAAAGGGTGTTTTCCATCAACACCATCTCCATCATTTGAGGCCATCCACTGATCTTTGCAGAAAGGAGTTTTTCAAAAACAGGAATGTGGAACACAGCTATTATTACTGTCAATGAAGTATGACACATAGCTGAGAAACAAAAGCTATCGCTCCATCAGTTAGAAAATCACAGCTCTGGCTAATAAAAGCTCTACAGTTCATCTCCGATCTTTACTATAGAATTCTTTAAAACTATTAGCAGCATCTTCTGTTTTCTCAGAATGAAAGCTCATAAATTAGCAACAGGGAGAAGAGCTCCTAAGCTAGACAGTTCACTTGGAGTCGTTATATAAATGGCCTTTCTGAAATGTGTCCAAGATTTAAATTATTCTGATTAGTTGACGTCTGTGAAACTGGCAACAAGCCTTTTCACTGTTGCTCCCATGGCAAATATTATCCTTGTTTCACTGCATATTTTACTAGCATTTCTCAAGTGTCTAGCTATAAATCTCTTAAAAGCCCGAGGACGCTTGAATCAGTAGAGATGAAATAAGAACAGATCCAAGCTGATATGATCCTTGCCTTTCCTGTGCAACTATTTCTGAAGTTGAAAACAAGTGTGTCCCTACATCCAAGCTGTCATTGATCAGAATGCACTTCAAAAAGGAACAGGGGTGCTCTTAAGCATACCCATTATACTTATACATCACAAAAGGATATATAATTCAGAACAACAAAGTTATGAGTTACTGCATACAGTTTGCTTCTTTTTGTTCAACTAACTGTTCTTGGAAAATGCAGCTAACTGTAAAAATAGGGTTTCTAATATTCATCTCCACAACACATTTTTCCTTGCAGATAACAGCTCTCTTCAGATTCAAGAAAGCTCTAAAAGATCTCATTTATCTAATCTATCAGAACCAATTAATTTTACCAGAAAAATATTCCTCTCATATCCTCAAATATCAGACCTTTCGTGTTCCCATAATTCATCTCCCCAAACTGCTATCAACTTTGTAATTGCAGTTTGTGTCTCTTTGTTCCCACAGTTCTTTCAAACACCACTCAAGTCCCATCACTCCTCGTTAACTAGTAACTTCTGCAACTCTTTGATAGAAGAGTCAAATCCCCCAAGTCGAAACTTTGTAAATTAACATTCATTATTCCATATTTCACCCTGCTCTGTACTATCTGCCGCTGATCAAGGAATAGAAACTACTGTCTTGCTTCCTAACACGTTAAATAACTTCAGAAAACTGCTCTTTCGTTGCCCTCCGTACAGATCATTCCTCTGACCCCTGTGCTGCCTAAGAGTGATACAATCCACAAGATATTTCTCTAACAACGTAGTGTGACATGCCATTGAAAATCAGCTGTGAATTATTCTCTGACAGATGCGGTAAAAAATTTTCCATGCTGTATGATGAAAGCAAATGCAAGCAACCTTTTAATTACTTGCACCATATTTCAGCTCTCTTCTTGCTTTCCTTCTTGATCTCCCACACGCAAACAGGTGAAGGGCTTAATTCTGGTATTTTTGAAAGATCCAGCCAAAGTAATCTTAAATGAAATATATGTTTCTACTAAAACAAAAAAAGACTAAAGATGCATCAATACAAACACTGTTTCCATTTCAGTGGGTTTGATATGGAAATACAAGGCTGTCAATTGCCAAAGGCTGTCAATTGCCAAAGACTGTCAATCATTTTTTGCACAGAGGACTTCAAAAAACTTTCCTATTCTACCAACACTCTCTTTCTGTGCAATAGTACAGAACAACATGGCCAGACAACAACTAGTTCCATACATATCAATACCATGAACACCACCAAAAAGGCAAAGAGATAAGAAGGAAATTCTTTATTACCAAGAAGTTGGATTACTAACTGAAAAATTCTCTACGTGAAATACAAAATGATAGCGAAGGAAAAAATGGTGAGTGGGCTTAGGCACTCGGGAATCAAAGCCGAGAGCTATCAGTACAGACAGACTTTCCCTGGACAGAATATGATAAATGTGCAGAGAAATTCTTTGTAAACTGAAAATTCATCCAGCTGATCAGTCAGAAACAATTTTTCTGTAGGATCTTAGCAGGGTTTTGTTTTGTTTTCTCATCTGACAGTACTTTCAATTATTGAGACAGAATGACAAAAGAGCATATGCGCTCAATGATCAGAGGACTTGCACCATCAAACTGGGCATCTGCTACTCATTTCTGAAGGATGCTGCAAGTGAGACTCAAGTGAAAACCGGAATACTGAATAGTGCTGAGCTGGGCCAGCTGGAGCAGGATCAAGAAATGGGGCTATTTGCAGAGGAATTTAACACAAGTGGTCTGTAGAAAGTAATTTGTACCTGGGAACGCACCCTGTAATTGTTTCATTGTCTTTGATCAGCTACATTACAGAGACATGACTTAGGCATACGTGCAGCCAACGACAGACCAAAGAGAGGTGCAAAGGTGATTCCATTTCAATAAAATATCCTTGGCTTTGCTCCCAAAGAGAGTCAAAGTGCATTGCCACGACCCAGGCATTAATCCATGAAAATATAACTGAATCTGGAGGTACTGTATCCTTGAACAGGATGCATCACAGAAATAATCACCTAATTTATGAAGCTGAAGAGTCTCCTCTGACTTGATTTCATTCTAACCTGGCTTGCACCTGCCCCATGCTGTCCTGAATTGCTTACTCATTTTTGAAAATGTTATGGCTACCTACCGCATTCACCAGCTGTAACAGCAGCTGTTATTTCTGTTGCCCTTTTTTCCACTAAAAAAAGCTCTTTTTCCTTCCATCTTTCTCTGTAAACTGACAGCCCGGTAAGACGCACTTTGCAAGCAAAATTCTGAAGCATTTCAGAAATGGGGAGTCCGATCAAAATAGTTGCTCAGTGACAGAATCAATAGGGGTACAATGTTACTTATAACTCCTTTCTATTGACTGCACAGCATTTACAGGAAAGATGGTCTTCAATTAATTTTTCTTTCAATAAGTCTTACAAATATTTTTTTCTTCTTGCATTGCTTCAGATAAATCCCTGAATAACCTTCTTAATAATCCAGTAAGGGCATAGTTTCTCGAATTTTATGGAGACAGTAACTGTTTATAAATGTATGTTGTATGACACAGCTTCTACTAGAAAACTTTGTAAACTCATCAGATTGTGGGAAAGGGAAGAGGACGAGAAATCCTTTTCATTGAAATCACGGTTATCAGTGAGTTTCTTCAAAACAGTAAATGGAATCAGAATCACAGAATAATTGAGGTCAGAAGGGAGTTCCAGGATCATCTAGTCCAACCCCTGCTCAACCCAGGTCTGTTTAGATTGGGCTCCTCAAGCCCATGTCCAAGCAAGTCTTGAGCACCTCCAAGGGTAGAACACCACAACCTCTCTGTGCATCCTGTTCCAGTATTTGATCATGCTCATGGTAAAAAGAAAAATCTTAATATCTAATTAGAATATCCCACATTAATATAATTTTTGTTACCCAAACTTTTAAAATATACAGCTGATTTAAAATCACACTAATTACAAAGAGACCTCCATATTCACAGATTTTTGCCCCTCAACCCCACTACGGCAAAGTTTGATTTGAATTTCTTTTGTCTCTCCATTTAATATCCGAGTGGTAAGTGAAAATATGTAAATAAAATCTGTACAGGAATTCTGTACAGATGTAGGGGAAAAAAAGGATCCTGAATAGAGAATGAATGTGGCAGTACATCATTCCACAGCCAGAGCAAGCCTGACAGTTGTCCAACAAACCATTATTACCAAAAAAAGTCTTTAGCCCGCCCCCTACTACTCCAATACACAGAGCTAAGAATATAAACAATGGTGGTTTGCATTTCCTTAGGTAAGCATCACAACTTCCGTTTGTTTTATTATAATAGAAAGCCCTTTTCCAGCTGGTAGCAAATGGAGAACAGAGCAAACTCTTTAAAACTTTGAAGCTGTTTAACAGTTAGTGCTCCCCCGCAGGATATCCGGAAAGGATATGAAGAAAACTAAGTTCCTGTGAAATAACAGCACTTAAGATTTTTATACATCACAGCCCTAAGAATGGTACATACTCCTGAAGGACATTTTTATCATCTATGTTGGGGATGTTCACATTATCCTTTTGTAAGTGACTTACTCTCTTTGAAATTCAGCAGAGCTCTCAGATTCCATAACTTTTGGCAGTGAGTTCTTACAGGTTAAACATGAGTCACACGAAAAACAAACAAGACCAAAAAAATCACGCCCTCTTGTTTCCTTCAGCTTTTTTTATTTGTTCCTTTCAGTTTTACTGCATTTGCCTTTCCAATAGTATAAGAAGACAAAAGCAGAGCATTTGATTTGCATGCGCTGTCCTTGTTAGTTTTTCCACCTTTCCTCAGTTGATGCCTTTCAGAACAAAGGGGCCCGAGACAAGAAGATACTGTTCATCTGGGCAGGTCTTTTAACCCCCAATTATTTTCTAGCTCATTTCTGAACCCCCTTGTCTTTTGATTTCACATAGGGTGACCTTAAATGAATTCAGCATTCAAGCAAAGGACAGTCACTGATGTATCTTTAGAGAACGGCAAGAGAAAAAAAGCACAGGGAATGCTATACCCAGAACAGATACAATGAGGCAAGTCAGGTGGCTACCTGGGTTAAACAAAGACTGGAATGAGTTTCTCTAAAAATGGATAATATGCAACGTCAGAGACACTGAAAATGCAACATCAAAAGTCACCTTTACAGAAAGCCCTAGGACGGCACACAATGAAATCCCATGTTATCCCACTGTGATCATCAGGATGACTGGGAATATCATAGAAGGAATAAATCAGGTATTCGATCCGCTTGCACCTCAAGGTGGTAATTTGTTTTCCATAACTACTGCAGCTAGAGTTCTATGAGGCCTGGTAAACATTTCCAATCTTGGCTACTGCTAATTCAGTAGTGGCCAAAGAATTACAATGGCTGAAATGAGTAACCACAGCCATAAACAAAGATTGCTGAGGAGTTTACTGAGTCTTTTCTCTAAAAAAGCTCTCGTATAGATGGGACTAAACAGAGCTATTATGGTAAGAACAGATGGCAAAATTATTTCTTAAGTCATATTAAATCACAGTTTTGCTCATTCTGTTTTCCATGCTTTAGACCAAATGAACAATGGTGGTAAAATTTGCCTTTTGCAGCAATAGCAACAGATTTTTCTGCTGCCCCTGGCTACTGCCAGAAGCCGTGAATTTTACTTGGGACATTACAGAGGCAAAAGGCTATACCATTCCCTTTGTCATTCTATTTTACGTCTCGGCTGTTGTAAGGTTCTTCGGCTGTAGAGTCTCAGACTAAAGTGATTTAGTAGTTTATATTTTCAGAGGATACAGTCACTCTGAATGGAGTTACTCTACTTATAAGGTCAATATGAGAACATGCTTCCACATTACCCCTGGGAGACCTCCTGAAACACAGAATGCAAGTTCTGTCCTCAGCTGGAGAGGACTGGACACAGGTGAGTTTGTAAAATGTTATCTGGGTTATCTGGATCTATTTCAACATCCACATGCATTTTGAAAGACAGAAGAGTCAGGTGGCTGATTTGTGAGGGTATAAATCACCCCTTAACAAAAACTCTTAGGAATTCCTCTAACATCTCTCTTGGAGGCAGCACAAAACTTCAGTGTTTGTTTCACTGCCTTATGCTAGCTGCTAATTTAAGGCTAATTGTAGAGCAGGTCACATTCAAGTCACTGCAAAAAAACCCAATTACTTTTATAGTGCATGACCAAGCCCTAAAAGAAAATAATAAACCCATTAATTAAACCCATTTAAAAGGTAAAACAACAACAACCAAAGGCAACCCAGCTGTGGTTATTTACAATTATGTGTAGTTTTTCTAACCAGTTACTTTCCCAGGTAAGCACAGGGGCCATTGCTTTGTTAAGCTTTATAAAAACCAAACCACAGAGCACCTCCTGTTGTCACACACTGCCACACCTGGCTTGACCTTTGTAATCACAGTATTTGGGCTGTAATTTGCAGGCATCTACTGGTACTTTCAGCTAACACCTTCTCTTATCCACCCCTTCTTTTCCCTGAGAAGAAGGAAGACATCTATGAAACATCAGGCCTGTTTCATAGATGTCTTCATCAGAAGATGAACATCAGTAGATGATGAACATCATCAGAAGATGAACGTCATCAGAACATCAGTGATGCTTCCTCTGTGTGCCATGCAAAAAGTCCATTATCCTCAGAAGGCCAACATGTTGCATTTTTTCATAAAAGGGTGAATTCAAAACATTAAATAATTATCACATTTCAGACACTATGAGTGCACTCAAGCCAAAAATCCTGGCTTCAGAATATAGTATCTTCATTTTACATCTGCGATAATGTGGAGACTCAAAACATTCCCTCTTTTATGTATTTGCATACAACAACAACCAAGACCCTTTTCCAGGCAGGAGCAGGCATACCAAAAAATAGAGTTCAGTCTCCACTGCTATTCTGTGACTCAAGATTGAGAAGAGAGAAATCACAGCAGCATGACACAAGTTAATTAAAACATAATAAACTATAGCTCAGCTTTACAAATAAAGTAATCTGTACAAGAGTGACAGGAAGCCAAAGCTTTGGCACCTACAATGCATAAACAGGCAACATACCTGCCCAGACGGGGCAGAGCACGATATCTGCTGTGCACTAGGCTACGTGAAATGCTTACTGAGACTCTGCACAAAGTATACCTAGTGCATTCCTTCTGTTCACCCACCATCAGGCTCAGTAAAGCAAACAGGCTGTGAAATCAATAGCTTCCCGTTTGTTCATTTTTAGGATAGGCACAACGCTGTTTTATATAAAAGAGCCTGAACTGGCAACATTTCAATGAATCTGAAAGGACTTACCAGCCACTGACCCCAAAAGATAATCAGCACACACCAGTGAGCGCCCAATGCTTCCCCACTAGAGAGACGGTTTAGTAATGGTGACATAACCTTTAACTTCTGGGTCATCAGATAGAAAATATCATTACTGGCCAGTAACTATTCAGTGACCCAAAGGACACAAGAAGAGTTGGCAATCACAGTCCTTTTTTTTGGACTTGTGATGAGCAATTTCTGGCTAGACAAGTAGTTTTGTACAGTGCCAGGCTAAAGGGTGCCAAGACTATCCTGTTCCAGCCAAGGACTCACACAGGTATTTCAATGGGATTACCCAAGAGCTTAACAATTGACTACAAGTTTGAAGGTTATGTTGGACTGGGACCAAAGTGCTCAGCGCTAAGTCGCTCTTGATGAACTTCTCTGTATACACACGTATTGCAAAAAAAATGAGGAAGATCTAGATCCTGAAAAGTATTTAGATACCAAAATCCCATTGTTGAACATGCTTAAATATCTCTGAAGATATGAGCCAAAACCATCCTCTACAGTCCCGATTACTGTTTGTTGGGAGCCTTAGCAAAGAGGCCAGTGACAGAACAAGCATGCAGACAGGCAAATCCCATGTGGCAGCCCAAGATGCTAGAGAGAGCCATCACGGTTCACTGTACCATAGCTCAGACTCTTTCATAACCAAACAAGTTTCTACTTCTCTCTTTTTGCTATCAGCAATCATCACTAAAGACTCTTCAAAACAAAAAGGAAAATGCTTCCAATTCTACAACAGTCCTACCAAAGTAGCCATAGTTTAAACACAGTTACAAAACAACCAATACATTACACTGAGTCATACAGACTCATTTCCCTAATCTTTATCAGGGAAATATCTACTTTATTTACAGACACACATTTCAACAGGTTAACTAAACTCTGTTATAGCTGGATGCTAATGGAAAGAAGCCATACTGGTCCTTAAATGGATAGTCAGGTAGCACATTCAGCTGTGGTGCACGTTTTCTCTGTAATTTCCCTTCTCTGAGTGTGTGGTGTTTGAGACGCAGAAGAATGGACAGCACTTGTCAAACTATGATTACTCCAGAAATTGAAGTACATAAAATAATAACTGATGCAATCAAATGCACATCCAACTATCATTTGCTTGGAACATAGACAAGCAGATAGCAAATGATTCAATTTGTAATTAATTCACAGAAAGAATAAGGAGTTGAAAAAAAACCTATATAAATACATTTTTCAGGACCTGGCAGAAAATAATGACTGAACAAGCACCTCAAAAGGAAAATTAATGAATGACAACAGGAGCAGCACATGTGTAATGTGAAGATTATTGCAAGAAAATTAAACAGGTTGCTTATGGGAAAATAGCCACCTTCTCCATATTTTGCTCAGAAAAAACACATGGTTCCTAATTGAATTCAAGGCTATTACTCAATCAGAAGCTTCTCATGAAGTCAGAAACTGTGAAAGTATGCTTCCGAAAGCAGAGCCCCAGGAGATAATTGAAGCCTTAGAATCACAGTGGTGATTTTCTTGAACACTCACCCCAGGTTACCTAAAATAAAATCCATCAGACAAGACACAATGCAGTGACATAAAGGTGATAGTGAGTGAGATGTAAATAAAGGAAGTGGAAGAATATAAAATGTATAAACAATCTTTTGGGAAAACTACGCTTGAGTACCAACATATGTATGCATGCAAATTCAACTTTACAAAATATATACCTGAAAAAAGCTCATATTTTAAGAAATCCTAATTCCCCTTTGAAAGGGCTGTCCAGAATCTTCACGTACTTTAGCAGTGTTTTAAGAGCTTTGTGATATCTGCAGTTTTCAGAACTTAACCACAGTTTTCAAGATCACACTCAAGCAGGTTTTCTAAAGGAAACACTGATTAAAAGGGACATGACATGTACAAACGCCCCAGATGTCATAGCGGTGCTGTGTGAATAGCTACAATCCCTGGTTTTAAACTGGTGGAGATTAAAATGGAAGCCAGACTCACAAAGCAGATCACAGCCTGACAATTCACACATTACAACTGTCTCACTAACAGCAATAAATATTTTTATGGAAGTTGTAGGGGAAAAAAAAAGGTATTATTGAATTAAAAATTCAGTTCATAAATCCTATGATGCCATGGGATTGGAGAGAGAAGAAAACAGAACACTTTTTTTTCCAGGATCAGTACTGAAATTAATTAATTCTGTGGTCTTCTCAGACACCCAGACGGGCTCTCAAGAACATTCAGTGCTAAAATAACAATAATAAAAGAGCCTCATATTCCTTATATGAGGAGTAGACCCCAATATGTGTTCCCCTTCCAGATGTTAGTAGATAATGGCTTGCTAAGCTTTTTGTTTGCCTTCAAAGTTTCCTTACCACCAAATGAACTTTGTCACTGCTGCTCTGAAGTTAGGGTCAGAGGACAGCAGGGTCAGAGATCTGTTTGCACTATTTGCCGCTTAGTGCTACATAAAACCAGTGCACTCGTTAAAGTTAAATGCCAACTGTGTGAAAAATCCATTGGCCAAGTCCTACAACCGTGGAGAGTGATGCAATTTTTTGCCTAAATGAGAGAATTTAGCCATTCCGCAGTCCCAAGCTAGACAAAAAGCACACCATACATCATACAGGGATGCAAAACCATCTCTCTCTGCAGCAAGGTGCAGCACCAACGAGGAAGGCTTGGAGAAAGGATTATCAGCCTAGAGTATGGCAACACAAGCTGGCACAGTCTAATATATGGGCTAACAAGTGGATGGAGAGACCTTCAAATAGGGAAGCAATACAAACTACTCAGAGTATCAAAGACCCAGTGAACTAAGGTGGGCAAATAATGGCAAGAGATTAAATAGACTTAATATACTACTGAGCTCTCATAGATAAGTGCCATTAGCCCATGCAGGCTTTTCTAAAAAATCAATTACAAAAGCCCTACCACTGAATAAAGATCGCAGCTTTTACACTTTTGTTTCTATAGAGAAAAAAAACAGTCTGGACAACTCAGAAATTATACAAGAAACAAACAAAAAATGCCAATAGGTTATTTCTTAACAACTCCCATGGTTTCTTGAGACTTTAATTCTGGAGTCAGTAAAGCTGAAGATATTGCTGCAATATCCAGGTGCATGGTAAAAAGCTTGATTCATGAAGGCAGGGGTACGCGCCTGTCATCACCAGCATTGAAAAAGCCTGAACGCTGCACCGGAGTGAATCTGTTGCTTATTCAATCTATACACTGGAGTAGGGAATATATATTCCAACGTCATCAACGAAAAACTAAAAGTACACATTTCTATTTTATCCAATTAGGCTGATAAAAATCACTTTGAAGAATATATTAAACTAGTGTCGGGCAAAACACTGGAGCACTTGCTCCTCATAAGGAGGAGGTTTCCCACCAGAGGAAAATTTGGCTGCTACATTCATATCCTTATTACTATAATGTTTTTCTGACATCTGCTGCCCTATAATCAGTGCTTGGATGCTAATAAGGACATGGGATATGATACTGTACATCCAATCAGTGCTTCGGCAAACCAAAGGAAAAGACAGAGTCAGAAGCAAAAGAAAGAATTCAATATCAAACTAACATGGAACGGAAGTTTGGGTTCTCAAGTGTTCGCATTACCTGATACATTTTTGACACATAGTAAAAAATGTTATTTACATTCAATGAAGTAATACCAAAAATCAATTGTGATTCCTAAATCACAACTGTATTTCAAACAATTTCTCCAACATATGTCTTTGTGGGAGCCCTGAGGGCAGAAGTGGCTTAACCTCCTGGAACTTCTCTTCACGTGATGCCGAAATGTGTGCATTTGGTGCTGATGGGGCAGGGTACAAAGCTCTCTTAGCCATCCGTCCCCTTCCTGATAAAGTCTTTGGCCATAGGTCTTTATTTGTGTGGGAAGAAGCACAGGCAACATAAACACCAGGTTGTTTAAATCCTGGAGCCCAAACAACACAGTTGTGATTTCACTCCCCCTGTGATTTGAACCAAGGTGGAGGCTTCCTTGCTATAGAAATCATTCAGATATATTAAAAATTGTCACCACCCTCACAAACAAAAGGCAGGAAGAAGGAAACATTGTTCTCAAAACTGCTGGAGACCAGACACAGAAAGTGAAGTTGGGTCCTTTCACACAGCCAATACTTGAAAGAACTGGGATTGGAACTGGATCCCCCGCAAATTGGTTTGGTGACTATCTTACAACTGTAGGATGAAACTATATGTTGGAGTCGTCATTACTTGAAGTCTTTAAGTAAGATTTCTTTTAAAATATAGATATACTCAAGGCCTTAACAATACAATATCAAAGTTGCAAACTCCCAGAGAACCCTAGGAACCGACACTCTGCTACCCAGTTTACAACCACAGAGCTTTTAAAGTTAGTTTGACAGTGCTTCTTACACACAGATTTTCCTAAATCTGTCTTTCAATTTCTAAACTAGCCTGTACAGCCTTGCTATCTCTTGGATACTCTGAAGAAAGACACTGAGACACTGGACAAGAGAAGAGTGGTGCAGTGCTCTTTGTCCCCTCTAAACAGATTTGCAAGACTGAAACAAGCTCCAAGAAACCAAAAGCAAGAGAACATACCACCAGCACCTCCAACAGTACAGTTACTTTGTCAGGCTGACCAGCTAGCTTCTCAAGCTTTTGGAGCTACATTTGCTTGGTCTCTCTGAAATAGCCCTTCTGTCCACCAGTTCTACCCCTTTTTCAAGATTCTCTTTGCTTTCAACCTTTTATTGAGCCTTTCTGATTTCTTTGGCCTAAATGACATTTCAGAAAGAGGGACAAATGGCACAGAGTAAGGAGCTGGGATCTTATCACTGTTTCCCAACTTCAAATGCCAGAGCCCCGCTCATTTGTCCTTTCCAAGGTTGCTTCCTCTTCTCCTGTCAGAGGGTGCTGGGACACACACAACACACACCTCCCCCCTCCCCCTCTTTTTTTTTTTAAATATCTCTAGTTTTTTCTTAATTAAATTTCTGGCTTAGCTTTAAACTGTTTTTGCTAGCTAAAAGCCTAATACACAATGATGGAATTTTACTAATCGTTATCACATCAACTTTGCAATGACACACGCATTAGTCACATAACTGAAATTACTTCACCTTCAGGAGCCAACACGCTCTAAACATGGTACTTGAGCGTAACTTAATTACAGGATTAGGGAACGGGTTGTCTGATGTGTGTGATGTGCCTGTACCCCTGCAGGGGGATGCTTGAAGGGCTCAGACACGGTGGTATGACGCTTCATTTTCAATCCTCCACTACACAGGGGCCACAATGGTTTTAAAAACCAATGACCATCCACCCTCTTGGTATTTAAAACCATGCTGCAAGGTTTGGGCAGACTGCAAAGGAGCACAGCAGGGCCATGTAAGTACCTAGCTCAGTATCGTTATAGAAAAACCTAGAGTGAAATCCACAGTTCAACAGCCATGCCATAAAGGCTGTGCAGAAGCCAGCAGATTAGGCACACAAGTGTGATGCTAAGGAACAGCTCTTGTTGGGACAGCTGGAGCAGAAAAAGGAAAGTTATCACATAACCCATGCCCGCAGACAGCACTGTTGGTGACACTGCAAGCTGAGGGTCCTGGACAAAACCCTGTGGGGATGCTCTCCAGGCAGCAGAAGCTGTGGAGTTCATTTTAGAGTCTAACACGCATGATTTAAGTGTCTTTTTGGATCATGACAGAACAGGAATGGCAAGGCCAGAACACGCCAAAAAAAAAAAAGGATTGCCTGTGAACATGTCTATTTCTCTTACATCTCCAACCACAGACTTTGAGCAACACCCTTCCTTTGCACTGCTCATGCAGGCGTTTGTCTGTGGAAGATTCACTGAGCAGCGTTGGAGGGATCATTCGTCACCTCCCGAGATGGTGGAAACACTCTTCTCCACAGTATTGCACAACGGGACACGAGAGGAGCAGTTTAAACCATGCAGCAGTTATACTGGAGTTAGGAATCCAGCAGCCTACAGCCACGTGCATCCACTACATAACGTTTCTTAAATTTTAGGTATGCACTCTTAGAGACCTCTCTGACTTTGAAAGGGAAGCACATTCAGAACCTCACTGCTTTATTGGTTACTGATCTTTGTATTTACAGCATAATATAGCCAACATATAACTGTTTGGTTTTGCCTCAAATATCTCCTCTTCTTCGTTTTTTCTCCCTAAATGTATTTATAGAAAGCTATTACTTCTTCTTCTAGACTTTATTTTGTGAGACTAAAGAAATTTACCCTACCTCACAGAGGATAAATCGCCCCTTTTCATCCCAAATGGGCTTCATCTGCACCTGTTGCAATTTGAATGAATTTGTATTGCAAGTGAATGATCAGAACTTTATTCAATATTTTATGCTCAGTTATACCAGTGTACTTCCTTCTCACTGCTGAAAAAGCTGGTTCTCATATCTTTTAGCAGCACATTGACTTTTTCCACATCTGTTTCACATTTTTAAGGTCCAGGATTTCTGCAGTAAGGAGGCAGATGATGTTATTTCCAGTTTTGAAGCAGAAGTTTTGGCTACCGGTCGCCAAATGTGTGAATTTTAACTTTGTATTATTTCATGTCTTTTCATGCTCCACCATCTCCTAATTATTTTTCACTTGATTTTCTACTCCTCCTCTGACAAAAGTTAAAAGGAATCATCAGTACAACAGCAGAATTTACTGGCGTACTCCCACTTTTTATGACAAATTTATTATGGAAATACTAAAAAAGACCAGTCCCAAAGCCAATTTACAAGAATTTCCATTTGCTTGGAGGGAAGCTACTTCTGCTTTCTCTTTCACAGAGTCTTGCCATGTCCATTACAATTCTTCTGTTAGTAACAATTTTCCCCAGCTGAACTAACAAATTCCATGTGATACTAAATACCCTTGGGAAGAAAAGTAAAATAAGACCTGCCACAAACTTCTTTCACTAAAGAGTAAAATAATAATCTTCCCTTTCTCAAAAATTCCATCACCTAGATCTTAAAACAATTCAATTGTAAATCATTATGCCACCATATAATGGAAATTCTAAAATTATTGTTTCAAAATGGGTTCTAAAGCCTAAAAGTATAATTGCCTGTATCATTGTTTTTCTCATTCTGAAAAATGAGATACATGACAAAATGTCATGTATTACCATAGAAAAAAAAAAGGTTTTTTTCCTAGTGAAACACTGAAAATCAAAGGGTGAAAGGTGGAAGCTTTTTTTTTTTCTTGAATGAATACAGCTTCCCAATTTATTCAAGTCTTAAAAAAAAAAAAAAGGATGAAGAAAAAACATGTTTCTTACAAAACCATCTGCAAAACAAACAACTCTCCCTTATTGAAACACAGACTGGGCCTGGACTGATATTCAGTTCAGAATGTTTTTGATTTTTATTATCATTATGGGGTGAAGAGGTTAAGGAATTTCTTTGCTAAAACTGTTCGATAAACTTATGAGAGATCTTTTTGAGTATCTATGTTTAAAAAGGCTCCTCTTTCAACAAAGCGCTTTGTATAATTTGCTTTAACATCTGTGGGCCTGCTGAGTTCCTTCTTTATTCACATTTCACTAGACCTATAATTAAACCCTCTTCAAAAATGCATCACTTCAGGTGTCCAAATGAAGAATCCTGAGGACGCTGGTAGTAGTTTGCTAAGGGAGAGCAACAAAGCTGCTTTGCTACTTACAACTATTTCTCGCAAGATTCATTCTCTTCAGCAGATGGAGGGCTGCAGTAAAAGACAGAGACTTGGGGCTGAAGAGGTCATAAAACTCTCAAGAGCAGGAAATTACACAGGCCTATCTGCCAATGCGGTCTATTTATGAAAAGTCATTAGGCGTTCCCAGTATCTTTGGTTCCTGCTTCCCCAAATAGGAGAACGGTATTTTAAGAGCAGTAAACTCAAATCATCTTGTTTTAATTTAAGCTTATTCTTGCTATTTGCTTTTATATGCTAAGCATATAACTCATGCCGAACACAAAAAGTATCCACCTGCTATGTAGAAACCAATTAAATGTATGAGTGAATATGAGATTTTCTCCCTTGAAACTTGATCCTGCAACACATGGAGAGATTTGAAGTAGTAAATACCTACTACAGCATTAATACCACATGATTTGGCCTTTGTTCGAACACGAGTTTTAGCCCCCAGTGCTAACAACCCTTGAAGGCCCTGCGTTATTATGCCACAGCCCTAAGACTCAGGGAAAAGAAGTCACCAGCCTCCCAGGAGCTGTGTCACACGTCAGTTGACCAGACCGCACTGTGGACCTTTCTTCCTCCTGAGCTGGGGAGCCCCCTGAGCCTCAAGCGCCTTCTCCCTCTTGGGCTCCAGCCAGCCACAGCGAGCAGCTGGACCCAGGCTGCTCCATCAGGGACAGCGATAAACCTTAACAGGTAAATTGCTACTGGAGCCACTGGGATGAGAAACAGTGTGAGGTACTAATAGAAGTGAAAAGTTGAAAAGTAAAAGTAAGCTTCAAGAAAATATAATTACTAAATGCTCTTTGCAGTCTTCTGTCGATTTATCACTTTGATTTGTTCTGATTATAAAAGACATGCTAAAATACTGAAAACAGTAATTAAGACAGGTTGTGCTTTCCCAAACACACCACAAAAAGAGGGTTGTGCTTTCCTGAATACACCACATTGTATCACTAAACGAAAGCAAAACTTGGAGTGGAATACACTCTTAGAAAAGTAAAAGGAATGGCACCTCTGTAAATACACCAAGTGTATTTACATCTCTAAATAAATACACCAAGTGTTCAAAATAACATCCTTATTATAGAGACTGTGAAAATCAATGTATAAATAGGCAAATAAAGAATGAAGACAAAGAAAACTCACTGTAAAACTGATATGGGGATCTTGTCTGTAAATATGTGTATATATACACACAAGCATATATACGTGTACCTACACGCACCCCTTCTAATGTCCTTTTATGTAAGAGGTTACATACTGATGACAGAATGACTTGCAATTGGACACCAGTCAAAATGGGTTCATAAATATTATCAACATCGAAATCCATGATGTCCCTCAGCTCCTTCTAAATAGTTCTAATTCGTTTTGCATCCCTCCAACACAGTTGTGACATTATACATTTCTTTAAATAATATTTAGCAGCAGGAAACAAAGACAACCAGGATCATAAGACCTGGCAGCCCCTTGTAGATCCAGTGCAGTGCTTCACCAGCCAGCAGCTTCCCCCAGACCAGTAGCAAGAGCTGCAGAGCTGAGCTCTTCAGGAATCGATGGGAAATGTTCTCCAAGAAACACATACTCAAGTGCCCTGTGAGTATATGGGACAATGGATCAGAAGTCGTTGTGTCCCAAGATTGACTATTATCTTTTCTTTCTAGTTTGATTTCAAGGACTAAATGGCTGGGATTCAATTTGCTCCCAAGTGAAAGGCTTACTAAGCTGCAAAATCTCCACATCACGTGCTATTATTAAAAGTGAATAGAAAATAAGCTCACCCAAACTAAATGCAAAATATAACCTTGTATACTTGCACATCTAGAAGTGCTTATGGAGATTTTGGGCTTTTAGCTCTCACTGACGTCGGTGCTAAATGCCCAAGATGAAGCACTTAGGGAACTGTACAGTAAGAGTCACAGAACTGCATGATATAACTGTAAGGTAATTTCATCTTATTAACTAAATTCTCATGTTTTCTGTTTTGCTGAGAGGGTTCTAAATGTATTGCGGTCATTGTAAAGCTAAACATTCCAAGCTAAACGGAGCACATGTTTCATGGAAGTTATTAAGCAAAGAATTAGAAAACTTTTAATGTGTTTTTTCCTATAAATCTGCTCTAAATATTCAGAAAATTGTATATCTTTCAGAATTGAGAAAATAATTTTACTTGATTACTTGATCAAATTTCCAAACCAGATAACTGTTCTTTAGAGAAAAGAAAAACATCCAGCTGATGCATCCAATTTATAGCTGGCCTTTAAAATAAATCATACAGGTCATTAATTTTATATTGCAAAAGGCCTATAAATTAGATTAAATGCTCAGTTGCATATATTGCACAAGAAAATTAACAGTTCACATTTGGCTGCCTTTTCTTGGTCATCATTTCTTTGGGAACAACTCTTCAGCAACTTGGCATATCTTTTTCAAGGTAAACTGAGCTGATGAATGATTTATATATTTATTTCTAGGCTACACACTATACAATCTTCAGATCAAGGAAAGAATCCAAAAAGTTGTTGCGCTGGACTCCACATCCTAAAGAATATGGGGTTCTTCTAGCACCAGAGCTTAAATTTTGGAGTATCTCTGCTGCTGGCAGGTCCCAAAGCCAAGCTCAGTCACAGTATCAAGTCAGTTTTTTGCTACCTGTGAATATGTCGTGTAATTTAGTGAAAGAGCAGGTACATTTATGCGTAGGCCAGAAGAAATGTTAGGGAGTCACATACTTTTTCTGAAGCAGAGGAACTCACGCTCTTAGTGAAATGCATCTGAAGGAAGCATTTGGAAAAAGTCTTAGAAATGTAACTATCCTTGGGCTGTAGCATTTCTCCAGATTTGTCCTCTTCTAAGGAGATTTCTAGGACCTTCGTTATCTCCTTCATATAGATGGAAGAGATGCTGAATGTAAGCCTAGACCCTTCTAGGTCTCCACTTCTCTGACAAACTTTTGCTCCAGGACAGCATGGATCCCTGCCTGTTCCTTTGGCTTCACATAACTTCCACTTTGACTTCTTGCTCAGAGCATTGAAGGAAAAATTAAAAAGTAAGAAGATAAGAAAGAGGAGAATTGCAGGAAGGTTTTCAAAAATCTAAAATGGCAAATAACTACAACCCGTAACTGAAGTAATAACTTCACACAGAGGTGGGGTTTTCCTTTTGGTTTGGGGGGGAATTTGGTTTTTTGATGGATTTTTTGGGGGTATGTTTTTGTTGTTGGTTTTGGGGTTCTTTGTAAAGCGTATATTAGTATTCCTGTGGAAGCAAAACAGATTCCCTAATTACTTTAAGGGACTGCAGCTCTACTCAGCAGTAAGCTTGAATGGCATCTTGCAGCAACAGAGAGAGGAAAAACCCAGTCTTGGATTGCCAAATATTTAAATGGAAGTTATAGAGCTGTTGGCAGGATGGTGGAGTTCTGTCAGAAATTGTAAAGAGGCTATCAGCTTGTGTTTTAGTGAGTAATTCTTGTATATTCAATTTTAAGTCTGTAGTTCCATCACTATGAAGTATACAGTGTCTGCTCGGAAGGTTAAACATGAAAACACAAACTAGAACTGTGAGATTTTTCTCTTGTGCCTACACCAAATTTGCTGTGTGTGATCTTGGCAAGTCATTCAATACTCCATTGGTAGTGAAAATAAATAATAGCTGTTATTAGACATGGCAGTTTTGTGGCTAAATCCATCAGTCTTTACAAAGTACTTTAATATATGGTGATGATGAAACCTATAGAAAAGCTTATAAATAGTTATTTCAAAATTCAAAGCCATCCATTCTAAATCCACAAATGCTAAGTAAAATATATTACAGCATAAATATCAAGAGGGATGGGAGGGAGAAAAAGCAGATGACATGACTTTAAATCATGAAATGCACATGGGATTTCTCAGTGTGTTTGCAGAATGATGGCTATTATTCTTCAAATGCCATTTGGCTGGATAAATATGAACAGCAGGAATAGCTATAGTTCAATGAACTTTCTACTAATACTTTGGCAGGTGGGTATCAAAATCCCTAAGTGAGTAAGAGCAGAGATGCCTTGTTACTGACAAAAAGAGCAAATTGAGGGGGATGGGCATCTCTGAACCAGAAACATGTTTTAGGATTCCTGGGAAAGATGAAGACTGGAGCAATTTCCCTTGGCAAATGAAGATAAATGATCTACCACGTCAGTTAACAAGTTAAGGAAATACAGCCCGCAATTGCAGAGGGATGCGCAGTGAGAGCAGAACGCATTCACGTTCAGCATCCCATTTATAATAAAGCCATTATTTTGGGTTATATCTTAGTGCTTTCTGCTGTGATTTGCAGTGCCACAATGATGGTCAGAGGATACTCTGTCAAGCTACAAGTTAAACCACTATTGCCACAGTACAGCTGTAAATATACGGAAAATTACCATAGGCCAGACAAACTCAGCCTGTACTTATCTTTATCACCATTATTCTTTTTTTTTTTCCCTCTTTCCTCCTCAGAAAAGCATGTTCATAGGAGCACATAAACAACCAGATCTTTGAAGAAGTGCTACAGACCAGAAGGGTCCCAGTCTGCCTTCCTGGCCTGTCCTCCTCCCATCCTGCGGTGCCTTGCTAAAACAGGTGTTCAGGAATGAAAAAGGAAGCATTGCTCCTGAATGCCTAGAAGCACTACCCCAGCACAGACCCGGACAAAAAGTCTTTTCATTCCTCAGAGATTTTTTTTTTACAAGGCAGCCATTGATAAGAGCAGTCACCTGGCAGGGAGATACAGGTTGGAAACCTTCCTTTTCCAGTTTATCCGTCCTATATAATTAAGAAGTTTCCGACATTCCTAAAACTGTGCAACAGTTCCTCCTTTCCATGATTTTCAGGAGTACAGAATCAGAGAAACTCTCCTTTTTTATTTGTTTTATTTTTACTTCTTTTTAAAGACTGAAAAAGAAACTGAATTAGAATAGAAGATACAGTACTTTCCCTGAAAAAGACACTGCTTCCCTACAGAGCTTCTGAATATATGCTTTCCTATCTCCGCTTTCTGGCTCCCTACAGATTTAAATTAAAGGAGCAGACTATTTGTCCTCGAAGTAACCTATTTTTTTTTTAATCAACATGGATGTTTTGATCTCTTTCCTCTAGACTTCCAGGCTGAATAGTCCCACAGAATTAATACGGCTGCTGAAATGTATAGAGTGAACCGAATCAGGCCTTTCATTCCTGCCCAGCAAATGTTCTGGTAGCTCTCACAGTCAACCCATGGGCTCTGCTCTGCTTGCTACTCTTTTTCCCATTTCAAGAGCCTCCCGCACACTAAAAGCCAATGTACTTCCTTTACCCTTACAGTTAAGCGAATTACATTATCATAAATTATAAGTGGACAATACAAATATAAACATCAGCAATGAAACAGGCAACCAGAACTTTACAGCCTCCAAATCCCAAGTACCTTCAAAGAGTATAATGAACAACTTTGGGAAATGCAGTACGTTTTCAGTACCAAGGTAAAACCCATTCCCATTCATTCTCTTCCTAAGAGCGTACAAGCCATGCTTACTGCCCATGGGAAAGCGGTGTCTAGCTGCACTGTGACCAAAGATCCCACACTGCAATATTTCACATACACTAAGGGTTGTCGAGCACAGCACAGAATTAAAGGGAAGGCTTTGTGGGCTAAAGACTCTTTTCAAATTTGCCCATACTGCTCTTACGGGAGTAAACTGTGGCTGTGTTGAAGTCCGTGAGGGCAAAATTTAACCTCTTTTTTTCCTAAATCAAATTCTAGATATAAAAGGCCCTATAGACATTCTAGCAACACCTACCAGTGTGTTCTAGCGCAAGTCAGTTCAGTGAAGACTTTACATATGCACTTCTCTTCAAGCACACGCTTCAGTCGCATTTTCAAGTGCTGTGCCAAATTCAGACTTGCAAGGGTAGCAACTATTTTTCTTTTTATTATTAATTTACATATTTCCTCTCTTTGCATTCTCCTGCTTTATGGAAAACCTCAAAATGGATTTGAATTCTACTTAAAAAAAACTTTCCCTAGATCCCCAAACAATACGTTGTTGGAAAAAGAGGGCCAACTGGCTGACTCTACAATTGTGCCAGCATCAGTCTCGAAGACTCTCAGGTAATTAGAGAGAAGAAGTTGCAACTGCAGTGGATTTATGATGATCAATAAAATATGACTGTGTCAGTACAAGACATAAACAAACACTGGACAATCTCCCTGGCCACAGATTTTTTTAAATTTCAGTAGGAATGCTGGCTTGGTTTGCACCCCCACTAAGCTGTGCCATAAACCAGCAGAACAGGGATAAAATAATGAAATTCAAATATAGGCACGGGAGGGTCAAGGCTAAAGCTAAAAGAGTTGGGTTTATTTTACAGCCTACCCTAACTACAGCAAACTTCTGCAGCTAATGCTGAACATGACTTCCTATCCTGAAGACCTCACCTTCTGATTATTATCTATGCCTTCCTGGAGAAAAAAAAAAAAAAAAAAAAAAATGTGATTCATTAACATCTTTGGGTCATCCCTTGAAGCGAACAGGAATTTTGTTTGTGCAAAGAGTAGAACAATAAAACATAAATTTGCATTCAAGAAGCGGCATGTAATAAGTGTCCACGCTTAAATTTGATGTGAGCTGCGTGTGCTTATTGCTTCTCAAGCTCAGGCCACGTTGCAGCCGCTTGGAGACAGACCATAAAATCTAAGCGAATATTTAGTTTGTGCAGCTCCTAAATGTGCCTTGCACATCCTCATCAAAAAAAAAAAAATTAAAATAAAGTCCCAATGCTCGGTTCTTAAAGGGGAATGCAACATGCATGCACCAGAGGACAGATTAGTCTCTGTAGCCCTCTGCGGTCACCCACCACAACGGTCTGGAGAGGTGGCAGTCGGTCTTTTCTAGAGCCTGAAACATCCTCCTCTCCAGAAACTTTTCCAGGATCTGCAACAATATTGCAAAACTTATTGCCACTGTTGCAAATGGGCTGGGACTTCTGGGCCAACTAAATTCCAACCTCCAAAATCAGAGAGAAATCTCAAACGTCTCCACCTTTTTCACTCCACTCATCTGCAGGACACCACTGGCATAAAGGTTTAGCTACCAGCAGCAATCTAAGTACACTACTAAACACGGAAAGTTTTCCATAACTGAAGCCTAGGGATGCAAGCCCAAATATTCCAAAGTAGAAACTCTGATTTTATTTTATTTTTTGGTGGTGGTGGTTTATTGTGTTGTTTTGGGTTGTGGTTAGTTGGTTGGTTGGTTTTTTTCCCCTCTCTTATTGCTTTATTAGTCTGTAAAAGATAATTTAAATTCCTTTTCAAATTAAGGAAGTGTGTGTGTGTCGGGGAGGATACATGGACTCATATACTTTACAAGCTAAGGATAACAGCCTTTTAAAATCTAATACATTTTTTTTAAACCTATCACTATTTCTGCAGAACAACAACAACAACAACAAAAAAACCAACAGCAAACCAACACACCATTGGTGATAAAACAGCAGACACTGAAAAGCACTGATTCTATTAGAAGATCTATCAGTTCTGTTTTCAGTCAGATACTTACTCTACAGGAAACTTCAGCATGATTTATAGCATCAGAGGCACAGCACTGTACACGGACTCTGTATAAATACATGTGTTATACAGCATTTGTCAATAAACTTTCTGCTTGAAAGTTCATGAAGATACGCTCCCAGTAAAAGCTATCATATTTGTGCAGTAAAATAATAGTATTCTACCTCTTAAAAGGCTCATTTTCTGAGGAAGATAAATTTTTTAAACAGGCAAAGAATTTGAGTCAGCAGTGCTGCAAACTGATTGCTTTGGAAATCTTTCTTCTGACTAGTAATTACTGAATCTGGATTATTATTCTCAAAGTTTAATTACAGGAAAAAATAATTTTACACTTTGTGAAACACCATCATTCTCTTCTCTCCAAGAACTCTATGGCAAAACAAAATAGATTGAGACATGGTCCTTCCAAATTGTCAAAGTGCCAACCGGCAGAAATCTGACCCAGTATTTGTCTGTCCTTCAGACACACTTGTGTTTAGGAATGAAACTTATTACATTAGACTATGAAATGTGGCGGTTTGGGATCTGCTGTATAAACAGCTGAGAGACACATCCTTCTGTCGCAAGCCTGAATGAGGAGAGGAACATCAGAAATGGCAAAATCTACAGCAGTCCCAAACTAAGCCTTGTCGTCTCTGCGCTGATCAGAGCCCTTAGTCAACTCTAATCTGGATTTTTTTTTTCCAGATAGACACAGGTTATTTGATCAAAGATCTGACTGGGATTTAAAAGCTTAGATAAGGGAATTCAAGGCTGAGCATGAAGAGAGAAATTACAGCCCTGAATTTGGTGAAGCAAGAGGAAACCGGACAGATAACTATTGCAGGGCTATTGCAGAAAAAAGCAGCTCATACACTCTGAGACAAGAACAACGCATTTTTAACTTTGGCAAAGTAGTCACTTTTTCAAAATCACCGTCCTATTTGTAAAATTAGGATATTACCGTACCTGCACAAGGTCTTCCAAGAGCAAGAATACTAATGAACATAAAGCGCATAGCTATGATGATTATGGGCATAATTGAGAAAGCTGTAAGACAAGTGTGGCCTGCAAACAGCAATGGAGACGTAAAGCGCACAAATCGCATGCTGACAAGTGATGGCAATCAAAGCCTGGGCTTGAGCCTCAGAGAGTACTTAAACAACGTAAGGAACACAAGCTGGATTCAAGCTTGCATTAAGACACAACATTAAAGGATTAAAATTAGTCCAAGGAGCTGAAATAACACAAATATTAGTCCAAGGAGCTGAAATGATACAAATTACTACCCAGGAAAAAAAAGCAAAGCAAAAAAAAAGCCAAACTCCTCCCCCCCCCAAAAAAAACCCAAACAAACAAACAAACCAACCCACCCAAAACACAAATAAGTACAAAGTTTGACCTTGGTATGGCACAACTGCCAATCCTCAGGCATCTCAGCCGAGGCAGAGTATAAACCTGCCTCCTCTTAAACACTGGATCCCTTTTCAAAAGGTATATGTAGCTGGCTAAAGAGGCTGACAAAAGATAACGGTACTTCCTTTTCTCCGCTCAAACTGACAAGTTTACTATAGGAAGAGGCATTTTGCAGGTCATTTATGCTATCCTAGAAAATGACTCTGAATTGAAACAAAACCAGTATTACCAACTCTGCAGTAAACATCCACGCAATCATGCATGAAAGAAAACAGAGGATGAAAAAGCAAAGTATCTTAGGTCAAAAAACATACCAAACAGAAAAACAGGCTAAGCAAAAACAAATAAAGAAAGAGAAGTTTTCAAACTAAAATTAAAAATTCTTTGCCGCTGTAGAAACTTTAACTGTTGTCAATGCCCTCGTTGTCCTCTGTGGCACATTATACTTGCGGCTGCTGCTATTTTACCCCATGCCTTGAAGACCGTTATAGGGAAGAGCATTACTGATGGCCCGTGGTGCATGGGGACATGTGGAACAGACATCCCTGACACCACAGTTTCTTGTCCCAGGAAAGACTTGATGACCTAGGAGGTCCCTTTTAGCTATGTGGTCCTAGGAAAGAAATCGTTAGGACAGCTTACGACAATTATTTTTCTCTTATTTGTGCATTGGAAAGATGGAAATGCCTCCAATGGCTTGCAGTATTGGGAGTGAAATGAGGTGGTTTGGGAAGGGTAAATACATTAATATCAGCAAAACTGGAGGCAATTATGTTTTTCCTTTACTTAATGTTTAAATACGGGAAAGACACCTTTGGTTTTGTGTGGTTGAATGCAAACACGAAAAGCTGTGTAATTCCTCAGTGTACAACTATACATTTCAATTATTTATTATGCAAATTATGCAAGACTTAACTAAAAAGACTGCATTACATACACTTTATTCATAAAAACTGCTTTTAAAGAAAATGAATAACAGATGTAATAAAAAGTAAATGGAAACCAGAACTGATGATAATCTATAACGTTGGTTCACCCTATCCATTTTCTTTGTTTTGAGACTACAACTTATATATATATATATGTTTAAATAGGAACCAGTAATAAATTGTGTTGATATTGAGGTCGGGTTTCTGCAATACACCAAATGCTAAGCTTCTAGTCCATAAATGCCTTCACTGCAAATAAACCATAAATCTATTATCTTTACAGCGGCTGCAATCTGGAAAACGTGCTCTCTTTTAATTTAGTTGCCTCATGAATATCATGTTAACCAAGAAGCCACCTGAATGAGAAATATTCTATTAAGTAAAAAACAAAACAAAACAAAACAAAAAACTAACTGGATGATCAAGACAACTTTTTTTCAGCCATTCTCTCCTTTCCTGTCATCAAATAAAAGTAAGGTTTCTGCAAGATAAAATGGTCTGTTCTTATATGGCTTACAGTACGTAGCTAAATTCTCAAAAACGGTAAGTCTCAATTAGAGATCACTGGAAAGTTAATTTCCCACCCGAAGTCAAAATTTTGATCTTGTTCTGATTAAAAGTAAATAGTCAATCTTTGCTGTAGGATATGAAATGAAATATATACATACACACACACGAACTCCATAACAAAGTGCTTTTCAGTTATACATCCTAATATAATAATTTTAATCTAAAAGTCAAAATGAAAGATTTGAAATGAGACATCTTATCATCATCAAAATAAGAAACTCAAAATTACTTGTTTTGACACTTCCTAGTTGAAATATTTGACAAGCACATGTCAACTTTGACATAATTTTCCAACTAGTTGTTTCTTTGAAAATTTTTTGACTAAGCCTATATAACACCTGGTAGCGTTAAAAAGAAGTCAGGTATTCTACTTTTCCAGAGTTTTTATGTTGTTCTAAGAGGATTTATAACGCTCAGAGGTTTAAAAATACTACATTCTTCCTCCTCATAATTTTATTCTCACCTCTCCTACCTCTTCCAGAACGTAGTCTTTTCTCTCTCTCTCTCTTTTAAATCTCACTTGACTAACAAGAGCAGGTCTGATCCATCTGACCTCGTGCACGGCCACATGAACTACTGAAACAGAGCAAGCGAGGAGGAAGCAATCCCTGAAGGAGGAAGGAAGGGCAACGAGGAGATGAAGGGTGGGAGAGAAAAGCCTACCAACTCTGAAACCAATTCTGCCACGAAAGGATTCCTAATAGAGGGCCTTGGCTTTATATCTCAGGGTGACTGAGGTTGAATTGCAAACACACGCTGGCTGGTTTGCAAATTCAAACGGAGAGTTACAAACACCCACACAGGAAAGCAGAAATACACAGCTGGAGAGTATCATGGAGCAACTATACTAATAAAGACTCCTGCTGGCTCCCAGTTCCCTATGGAAGCCAAGATAGCATTTTCCAATGGATTTTTAGTTCAACTGATGACTCATGAAAAGAAGAACCTGCATAGTGATGAACTCCCTTCTCTTTAACACTTCACCCTTCAGAAAACATTGGCATTCCAATGGATGACACTTGCCTTCTACAGTCAGCCTACTAACAACTTTGATGAAGAGAAAAGCTGTAATTATTCAGCCCAGATGCAGTACTGCCCATTTAATATTTACAGGATTCACAGTATCACCAAAAGGGGAAAAAAAAAAAAGTTAATGCTTGAATAGAAGAAAAAATTAAATATGACCCAAAGTGCTTATTACTGGATAACCACCGCATCCTATTCTGCTACTAAATGCAGATGAAAATTCCAACAGAATCTGCCTTACTAACTACAGTAGTTAAGGAAAGCTGCAGTAAAAACTGTAAATGGCATTGCAACCCTGTACCGTAAGCAACCCTTCGACACAGTTCAATTACGTTTCTAAAGAAAAAGATCAGAGCTCCTAGCATCAAGTGTGAAACAACATATACTTGAAATGTTACCAGAGAGAGGTTAAATGGAAAGCTTTATATATTCCATTTGTGGACCTCTCCCTATTCGAGTCAAGGATTTTTTACTCAGTAAAGTGACATAAGTTATGCTTGCCTGAAGTCCAAAAAAGTCACCACGAGAATATCTTAAAAGAAAAAAAAAAATTATCTGCTTACAATGGAACCTAGGCAGTGTTCATATTAGAAGATAAAAGTTCTAAACCAAGTAAGAATAAAATCTGATTTTAAAATCTTTATTTCATGACATAAGAACTCTAACTAAAGCAGCATTTTAAATGTATTTACCTTGTCTGCAGCCAGAGAAGGTATATGTTAAAATCACATTAAAGCCACATATATCATTGACAAGTGCGAGGAAGAGGCCTCAAGCTAAGGCAGCACTTGAATTCATGCTTGCATTTTATCTAGCTGCTGAGTTCAAGGTGAACCCTTGCGTACTCAAAGCGACCCACACAGAATGATTCAAGAGAGCTGGGTGAGACCTTGGAGGGTCACATTGTCCAGCCATTTGCTCCAAGGCGGGAACAGCTGCCTTTCTGGATAGAATGACATTTCGGGCATATGTTTATCTAACCTGCTTCAGTGATGAAGACTACTCAGAGATAACCTGCTCTCCCAGCCTTAACATTTAGAAGTCTGCCTTGCTGCAATGTAAGTCATCACTTGTTGCTGAGGAAAAGTTATTCCTTTCTTCCCTGTGGAAATCTTTCACACACTTGAAGATTGTTACCATGTCACCTCTTAGTTTTATTCTCTCTAGCAGTGTTCTTTCCTTTTATTCTTCATACGACACTCCTCAATAAGCCCCATATTTCTTCAAGTGCAGTGTTTGAAACTGGAGGGAATATTCCTGATGGGATCTTACCACTGTCAAGCAGAGAAGATGCATCACTCTTGTGATGTCTTGTATGTATCTTCATATTAATCCTTACATTTCTCTTGGCGTATCATCCCATCGAGATGTTTGCTACTTTTGAAACTGTGTGTTCACGTGTCATGCCTGACCCTGGAGCTGGCCTATGAACCTGTTGCATTTGCCCATTTCTGAAGAGAAAAAGGTTGGTCCAAACCCAGGTTGAAAACACACTCCTACGCCCTGCCTTTGGTCAAAGGAGATGAAAATGTTACACAAGCTCCTTCAAGCCCAGAGTTTACAAGGACACTTAGCACAACTGATTGCTCAACGTTGACAGCAAGGAGTGCTAATTGAAGCTATGTTTATTAGTTGGATGAGGAAAAAGAAAAGAGAAAGAAGGGGAGGAAGTGTTCCATGATGAGACACAGCACCCAGCACTCACAAACATTACCTCAGGGCAATGTTTTATGCTCGTTTGTCAGAAGCCACAAACAAAAACAAAACCCACGTGCACTTAGCATGGTTTCTCTGCATACTTCTCTGTGGAGAGTAATCTCCTGGGTTCTTCCAGTTCCTGCTGTGATTATGCAATTCTCCAGTTTAGTAAATATGACATCTGCCAATTGCACCGCATTAACACTCCCAGCTCAGCCCTCATCAAACCTAATAGTTGGATACAATTTCACGCTTCTGGCAAGCTTGCAACATTTCCTTGTACTAGATGAGAAATGCTCCTGTCAAATTACCTTTTGTTCACTCCGTAGAGAGCCCCCAGCACACGCTTACCTTAACTACTGCCTTCTCAAATTGCTTCGGTATTCATTTTCCTCAGGAAACACGAACCACACCGGGAATTCAAAACACACTCACACCAGTTACGCCAACTGTGTTCTCAGTCTGAGAGACTGCAGCCTCAATAGGTTTTGAAACTGGGGCTGCTACAGAGCTTTCTTTTTGCCAGTGCTTTCAAGGTTACAAGCAGAACTGCTCAGTACTTCAGAGAGCCCAATGAAACCACAGTGACTTTTATCAAAAGAGTCAAATGATGCTTTTATATTTTACTTTTTTTAGATAAGAATTTTTTTATTCCCTTTGTGGAGAAAACCAGTAGGATTCAACTGAGCACGTTTCTTGTGTGATAGCTGTCTTTAGCATAATTCAAAGGAAAGCAACTTTTGGGGCATCGCTGCACAGTAGTGCTGCAGGCAACACGAGCTTCATGTCGAATCCTCCACCTCCTGCGGTCTGGGCAGGTGCAGGGACCTGCAGCACTGCTCCACCAGAAACGTGCCACAAAGTCCTTAATAAATGTGCCAACTCAACATAGGTCTGGGACTATTTTACTCGGTGGGTCTCTCTCATCACCTGACATTATGAATTCCCTCATCTACCTCCTTCACGGTCTCAGGATTCTCTTCCCCTAGAGGAAACAGCCCTACTGAACTGCAAACTGTTTTAGAGGAATCTGCTATTCAGCACAGCAGTAGATGTTGTCCCAGCATTTTGCTTTAAATGGCTTGTATGTGTTGCTAATAAATTGTTGCCCAGAACAAAGGAACTTTTCAAACTATAAAGACCTTTTCCTCATTTCCTCAATTTGTTTACAGTGTATAGAGCTGATTTCCCTGTTATGTATCGTCAACTCCAAGTTAAGCGTCAGTCAAAACCTAATGTCTGAGTCAAGCGTTTGCTGTGTTTTAAGTGCCTGTGTAAGGATGTAAACTCTAAAGAGGAATATCTACAGACAAACAAAACCAGTTTTCCCCAAGGGATTTTTAAACCTTCAGTGAACTATGAGTATTGATCTTACTCTAAAATTGTGGAAATGAGTTTCTGTGAAACTGAATTTAATACCCAAGTCAAGCTTATCATATTGTTAATTTACCCACTATTTACCAGCAATATTTCAAACCACCCTTTCAGAGGAAATGACAATGACATAAAGCACAAAAAAATAAAAGTAAGAACCAGGATGAAAGTCAAAAAAGACTTCTTTAGAGGGTATTATTAGTAAAATACATATGATACATAAATAGGATTTACTTTTAAATGTCACTGGGATCCTCCAACACAATTTTCTCCATTTACATATCATGTACAGAAAACAAAAACAAGTAAATTTGAATGCAAAAGGAAAGAAATACCTGACACACATGTTATCTAATATTGTATTTCTCTTAATACTTCTAAGATAAAAGCTGAAGGTCCTAACATGTAATGATGAAAGTTTGGTTTGTTGTTTTTGTTTTTTTTTAAACAGAGTAAAGCCCAGGCAATACAGAAAATGTGACTATTTCAGCAGTAGATAAATGCTACATAAACACCGCTTAATAGTAGTTTATCCCATAAAAATAATTCTAGCCCTCTCTGAATGCTGATGCCTGGAGACAGCAGCAGTCCAATGAATATAAATTATACCAGGATTCTGGGATATGCTTTGACAGAAGAAAAATTACAATAACAGCCTCCTAATTCTGACTGATGGTGTTTGCAAAAGAATGTAACGTTTTCAAGGCTTCTTGTGGCAACACTTCAACAAGCAGCGAGCCCTCGCTTAAACAACTGGGAGCTTTAATTGTGCGAGCTTTCAAAAGATCGTTCTCTTCAGTTCACGCAATTCAGGTCGCATGCAGTTTGCTTACTGCAAAACACACACAGCCTTATGTTTAAGAACCTTCATCCTTGAATTTGCAGCATTTTTTGTCAGCAAAAATGAAGCTCGGAGCAGTGGAGGCATGGCGGGATGGAGCGCTCCCGCGGAGCCGCATCCTGCGCGGCCGCCGCTGTGCCCTCTAGCGGGGACAGCCCCGCTCCCGCCAGCGCAACCCCGCAGCCTCGCACCTCGGGCACAAAAAAAACCCTGGATTTTAAAAAACACCCAGAGGCAGCCAGACCAAGTTCCGGCAGGCCTAGAGAAATCATTTGACTTGAATTGATGCGACCTGATTTTACCCAGCAAGGTAATTTTGAGGAGCTGGCAAAAAAAATGCCTGTGTGGTCTTTTGCGTCTCGGTTGGAATCACAGCGTAACCCTTTGGTAGCATCCTCAGAAATCCTCTCCTGGCTCCAGGTCTGCCAGGGCATACTGAAAGTTTGCGTTTCTTGATACTGTTACTTCATTCAGTTTCCATAAGGTGTTGTGCTACCGAGTATTCGAAGAATATGTCAAAACAGCCTCCCTTTAAGAATTACAGCTGCTTCAAAGATTCATTTTTTACTTTAATTCTTCAAAGGTTTTATGTGAGCTGAGGTATACAGTAGATGCTAAACAAAGTAAAACTTTGAAACAGCACTTTTTATTTTGACTCACAGAGCCTGAAGTTGAATTTCCCTGGCTTTACATAATTATCCCCTTCTTACTGATTAGACAGAGTCCCTAACCACATTTTTTCCAAAGAGCAGTACCAAAGACCAAAAGAAAAAAAAAATGATGAAAACATGTTAAATGCAACTCTGATTATGTTAATGACAGTTAATTATTGCTGTCATAATACAGACTTTTTAACCAAGAGGGAAGGAGAAGGAAAAGATGCCAAGGCTATAAACATCTAGCTGTCAAAACTGACATCAGATTGTCCATCTTACTAATACAATCGCCTGGTATATTTTCTTCAGAATGTATTAAATACCAAAATAATATTTGCCCAATTATAAACTCCTTGGTACTTCATGTCATCTTCAGGAAGACACAAGGCATTAATAAATGATTTACAGATAAGCAAGCTGTTGGTATATCTTCTATTTAGCACCTCCTGATGCAGACATTGATGACTACTGCAACTTAACAGCCTAAATCTGTGACGTGCAGTGATTATTTGCCCACTGCTAAATAATATTTCATTTAGTCAGCACTGACATTTTCTTTTCCGGATACCATGGCTGGAAGATTAATAAACTTTGTGAGCTCAGTCCACTGCCACACAATATAGTCATTTTCTTTTTCTAATCTCACCGCCACACTTTATTTTTCCTTATAACTAACATTAACAAATACCAACATTTGTTGCCTACAGCCCTGAGAGCAGCAGCATGAATTTTGCAGCAGTACATGAAAAGTCTCCTCCCAGTTTTTCCCTTTGGCCCCAAGTGACATGTGAGCCCCAGCAACCTGCTGAGCTACCTTGTCATTTAGCAATTCCCAAACCCAGTGGTAGGCCCCTGCCTGGGAAAATCCCCGCTCTGTCTGGCACATTATCTCACAGGATATTTCAAATAACTCCCCAGTCTCTCTTGTTCGGGTCAGTTACGCTGTGACCACAAAACTCTTCACATTTGTATCAAGCCCTTTAGAAAAGGAAGAAGTGCCAATTCTATTGCACCAGGGAGGCCAGTGGACACATTTCATCTGATAATAATCTGGCTGGTATTTCGAATATAAAGGCACAGCTTTTGAAAATATCTATAAGCTAGAAGCTGCTGCAGCAAGGTCCCCTGACACACAAAACCCACGACTTTCCTCACTTGTTCCTTAAATATCTATCCACAAATGCACCGAGCTTTCCTTTAGCAGCTTTCCCCTCCACAGCACAGGAATGCAGGATACAGAAGGCTTTAGTGATCAAAAGGGAACCCCACGCTGTGGGGAACAGTGGCCCGAGAGAAAGCACTACAGGTGCTGTGTGTCATGCATTAACAGGTGTCTCCGAGCAGGACTGACAAGAGGACCCTAATACTACCACAAGCAAACTTAGTCAACGCAGCGAGCCTCTCGCTCCTAACGAACAGGTTCCCGCAGCCCTGTGGGGCTTCTTCCATCATCTTCCTCCTTCCCTCACCGCCTGGTTTCTAGGGAAGGCTGCAAGCTACTGACTTCCGCGGGGGAGGAGAGTGCCCGCTAGCTCTCCCAGGCAGGATCTGCAGGGAAACTTTGCCTGCCCTTCCACGGCTGGCTGCCGGGAGAGCAGCGGGGCCCCGCCGCGGGCGGCCGGGAGGAGGCTGCCGGGGCGCCCCAGCCCGCCGCTCCCCGCTGCCTCGGGCTCCCGGGGGCGCCGGTGTCTCCCTCCGTCCCTCCCTCCCTTCTCGGCGCTTGAGTGGGAGCCCTTCGCCGTCGGGAGCGTCTCGTACGCGGCTGGGAAGGAGGCTCCGGGGACCCCGCGAAGGGGCTGGGGAAGGGAACAGCACCGTCTCCCGGCGATCGCGGGGCAGATTTATGAAGGGAGGAAAGTCCCGACTTCTCATTTAAAATAAAACACTGAAGTAATGGAGAGCTCTTGCCGGGGGAGGGAAGGGTGAGAAGCCGGGACCGCGGCCGCCCCAGAGAGCAGGGGGGAGCCAACCCCCAAACGGCGTTCGCCCTCTCCGCTGCCGGCGGAGCCCACACCGCGCCGGTGCTAAGGGAAGGCGGCCCGACCCCTCCTACCCCCCGACCCCGGCTCTCCCCCGGCCCGGCCCGGCCCGGCCGCGCTGCCCCGGGCCGGCCCCGCCCGGCAGGTACCGGTCTCGCTTACCGCGGCTCTGCCTCGGCGTCTCCCCGCCGGCGAGCTGGCAGCGCTCGCTCAGGCACTGGAAAAGTAATAGAAATCCAGCGGCTAGTTTGCTTCTCCGCAGCCTCGCCATAGCACGGAGCCTGCCGAGACAACTCTCCGGGCTGGGGGGTGCGCGCCGCTCCTCGTCGCGGGTGGGAAAGTCCGGGGAGGGGGGTGAGGGGGCGGCGGAGAGCAGCCCTTAGCAGGCGCCGAGTCGCCCTGTCTTCGGACCAGCTCTCATTTAGCGGGGCGACGGGGACGAGCCACCGGGGCTGAAGGCGCTGGACCGGGTCCGGGGGGCGGCGAAAGGCGGGGGGGCTCCGTCCCCCCAACTTGCACGGCCGCGCCACTCTCAGTCCAGCGGCATCACCGCTGGGGAAAACAAGCCCAGCCTCGCCTGCGAAGTGCCAAACTCTTCCCTCCTCGCAGCCTGCTGATAGATTTTAGGAGAGCCACTGAGATCCTCCCTTCCTGGCTTGCCCCCACCCAGCTCCCTTCCCCCGCAGGGTGAGGCAGGGTGCCTTAGGGACGGAGCCTCCCCTCGGTACACCGCTGCCGACAAAACCCCTCCAGGGGAAACGAGCGGGGAAATCTTCCAGCCGGAGCCGGCGGGCCGGCCCCGAGCCCCGGGGCGGGGGGGAGCAGGACCCGGAGGGCGGGCGGATGCGCCGCGGGAGAGGATCCGCGGGCGGCGGGGAGGAGGCAGGCGGGGACCCACAAGTTCTCCTTCTCTTTCGGGGCGGTTTCCGCGGCCGGCGCGGATAGTGCGGTGCCGAGGGCAGCCGCAGGAGGCGGGCGCTCCCCCGGCCCACAGCGTGCCCCCCGCCCCCGTGCGCGCCCGCGTTGTCGCCGCCGCCCGCTGCGCAACGGGCGGGCGGGGAGGGGGGGCTCGCCCGGGGCCGTGTCCCGGCCGCCCCTCTCGCTCTGCCCCCCGCCTCCCTCCGCAGGAGCGCGGTGGGGCGCAGGCGCCGGAGCTGCGCCGTCTCTCCCGCGGCTGCCGGCGGTGGAGCGCTCCCACAGCCGCGCTCCGCTCCGCGGGCTGCACCTCGTCCGCGGCAGCGGAGCCGCATGGAGGTCTCGCATCCGGCTGTAGCGGGGCTCCCGGTGCGGAGCGGCTCGCTGCCCCGGAGCGACAGGAACCTACAGCGCACGCCGGGAGGCCGGGACCGATGCTCGCCTCCTGCGCGGCCGCGGAGCGGCACGGTGTGTGCGTGGGGAGAGGATGGCGGGTGGCACGGGTAACCCCGGCCGCTCCGCGGGACGGAGAGAGCCCAGCCCGCCGTCGCCTGGTTACTTAAAAGTTGGCTCTGTAAAGATGCGCCTGTGTCGCGGAGTGACAAACTAGAGCAACCCCCAAATCCCCCTTCCCTGCCTCCCCCCCCCAGTTGTCCCTGTGCTTCCGGGGAAACCAGCCTCCCTTCACACCCCACCCCCCCTTTATTTTATTTTTCTCTCCGCAGATCGAAGAGTTGCTTATGTACCTTCATCACTGCAAAAGTGCAAGGGCTGTGGGGGCTCTCTCCTGCATCGAGGAGAGGGGCTTAATTTAACACACCGTGAATAATCCCGTCCCCTGCATCAATCCGTGAACCACGGCGCGGAGACAGAAAGTAGCAGAGGGCACATCAGTCAAGCCCAGACAAGCGAAAGGGGCAACGGGGACCGGGCGGCGGCTTTTTACCACTTCAGCAAACTGTGGCGCTGGTAATCAGTCGAGCTCCATGTAGAGAGCCATGAATGCACCCCCCTCTCAACCCTTGCTACAAAATAATTAAATTAATTAGGACGACAATTAAATTAATCAAATAAATAGGGCTACAGAATGTCAAACATAGCAGATAACTAATACTTAATCACAAAAGAACGACCAGTAACGAGGCTGTGTTTTCCCTTAATTTACCACTGTTTCTGAGATTAAGAATTCATCAGCTCCATTGTAATTGTCTTGCTCTTTAATCTTTGATGTGCTTATGTGTAAATAGAAGCAGAACACTTGTGGTTTTAAGAAGTATATTTGAAGTATGAGCAGAAATTTGGAAAATCTTTTCAACGTATATTCAAATAGGATAGTGGAGGATAATACAAGTAAGGTTTTTATACATTGGGCACTTCTAGTTCAACCTTTTTTGCACATACCCTTGGAAAAAATAAAGATCCTTTTCAGCCCGTCCAAGTATTGCTAAAAAATAACTGCAGAAGTTTCTTCCTAAGAGAAGATGACACTGAAGATCTTACCCTAAGTAACATCAGGAATGAAATCCTGGCCTTGCTGAAATCTGTGGTAATTTGGAGAGTGTTATCACCCTGTATACCAGGTGATCAGGATTATGCCACAGACTTTGTTGCAGATTTGCTGACGTTATTATTAAAGCTATTGCTGTTTCTTAAACAAAATGGGAGAGGGAAGTTTCTTCATGCTGTTTGAATACCAGTTTTTTCCGTGACACTTGGTCGAATTGCCCAATTTTCCCCAAGTTTTGCTGGAGCTGCTGAGAGGGCTGTTGAACTTTTGGCCTTTCCTGGAAGCGGTAGAGAGGTAGTCTCAAAGAAGGAGTGCCCCCCACTCTCAGCTGTTTGTCAGCAGTATTAGATGAGAATAAGAAATGTAAGGTCTGGAGAACTTTCAAAATCTGCACTTTTTAGTCATAAATTAGCATATTATAAATTTATAGTAAATCTTAAAAAACAGAAGACTTGAATGATTTGAGAAATAAAGTTTACATGTTGCTAAAATAAATAATAATAAATCCTTCAACCTCCCTATGTGTAGCATAAAAAAGCCTAAATGAAAGCAACTCATTTTTTTTTTCATTTGCTGTCTGCTTCTCAGCCTTACAGAGGTTTATAGTTTCAGATTTATATTCTTCATAGACAGACTACAAAAACTTTGCATGCTGAAGAAAAGGACGAAGGAACGGATTAGCAGCAGTCAGCTGAAGCATGCTGTTGCAGATAAAAGTACTAGCAACATACTAGGTCCCACAGTTTTAATTTGCAATGCTTTATGCAGTTGTGTGATAGTTTTGCAGTGTGCACGCTGGCAGGTTAGCACACAGTCACTGTATTCAGCACCTCTTGTGCTCCACGGTGAAAATCAAACCATGCTCTCCAAGGAAGGCTGTGTGCATTGTCCCTCTTGTATTGAAACAGATAATCGGGACATAGCTGTAACTTGGTATAATTGTGCATAAAAGCACAGGCAAAACATTTTATTGCACTGAAAAAAAACAACCCTCAGATGAAAGCTAATAATGGATCCTATAATGATTAATGACAACATGTCATTGCTGGAGAGGCTTTCATAACAGAGAAGTATATGCCTTCATTGTTTTTTATAAAGGACAAGTAAAACTGAAAGAACAACTTCAAGGCTTGCTGAGGTTATGAGCTGTGTTTACTTGGAACACAGTGCCTGTGATAAGTTTTCATTTCTCTTGTGTGCTTTTATCTTCCCCATCCTTGCACATTATCTCACCTCTCTTAGGGATATATCTTGCAGCGGCATAAACAGCAGTGGCTCCATAGAAATCAATGTGAATGCTTTCATTTTCACCAGTCAAGAATATGGCCTTATGTTTTTCTCTTCTTGCGCAGCTCCAGCATCCCCGATTATAACATCAATCATTCAGGACAGGAGGGTGGGAAGATTCTCCCTGTTCGTTGTATTCCACTGTCATACTGCTTGCAAGTTCTTACTCCCATTCACACATTCTCTTCAGAATCTGCTTTTTTTTTTTGTCTTTTTTTTTTTCTTTCGTATCAACATAATCTTTTCAACCTACACATCTTCCGGGCTTATTGCATCTGATTATGAAAAGCAAGGTCTTTGACATTTCTTTTCTCTGTCTTTTTTAACGTGCTGTTGTCTGCTTTGATAGTACAGGTGAGGCACCCCTGAACTGTGCTCCTGTAAGCATTCAGCATTAGCCTGGAAGGATACCTGCTTTTGAATTTGAGAAGTCAGGGGAAGATCTCTGCTTCATTTGTGAAAAAGAAGCTGATAGGCAATTGCAGCATCCGTGAGAGTGGAGAGAATGCCTCTGTATTCTCTTCCAGGAACAAACCAAAGTGAGTTTTCCTGTTTAGTGAACTTACACTTGCTGTTGCTCTGCAGAGGATTGTGCTTACTTATTAATAAATAGACTACAACCAGCAATATCTTCTTCTGTAACTGAGCAATGTCTAAAAATTACCTACTTTCCCAGCGGCAGAGAGAAAAAGATCTAGATAATTTTAGAGACAGGATTAGTCCCCACAGGGACAAAGTTGAGTATGTGACCTTTATGGGGCAAGTAGCATGCAGCTTGATGTTATGAGTATCACAGATTGAAGCTGCACATAGACTTTAATGCCCTGGAGTGAGTTTGCCACAGAGATTCGCCTCCCTCCCTTTGGAGCTCTGCTGATCAGGGCTCAAGAAGGTGAATAGTATTGCTTTGGGAATTTGTTGGAGGCATTAGGTATTGTTAAAGCGAGGTGTTAGAGCTATGAATTTAGAGTGCTGCCCAGCTGGCAGCTGCCTTTGACTCTGCCGGTTCAAAGGAGGAGCACAGCATTTTAGCTGGATCACTAAAGGGCCATGGAAAACTCATATGTGAAGTATAAAGAAGTAGCTTCCTTGTTAAATAGGGAGATAGAGTAACTTTCCAGAGAAGTGGCACCGCACTCTTAAAAGAGTCTTTGTTTCTTCCCCTGTTCCCCTGATTGGGAGAGCCTCAAGATTTCACCCCACAGCTTGATTTCCTGGGGCAAGCGCTGAGGTTCCCTTCCTGGCTGAGTCACATCCGATAGGCATCTGCCAAATTCCCTGTAACTCCGTGCAGTGCTATATGCAAATGCATGAGTTTGCATAATGGTGATTAATTAGAATATGCCCGTACCGTGGCTCTAAGAGCTGTGCGGTTAATGCTAGCACAGCTTTGTTCAGTGAAGCTTTCTGCTTATCTCTAGGACAGCAGTAAGACAAACCTCCCACATGCACTGCCCTATGCCTATGCCTCAATCTATGGTTAGGGAGAGGTTTTGTGGGGGTAAAGAGATAGTTCAGATTCATGGTGTCGTAGACACTTTGTGATGTGGAAACTGCAACTCAGTCTCATTATCTATCTCATGTAGTGGTAAAGTGGTTCACTGGCAATTTAAAGGAGGGGAGCGGAAATTAAAGAGAAACATTTCAGCAAGCAAGGCGGTATGAATAAAGTTTGAGGTTAAAAAAAAGTTTAATCCAAACCAGTTTTGATTCCTATTTGAGCTCTGCAATGATTTTAAAAGAATGGAATAGTTTTTGAAATGGAACATCCTTTCAAAATGAGAAACCAAGAAGTTCCAGCTAAAGTTCAAGTATTTGAACTAGAGATGCTTCGAACATATTCTTTCAATGAATCTGCCTTTGCAACAACATTGACACAGGCACCAGCAACGCTGCACCAAACAATGCCTTTGCCTGCTTGCGATCGGGAGCTCCGAGGACATTACTCAACTTTGAAAACCACAAGGCAGCAAAGCCCAAAACGGGGTCTGGGACTTCCAAGTCCCACATCCCATCCTTGCAACTCCAGTAAAGGCTGTGGTTGTGACCCTTGTTCGACATCTATGGGGACTCAGGAATGGAAAAAGAACCAGAAGGCTCCGCGAATGCTTGTGACAGGGCCAAGTTTAACAGAGAAGTTCATGTTTCAGTATAGCACTGGTCAGCAGGCTAAGTTAAAGCCATAGGAGAACCGAAAGAGGCTAAAGGATGACACAGAAGAGAAAGCAAGTATAGAAATAGAAGTGAAAAAAGAAAACAGCAGTTTTGACAGTGCCATTTCTCTGTTGCTGTGATGGAAACAAATATATACGGACACAAACTGGTGTGATAAACCAGATGTGCACAGCATCCAGGCCTTTTATCATGGATGCCCACAGGGAAGGTAGGATGGGCTAGAGAGGAATGGAGGCCAGAACAATCCATTAGGTCTCATTCAACCAGGGCAATGGGGCTCAGCGTAGGAGAGTATTCAGAATGGACACATTTTTCGGTCGATATATTGGTAGCAGTAGTCACTGAAGTAGTTAATTTAAAGAAAGCTGAGGGAAGTTTTTAAATAGAACAAAATTTTTCAGCTAAAATGAAAATCCAATAAGTTTCAAACACCTTTTCAGTGGCCATATTTTCCAAGAAAACAACTTTTATTAGGATCTGCAGATCCTAATATACCAAGCAATTCCACACTAAGACCTTTCTTGCTCATGATCTGGAGCTGGTAAGAGGGCCTGAGTAATTCCTATAGCCCATACAGTTGTAAGTAGAGTTAACTTTTTTTAATCAGTCGAGACCAAAGAAAAAAATCTGCGGCTGGGCACAGCAGGGGAAGCCAGACAAGGGTTAGGACTGGTGTTACAAAAAGTAATTGGGTTGGGATTAGGTTTTAGGTCAGCAAGCCTGGGCAAACTTTAATGCTAGAATGATCTTAACAAGTGCTTAGCTGAGGCAACTGACACAGGAGTAGCTGTGGCACAGACCTTCTGTAGAGGGTCAATGCCTGGTGTTAATTATGGTTGCGGAGGGAGGGGGCAGCTGCCACCAGTAGCAAAAAATGTGGGAGTTAAGCCTTGAAAACAACCAGCACGTTTTTGTGCAGTGACCACGGCAGCACAACAATCCGCTGCACATCCATCAGCTCATTGCCCATTTGCCTTTTCCCAAGTTCCTTCCAGATGAAACCGCACCACAGACGGCTCTAGCAGTTCGTGGCCAGGAGGACCTGTGTTGCTTGGACTGCCACAGCTTAGTCCACTATGGGCATCAAGACTGAGCAACGTATTTAAGGTGCAGCTCATATGCAGTGTTTTTCCTTCAGTTTAACACCTGGAAGAAATAATACTGTTGAACAACTGGGTCCTGTACAATACAGGGACTATGTGATACACAACTTTGGCTTCTTCCCTGCCATATGGACTGATGTCTCTAGGCACAGCTGTCATATCTGATGAGCCACAAACCAGTGACTATGCTGCACTGGGTCACGCAACAGGGCAGACACAACTTTATCCTTCAACTCTGGTTTTCCCCTCCTCACATGTGTTCAGCCTTTTCTCCTTCAGCTCAGTTCTCCATGCTCCTGGTCCTCTCTGGAGTTGAGCTACATATCTGAAATCCAAGATCCTGTGTTGAACTCCCTATTCACATCCCTGTCTGTACTGTACAAACTTTGTTTTATGTTGACCTTTCCTCTTTCTGCAGCCTTTCCCCCTGCTCCCCCTTTATTAAACATGCAAGTCCTGCTTTTGTTCTGGATCTATATATATATATTTCTTTATGTGGTATTTACATAGGTTAAACAAGCACAACAGTCCCATTAGAAAACACGTGCTCTTTTCTGGAAAAAAAAAAAAAAAAAAAAAAAAAAAAAAAAAAAAAAGAGTATAGCATTTTTCTGTATTAGTGTTTTGTTGTATTAAGGCTCCGTGTTTTTTCCCCTGTATCACTCTAATGTATCCCCACATAACTCTTTGAAAAACTGTTGAGAGGAATTTGAACTGCTTTCAAGGAGCAGTTTTGAAGTCTTTATGAACCAACAAAATAATCAGCAAACCTGGCACAATCTAGCTAGACTGTAAGTTTATGCTTAGGTCCATATCCTTTTCCTCTGCACAATTTTAACAAACAGGAGAATTTAAAGGCCCAGATTAACATGGAACACTTTGGAAGAGACTTTCTCAGTTGCAGAGAGAACAGGTTTTTCAACTGCAAGGCAGTGCTGTTCTTGTGTCCTCTCTGATCTCCAGAACCTCCTGTAGGAATAGCATGCGAATACCCTGAAGCACACTTCAGAATCATGCTAACAGCCTGCATCTCCATCATGGGCATTCCAGGATCATGCCAAGGTGAGCAAACAAGGACCTGGCCAGTTAAGCCGGTCACAGAGGCTCCAACCTGGGCAGGCAGAGAACAGAAGTTTGTTGGAGATATTTTTTTTTAACACTGGTTCTATTGGACTGAATTAAATCACCCTCAGTGCAGACCTGCTGTGGCTAAAAAGAAATGAAAAATACACAGTTGCTTAGAAGCTGTGTTGTCTTAGATTTCACCTTAGCATATTTCCCCTGCGTTGTGATGAAGCATCTTAAAATGCATCATAAACATTCAACGTGTAGGCATGCACAGCAGGTTTGCAAAATGCCGCTGTGACTTGTGCTGATAACAGGCCTAAGGAGGGGATATAACTTCAAAGAAGAGTATAACCTAGCAAGTTTTCTTCCTTCCAGTCACTGTGGCGATACTTCCTTTGCCAGGGAAGTGTTCAAGAAAGGGAGAACTCTCCAGGAGCAGTTGGAAGCCAAAGCAGATGAATGTTTCCTTTTATCTTGTTTTGAAGTGGTCCCTACTTGGATATTGCAGATTGAAAAGGCTTCTGTAGTGGTTCCTCTCTCTCAGAAACACGTGAATTATTTCTCCGAAGGTAGGTATACCCATTTGACAAGCAATGGGCTTGCCCCAAGCAGTAAATCCTGCTCCGACAGCTTCCACTCCTCTCTGCAGTAAGTTTTCCCTGTGATTTGCCCCTGCACGTTGGCCCAATCTACCCTTGAACACTTCAGCCCCTATGTAAACATCCAGATGTGATTCTTTGTGGCTTCCACATACACCGTGGAGTGTGGCTGTGTGCCTAATAAGAGAAATGGTGAACATGAGTCCAGTGAAGGGTAGGACTGACTTGGTGATTTTTCATGTCAGAAGTCCACCCCAGCTAAGTGTTTATCGTGAGACTTTGAACTCAAAGATTTAGATCTCCCTGTGGAGCAAAAGCAGATGCTTGGTAAGCTGTAGCTGTAGTCCTGACAACCCTTTCAAATGTCTAGACAGTGGAAAGAGATGATTACATCCTCTTTTAAAGTCAACTGCAACAATTCAACACGCTTAACATGTTTACCTCAGGATGACCCTATTTACACTGCTTTGTTTCGTGGTACTGCAAGCGTGTAATACTATTGAAAGATGAAGGACATAAGGTGGTTCCAGATAAGAAAACCCCACTTTTATTAACAGTAATAAATCTGCCAGATGTGCTAGGTCACATATGGTCCCTATGTAGACTTTAGCATGGACCTAGAGATTAAGGAGTTTGATAATATGCATTTACTGCTAATATTTCTCATTTACGAGTCTTGAAAACGTTAACACTTACAGAAAGGCTATTTAATTAATGCTAATGGAAGAACACATTAAATCCCAGAGATAAGCCCAGGAAGTGTCCAACATTGTTGCATTTACCTTATGCAATGTATTGAACAGGGGAAGAGAAAATTAAGTTATCGTAGTCATAACTGATGAAGAGCTATCTTAGTGTAGTCTTAGAAGATAATAGACTCATGAAAAAAAGATCTGAAGAGAAGGGAAGGAGATTCTATCTTAAACAGTATCCCCAAAATAGGTATAAACTATAAAGGTCCTCCAAGAAAAACTAGCCGTGAAAGCAGTAGATGCTAACATGTCAGGTCTGCCTCATGTCAGCAAAGTCACTGGAGAAGGTACGGAAGAAGTTCACAGGTAACATGATTCAGGACTACACTAACTGTTTTACAGTTTTGTAATTAAGAACCTAAACCTTTTTCTTTTGGTGGAATAAAGCTTCTGATTTTCTTGTTAATCCATTGTGGTGTTTAAAATGAGCTCAGGAAGTTCTTCCTCTGGGAACCCAAACAAACTGGTATTGCTGACAAGCCTTTTGGGTGCCTGACAAACTCGGACAAGTTTGGGAATCTCAGAAAACGTATCTAGTTCCATGAAAAATTGTGTCTGTATATTACCTCCAAGAGCCACATTTTAAAACAAAGCTCTGAGTAAATGTAAACTATTCTTACCTCTGGCAAAGGTGAGCTGCTGACATCTTCAGGAAAACCCCTATTAAGGTGTGCTCCTTTATTTTTGTTACGTAGTCAATTGTCCAGGTCAAAGTACCAGCTCATGAAAAAAATTTGAGGTTACTGTTGTCAAAGTGTGGTCTTCAGCTTGTTTCAGAAATGTTTTGTGGACTTCTTCATCAACTTCTCTTTCTCCTAACGTTAATTTTGAACAATCTTATTTCACGTGATCATTAAAAACAATTTCACAGTAGTATTTATACGATGCCCCTAAGTGAAGTCTCATTAAATCAACAGGAGTTCTTGTTTTTCAGGGATGAAGTACAAAACTTCTGGATGTATTTTAATGCTTGGTTACAATTTCAGTTTGTTACATCTATTTTGTTCACATAATACTGAAGAAATAAGTCTTTAGAGAGGTTGCCAGTACGTTCATATCACCAATTCAAATTGGATTTCCAAAATACGCGTGTAGTAAAAAAAACATACAGGTGATATATACACACTCAGTAAGTATAAGAATTTTCTGAGATTACAACCTCTCGGTTTTATGCTTCACCATGAAGTTTGATCTGAGTTGCCCAGCTGCAACCGTCAAAGTTGCTCCACTAACATCAAGAAGAATGAGGTCCTTTTATTTCTAGTGCACAATGAATATTGCATACAGAAGACAGACAGTGCATATGCAGATTGTAAAACTTCCCAGATGTCTGCTGGAAATATAACACAGCAGAGAGGGAACAGTCCCGGAGGTTCCTGGAGCGTGTGGAAGACAACTTGCTACCACAGCTGGTGAGGGAGACAACCAGGGAAAGTGCCCTACTGGACCTGCTGCTTGTTAACAGAGAAGGTCTTGTAGGGGATGTAAAGATTGGAGGTCGTCTTGGGCAGAGTGATCAAGAAATGATATAATTTTCAATTCTTGGTGAAGCAAGGCAGGGAGCCAGCAGAACTGCCACCTTAGATTTCTGAAGGGCAAACTTTGGCCTGCTTAGGAGCATGGTTGAGAGTGTCCCTTGGGGGACAGTCCTGAGGGGCAAAGGTGCCCAGGAAGGCTGGTCTTACTTCAAGGATGAACTCTTAAAAGCTCGGGAGAAGGCCATCCCCAAGTCCCAAAAAATGAGCAGACAAGGAAGAAGACCAGCCTGGCTAAACAGAGAGCTTTGGCTGGACCTCAGGAAAAAGAAGAAAGTTTATGAACTTTGGAAAAGGGGCTTGGCTATTTATGAAAAATACCAAGATGTAGTGAAGCTATGCAGGGAGAAAATTAGAAGGGCCAAAGCTCAAGCAGAACTCATCTTGGCCACCACGGTTAAAGATAACAACAAGAGGTTCTTTCAGTATATCAATAGAAAAAGGAAGACTAGGGAAAATGTAGGCCCACTAATGAATGAGATGGGCGCCCTAGTAGTGGAAGACACAGAGAAGCCAGAGATACTGAATGCCTTCTTTTCTTCAGTCTTCACTGCTAAAGCTGTCCCTCATGAATCCCAGGCCCTGGAGGCAAGGGGGAAGGTCTGGAGAGACGAAGAGTTTTCCCCAGTAGAGGAAGATCAGGTTAGAGACCACTTGGCCAATCTGGACATCCGTAAGTCCATGGGCCCTGATGAGATGCACCCACGAGTGCTGAGAGAGCTGGCAGATATTATTGCTTGGCCACTCTCCATCATCTTTGAAAGGTCATAGAGGACAGGAGAGGTGCCCGAGGACTGGAAGAAGGCCAATATCACTCCAGTCTTCAAAAAGGGCAGGAAGGAGGACCCAGGGAACTACAGACCGGTTAGTCTCACCTCCGTCCCTGGGAAGGTAATGGAGCGACTCATTCTGGATGTCATATCCAAGCATGTTCAAGAGCAGGAAGTTATTGGAAGTGGTCAACGTGGATTTACCAATGGTAAATCATGCTTGACCAATCTCATAGCCTTCTATGATGTTATAACTGGTTGGCTAGGTGAGGGCAGAGCAGCGGATGTCATCCACCTTGACTTCAGCAAGGCTTTTGACACTGTCTCTCATAACATCCTCCTTAGGAAACTGAGCAAGTGTGGACTAGATGAGGGGACAGTGAGGTGGACTGAGAGCTGGCTGTGTCACAGGACTCAGAGGGTTGTGATTAATGGAGCAGGGTCGAGTTGGAGGCCTGTAACCAGTGGTGTCCCCCAGGGGTCAATACTTGGACCAGTATTGTTTAACGTATTCATCAACGACCTGGACGAGGGGACAGAGTGTATCCTCAGCAAGTTCGCTGTGATACCAAACTGGGTGGGGTGGCTGACACCCCAGAGGGCCGTGCTGCCATCCAGCATGACCTAGACAGGCTGGAGAGCTGGGCAGAGAAGAACCTAATGAGGTTCAACAAGGACAAGTGTAGGGTCCTGCACCTGGGGAGGAAGAATGTCAGGGACCAGTATAGGTTAGGGGTGGATCTGTAGGAAAGCAGCTCTGAAAAAAAGGATCTGGGGGTCTTGGCAGACAGTAAATTATCCACGAGCAAGCAATGTGCCCTTGTCGCCAAGAAGCCAACGGAGTTCTGGGCTGCATAGGGAAGAGTATGGCCAGCAGGTCAAGGGAGGTCATTCCCCCCCTCTATTCTGCACTGGTGAGGCCACAACTGGAATATTGTGTCCAGTTCTGGGCTCCCCAGTTCAAGAGAGACAGGGCACTACTGGAGAGAGTCCAGTGTAGGGCAACAAAGATGATTGAGGGATTGGAGCATCTCCCTTATGAGGAAAGGCTGAGAGAGCTGGGACTCTTTAGCCTGGAGAAGAGAGGGCTGAGGGGGGACCTTATTAATGTTTACAAGTGTCTAAAGGGTGGGTTTAAGGAGGATGGACCCAGACTCTTTTCAGTGGTTCCCAGTAGCAGGACAAGGGGCAACGGGCACAAGCTGGAACATAGGAAGTTCCGACCAAATATGAGAAAAAACTTCTTTATGGTGAGGGCGACAGAGCACCAGAACAGGCTGCCCAGGGAGGTTGTGGAGTCCCCTTCTCTGGAGACTTTCAAGACCTACCTGGATGCAGTCCTGAGTAATGTGCTCTAGGCAATCCTGCTTTGGCAGGGGAGTTGGACTAGATGATCTCTAGAGGTCCCTTCCAACTCCGAAAAATTCTGTGATTCTGTGAAAAGGTTTTTAAAATGAAAATAGAAAATAGCATCTTAAACTGTCAGCGTTTGAATCCTAGAAACAGAAGGAAAAAGAGACTAAATTTTATTAAGTTTGGAAGCACTTCATGAATTTTTAGGGACAGATGAAGTCTGTTTAACTCATGAAGTCATAACTCACAGTTCCTCCTCAACCCACAGTGCTGTGTTGGCAACAAGTAGCTATTAAATAATCTCAAGGAAGCAAATAATGCAAAAGAAATAATTCTCTTATGTTCCTTTCAGCAGTAAAATAGGAAGTCCATACAGCTAATACCTTTGCACAGAGCCTGAGGATTTATCTTAAATTAATCTTATTAGGTATTTTGGCAGCTATAAATTTCCACGTGTTATGGAATGTACCTCAAAGATACAGGTCAATCAGTGTCACAAGTCAAATTCTGTTCTGAAAAAGAAACTTTCTGCTTTATAATCCATCATCCATTTCTTTCCCCCTTTATTTTTCCTTTGCATCTTCCCTTATCTATTTCATTTTTTTGCTCATGAAGAACAGTGCTTTGAAGCAAGAAAGTTATAAACTGTAGACTGTGCAAATAAGTCAGTGTCAAACATACTTAAATGATAGATTGCAAATCTTTGAAGTGAATTGTTTTTTAGAGGTGTGACAGTTCTGTCCAAACTGCCTTTTTTATTATTACTATTTTAATTAGTTTTTTTAAGTTTTGGCTACCTCTGCATTTATTTTTTTTTTTTTTGCTTAAGAAAGAGAACAGCATACTTTTCCAAATTCTGTATTTTGTTCAACACTAACTGTTACTTGTACCAGTTCATAGAGCTAATACTGTTTTTTTTTCAGTCATTCAAACACAAATAGGAAGAATTACATCCCCCATTTATCTACATTCCTTGTAAGGTTAGTTACCTTGGTCTGAATAAAAAAATTAAGTGTAGCGTGCAGGACCACAGGGAGAGGTTCTTGGTTAGCATCGTTCACATGACATTGCGGTTTCACCGCTGCTAAGGTGAAGTAGCCAAGTTAGACAACGGAGCCAGTGATTACAAAATAATACCCAGTTGTGGTCTAGGGAGGAGGGAAAAAAAAAAAAAAAAAAGAATACACAACTGACTTGGGCCTCCTGACAGTTTCAGTCTGTGCTAGTTTACCACTACAATTGTAGAATGTTTTCACTTTCTATGTCCAAACAAAAACTCCTCCAGGAAACCAATGTCAGAGGTCCATCCCAATACCAGGCAAAAAGTGTTATCTGGTTAAGATACCAGAGCAAGATCAGCTGGCGTGACCTGAAATACTTGGGTATCCAAGAGAGTTATGTCAGTTCAGACCATTCAAGGATCTGGAATATTGTGTAAGTACACGGCTGGACTTCACAGCCCTTCTCCAGAACACCCCCTTGAATGACTTACAGATTTGTCTGCAGTCTTTCAGCAGGGGAAGGCTGGCTATGGAGATAACAATTACAAAATGGCCATAACTTAATGCTAGCCAGCCTTTAGAAACAGGTCATTCATGTTTTTATGAAAATAAATGAGCTACATCTGGCATGTTACATTACCTTTACTTTTGCCGGATAACAGTCAAATGAAATATAATTATCAGCTAGCATGACTACAACTTGGAGATATTTACAGAACTGATTTGGGAGGGAAAAGGTGGGGCGGGGAGTTGTGAGGGGTGTGTGTACGTACATAGACCTCTGCCTGCTGGAAAATGTGAGACCAATAGCAATAGAGACAGTAGCAATAGAGCTGCGAGTTAATTATTTCTCATTTGAACTTGGGGCAAGTTTTATTTAGCATATGAGTATGTGATACTCCAAAGGGTGACTGCATTATGACTTTTTTTTTTTTAATTTTATTAGGTATCTACTATGAAATACTATCAGCTCTCAGCAAGATCTTAAAGACAGACTCTTCTCTTGGTTATGTGGAAATACAGCACTGCAAGCTTATAACCTTCTGTCTTCCTCTTTTTTTCCCTTCGTGTTTTCTTTAGTAGATTTTCTCCATTTTGGTAACTATAGTCCAAGTTTGCCAAATGTTTATTCATGTCTGGTTTACTTCTCCAGTTATTGACCCTCTTGAGTGGAGGTCACTGTCTGTCTGGACAGACTAATTTAAACTCAACACTTACTTCAAGAGTCACATGATAGCAGGTAAGAAAATTAAAAGCAGTCTGTCGAAGTGGCACATGAGAGCACAGATGTCCTCTTCGTAAGTCCCTTTCCTGTTTTTTGACAGCCGTGGTTTGTGGACAAATACTGATTTTCAAAGAGGAAGCTGTTCTAACGTGCTGCCTTTCCTTCTTTTCCCATCTGCTAAACTGCATTTTCAATACATTAAATCTGCTTGGATCTTTCAAATTACAACAAAATATGACAAAAAAGTTGAAATTTTATTTTTCTTTCTAGTGTCAGCTATTTCTTCAAAGTTGGATTTTAAAAAGTTTTAGTGTATATATATATTTATATATATTGTCTTCCTTTCCATTTCCCTATATAAGTTTCCTCTGTCTTACTTTCCACCTGCAACTCTAGAAAACACGTTTTTGCAATGCAAACATGCAGTTTTTCTAGTGCCTGCTAAAGTGTGATGCAATTGTAATTGAGATAGCATAGCCAATACATAGGAAGATAAGGGTAAATACGTTCCCTAAGATTAGTGGAAAGAGAGATAGTTACAAGTAGTCTCCTTAGCCTTATTTATCAAGGTTCTCAAGCAGATGAGACTTAGTAGGAGAGGAAACAGAGACAGAATTTACAGCATGAGCTTGTCATTCAGAAGACCTGGTCTCAGTCCCTGCTTTACCACTGGCTTTTTGCAAGCCACCAGGAAAGCAGATTCGCCCCTCCTAAATTAAGAAAATACTCTGTCCTTACCTTACAAAGCTGTTGTGAGGGCCACACAAGGAAGTCTGTGTGGCCTGACACTGCGCTGGTAAGGGCAGCCATGCAATAGATGGTGCTGTTCCCACACTTCAAAGCCTGGGTGACCTGGTGTCTGTCAAGCTGCAGGTCATGTGCTGAGGATGTCTTGGTTTTTTTTTTTTTTTCCTCTCCAATGGTGTTCACACAAAGAGCAGGATTATTAAAACATTCCCCCCACCTTCCTCAAGTATTAGTCAGCTTCCCTACTTTGGGGTTATTTGTTCCCATAATATTATCTCTCCCTACAGCAGTTTTCCTCTACTAAATCAGGTCATTATTCATCTCACTCTCCACACATTGCCCTCTCTCCCTAGAGCAAGTAGAAGAGGCTCATTCATTCCATTCAAGCATGGAAAAACATTTTCAAAATGCTAGTCCTAACTGCTACGTCTTGGAATCAGCTTAATAATTTGAATCAAATCCTTTGTTCAGAAGACAAAAGAACAGCAAAGAGGATAATGGATTATCCTCTGTCATGTCTCATCTGGAAGTTATCTAAAGGCTGCTTTGATAAGTAGAGTGAGAATCGGTGGTGTGACTAATGTAGCATCATTATATTGCTATAACCTGTAAAACACAGAGATACCAGGATCATAAGAAATTCTGTTACAGAACATCCAAACTGGATAACAACAGTGAAGGAAACTCTGGCATTTCATCCATTATATATATTGCATTGACATAAAAAAATTATTTTTTCCTGTAGGAGTGAGGTATTAGAAGTCTTTACACAAAACAGCTTCTTGTTAATGAGGAGACAGTTACACATTTTTAGCATGGCATAAGAGATTAATTAGGGGAATATAGACATACACATATTCAGACAGAAATCTTATTACCCAGTTGTCTTGTGGTAGCTATAATAATATGTACACCTGTCAAAAAGTCTAGATACCGCCCTTTAGCAACAGAGATAGATAAACAGGGTACCGTGTTGTGCTGAGCACTGCTGATGGCTGCCTGTAAGGAAGCAACTCCACTGGCCAACGATTTCCTGGACAGTTACAACAGGAGACTTGGTTTGCCTTTAATGCTACTCTCCAATCCACTTGCAATACTTTAAGTAGCTCGTAAGACCTCCCTGTACTAAAAAAAAAGTTTAATATTTCCAGTAATTTGTCAAAGTGTTTGCCAAAAGCTTACCAAGGATTTTGGCACCATCCTTGCCTTCCTCCTCCTGGATGAAGAAGCTGTCATGAGCAATAGCAGGTATTTAACTCAGAATTGCCCCAAAGGACAGAATGTTTGTTAATGTGTCCTATTTGCTCTACGCACTGCATGTTTTCTTTCCCCATTGTACATTGCTCCATCGAAACATCCACATCTCTCACACCCCTCTCAAAATCCTTGCAGTACAAAGAGGAGAACATGGGCATTCATGAGAAGTGTCTCATGGATTTTGCGTTCCTGCACGTGGTAAATTGTTTTTGCCCTAAAAATCAATCACTGTTCTTAAAGACTCTGGTAGTGGTTACTTAAGAATGAGAAATGTAAGTTTATGCATAAAAATCCAGGAAATAGATTGCAGTAATAAACTCCAGGAAATATTCATGGGCAAGAGGGTCAACAGAAGTTAAGCAGTGACCCTGAAGTAATAGTACATTACGGTTTTCAACTCCAATATACTGAGTACAAAGAAACAAATTGATTTTTTTTAAAGCTTTGAAAATTAAACCAACCACAGTAAAAGTGTTTTACTACACATCAGCAGAAAAATGTAAACCCTGCCATAAAAGCTATTCAAGTAAAAACAAATGTCACCACAGACACAGAAGGCAAGATTCTGCTCTTCTTAATTCAGGTGATGCCTCCCTAGGGCCATAATTCCCTAATGGCTTCATTGCTGTGACTAACGGCAGAACTTGGCCTGGCCCTGGGGACCGGTGCAGTGTGACACTACAGAATTGGCCTTTTTTTTGTAAGGGAGGAAGCTAAAGAAAGACTTCTGAGGTGAAACAGAGGACAAAATGAATCAAGCATTTTCTTCTTAAGAAAAATAAAATTAAAAGCCCCATTTCAATCAATTCACACTTACTTAAAATCTCAGGATAGGGTACCAAAAGCCAACATCCACGTCTAAAGCGTGTCCCAAAGTGTCTGCTCAGCAGCCCCTCACTACCCCTGCGTACAGCACACATCCCCCACCTCCGAGTAACATAAAACCAAGGATGGATTATCCATCCTTTAATCTCAGAGCCACTGTTTCCCCTTTTGCAGGGAAATCCAGACTCAAGTTCAGCCTCTCTTGCAGGCTGCAGCCTGTGTTAGGCTGCTGATACCTCCTGCCACGGGCAAGGTCCCTCCATCCTCTGGGCTGCTTCAGTCGCTCCAGAGGCACCTGCAGTATCTTCATCCATCACCTTTGCCCAACCTGATTTGCAGTCTTTTATAGCAGCTGCCCCTCATTAGCTGCTTGGTGGGGGGAAGAAGGGGGAGAAGAGCGGCTTGGGGTGTTATTAACCCTTCACAGGTGGCTGCTGTGGTGTGAAGTGTATGTTCTTCATCACAATCTTTAGCAGTACCAGCTTGTGTGACTGGGGGAAGGAGTTTCTAATTGCCAGATAAGAGCAGGCTGAAAAGTTATACCATTTAAATTACAATCTGCATAAAGCTCTTCCCGTGGCTGAAATTATTAAGGTAGCTGGAACAGAGAGCTCAAAGTGACATCATGTGATTGACCTGCATTGGTACTGGTCTCAGTAGTTGTTTCTTGAAATCAGAAGTAAACATTTTCCTACATTTACAGCTCACAAAGAAATGTGTGACCTTCAAGGAGAATCGTGTGGTAAAGATATTTGTTGAAGAAAATCTCAACTATCAATTTTTTTTTTTTTTTGACCACTGCTCAGAAATATCAATGGTAAAAGATCTCGTTCTACTTTTTGATTGATTGCTGTGGTTATGAAAACAGAGCAATTTCCCCAGATCTTGGCTCTGAATTGATTGTGTATTAAAAACACTGTCGGGAAAGTAATTGCATTTTAAAATGTATAAAGCACGTGCAAATTTGTGTTTATCTGTGTGAGTTCTTACATGTGTGTATTCTAAGTTTAGAAACAGAACAAGAAAAAAATACCTGTCAATGAGACAAATCATCTTTATTCTGGGTACATGGAGACATATTTTGGTTTTAATAAGGACCAAAAATGTACCATCTGGGGGGAACTGTATGACAGAAAACCTATGCCAAACATCATTCCTTATACAGTAACATGCAATTAGGTTCCAATCCCTTCCCTTTCCTTTATTAAATAATGTACAGCACAAGAATAAAAAAAAAATAAAAATGCCTGGATGCTCAGGACTGAAGATATCTTCAGTGTTACCTGAATAAAGGTATCTTTTAGCTACTGTAATAAAATCTTCTATTAGAAGTATTGCTAGCACAGTATCTCAAATTGCATTTTTAAAATATATATATCTAGATGCCAAATATAGTTTCACGTGCTTTCAGGGTAGACAGATCTTTGATCTCTGCAGACACAAATAAGCACTCCAGAATTTGGTACGCTTTGTGGAACAGGTTGAATTAACCCTGCATAGTAGCTTAGTAAGTCATTCTGCACATCCAGTCTTTGCTAACAGGAATGGTACACTGTGTTGTCTGGATTTGCATTTCCAGATGGCAGCATCCATCCAGATGGTAGCACAGGCTACTTGTTATTTATTCTGGCAACAAAAACACCTGCACCTTGAATTTTCAAAGCTTTTTGGGAAAAAAAAATCCTTTGTCGTTTATTACTACTAAGCTAAATCTTCAGTTGGATCTGTTGATGTTAGCTGAGGACTGCAGTTTTATAAACTGTGAAAACCGAGGGGAAGTGGTCTTTTACTGGTTTGCAGTCTTCAGCAAGCGCTGGGCTCAAAGGAGCCAGAGCAAAGTACTGTGGTCACTGCTTCACCATGTAGCACGTACAGCCCCTAGTGCATGGTCAGCTCCGTCAGGATGCAAGACCACTTGAAAAAACTGTTTTTTCCATGAAAGAAAAAGCTTGTCAACCACTAGCGTGAAAGATGGAGCGCCCTGATTCTACTGCTTGCCCCCAGAGTGTTTCTTCTGTGGGCTTGGGCAAACCCCTGCGGTGCAGACTCATGAGCATGTCCCAGTGGGTATGCAATGAGTGAGGCACCACTCCGGGGAAGGTATGGGGGAAGTGACCAACCAAATTTCCCTATAAAACAAACAAAGTAAGCTAGGTGCAGTGGAAGATGCTTTCCACCAGGCAGCACGCTCAGGAGAAGCAATCAAGCCAGCTACTGAGAGATCCTGAGGAGAAAGTGGCACCTCCCATCTCAGAGCTCTCCAACACTTGGCCACACACTTATCTGTAAACTTGAATGGTAAAATTTCATAGCGTGAAAGCCTTTCCCTAGAGCTGATTTTGGATAACAAACTCATTCCCTTCAAATCTATGAATCTTCAGTCCAGGTCTTGGAGCCTGGTCCTGGCTCCTAAGAAGACATTCATTTTCTTTCAAGGAATCAGTAATGAAAATATATGAAGCACAGGAACCAGAAATAAAGACCACTATGGAAGGATCTGTTTCTCTGGCAATGAATCCTGGATTCGCTCTAAAAATGTGTGTTTGCAAGAGAATTTGCGGAGAGTGTCTTTAGCTTGCCCTTGACTATGTACTTTCCTGAAAAAGTGTATATATGGGTTTGACAGTTGTTTTATTTTCCTTCTCACTCCTTCTCACCAGGTAAATAACATACTCTAGGAATCTCCCTCTTCTGAGATAAGTGCACCAGGTAATTGTCCTGCCCATATTTGTGAACACACGTATTACTAAAGGTTTGACCCTCATATGAGGGGATGTTCAACGTGCTCTGGTCACCAGACTGGTGCAGGGAGACTTTGTGAATTAAGCAGGAGTCTAAAGTTGTCACAGGTCTCAGGCAGGATACTTGGCTTCGCTTGCTTGAATAACGTCATCTGAACCCATATGTTGCGCTGCATGCACCTAAATCCTTGCAGCTGGAGAGGGGAGGCACATCTAGACCTTGGACTCTGCCTCAGGTCACACATTTAAACTGAAACTCAGCTACTGACCACCTACCAGGCAGTTTTATTAGAGATGGACCATTTAATAAGGATGAAGAAGCTTTTGGATATTATGGTGACAGGGGCCGTGAAAGTACTTTAAACGGTTATGACATGTTTAAAAGTTAACACAGAATATCTGATTTTTTTTCACCAAACTCCCTGACTGAGAGCTTGTAACAGAGTGCAGGGACTGAAGTATGTTATTCAGGGAAAATATCTGTATGGTCAGGCCCAGAAGCTATTAATTCTGATTTCCATCTCTCAAACCAAAATAGCTTAGCCCAAATGTAATATTGTTTTCAAAACAAGAAGATTTATCTTCTTTGGTAGCTGTACATTTCTCTTCTTTGCTAGTTAAACAGTATCACATTTGCTTTTAGTGAGTGGTATAGGAGACAACCATGGATCATCTAGTGGCTGCAGATGTTTGGGACCTGCTCTCATTTCCATCTCCGCGCTGGGCTTGGGCTGAGCAGCAGCCCTGCGTAAGCATCCTTCTCTTTCCTCCTGTGGGAGCAGAGGCTCAAGGGTTCAATGGACGCAGCTCTGGGGCTGTGTGGAGTGAAGAGATCCTTGTGCACATGGGCAAGGCATCATTATGGGAAAGGACAAGAGGTGGAAGGGGGTTTCTGAAGCCAATGAGGGTACAAGAGGAGTCCTTTAGTGAAGCTGGAGAGCAGCATTTGTGCTTTTAGTTTTCACGAGGCATGCTAGGACACAGCAACGCAGGTAGTCCATGCTGACTCCCACACACAAGGTGCACACCGAGTGCACACGGCCAAAGTGAGCAGGTTTAAGTGTGTGAGATGTATGAAGGTGAAGGTAACTATTATTGAAAAGGAAAAAACTACTCAGCCCTGAAACATTTAAGAACTTCTGCTTTAACTGCTCAGACCTTTAGTGCTTAAGGTAGTTAAGAAGTAATTCACAGCAATGAAATTTAAGGATGTATTCCAGTGAAGCTTAAGCAAGTGCTTTCAGCAGATGCTTAAAAGTTAAATGTGTGCTTAAAAACTTCACTCAGTTTTCCCCTTGAACCGAACTAGTCTGAATAGTGTCATTTACTGTAGTTACATCTCTTGCTTCATAAGTAAAACATAACTTGTACTTCTCCCCATTTTATAGATATTAAAGAGAAGCCGATGGGCACGCCAACTTTTAGGGGATTTAGTTAGACCACTCGATATTTATCTATTACTACTTAGGACAAGCTAATTTCATATAAGAACCATTCAGAATTTTGTGTTTCTGAGAATGTATACTAATATTTTGGCACTCTCATTACTTAACACCTTGTGATACAAAATTAGTCCCACCTAAGAGTATCCATGATCATCAATATCATGTAATCATCAAGTAGGGTACGATGTATTTTCCAAATAGAGGTTTTGACAACTTATGATGACCCTAATCACACAAAAAGCTGCGGCCATTCTTGTCTTAAACCTTTTGTATAACCTTGATTTTGATGGGACCGCTCTGGGATTACTGACCTGTTTAAAATGAAGCGTGAGCTGTGTACTTGGTTGGAATGGTATTGAGGGAAGACTTGATAAAATGATTCATTGGCATCTTCCTTTTAGTTTCAGAACCGCTGTACCTATTCCTTTTTGATCAACCACAAATACGTTATGCAGAAGTACGCTACAAACTGGATCATTGAACATGTAATTACACGTTGCACATAACTTCAGGATCTATTTCGATTGGTTTTTAAGGGCTGCCATTAGTGTTTAACAGCAACAATGTGTAGCGTTATTTTCCATTCAAAAATGATACAGAAAATGTTATGATTAACAGAAAATAACTTTAAAGAAATGTTAGTCAAACTGAATATTTATTTTCATTAGGCTATCCCTTAAAATTGCGTTTAACAGACCCCCCTAAATATAATGGAAAATACGTATTTTTAAAAATATTTATGCATAATACATAAAATGTGTAAGTATAAACAAGAACAGGAGGTAGTTATGCGTGTATGAAAATTAAAATCAGCTCCTTTACAATTTGGATTCTGAGGATGTTGCTAAAGGAAAGAATTTCACAGGGAGCTGTTAAACATATACAGATAGAATATATCCTATAAAGCATCACTGCCTAAATTTTGCTGCTGGACAAGATGTCTTTAGCAGGAATGGTGGCTTTTTTCCTCCTTTTTAAATTTAAACTTCATTGTTAAGGTTAAAAGTTCCCAATGTGCAATGGACTGTCCTTCAGCATAGCTCAGATCAAATATTTTGGGCATTTCCTTTGGGCAATTTGCCATTGTTCTATTGGATTGAAAGTCACATCAATTTGACTGGTATGTCTATTAATCTGTTTTTTCCCTTAGCTATTGAAAGCAAGTATTGTTGTGTCCGTACTGCAGCTGAAGTGGTTTTGCAATTGAAAACTTGCACGTTTGCTTTCTGCTTACACAATGATCTATTTTGATACAGAGTTGTGTTGACTGCTGCATAAAGTAGCAAGTGCTATCACCGAAAAAAGTACAGCTTTACAAGAATCGCAATACTTCTTTGTTAAATAGAAAGGCTGTCTGCGTGATTTACAGTGCTGGCAGTGTATTAAATGTGCCATGTGGGTGCCAGAGGAGGACAAAATATCTTCTTCTGATATACAGGCTCCTCCTTGGAGTCTGTTCTTTGTCCCACATAACTTATTTACTATTTTAACATAATGTAAATGGAAAAGTGGTGTGATGTACTTTTGTGGTGCACTGCAGTTCTGTAGTAGTTAATAATTTCATAACATAAAATAGACATACCAGTACGCACTAACTATTCACATAATGTTAACGTCAGAATGTGTCATGAAACTTGACACCAAGTAGAGAAAAAAAGGTTAAACGAAAAAGAATTTATCTTGAGTAAGTGGACTATTTCTTCTCTTTTCTCAAATGTTTCTTGAGGAATTTGAATTAACTAGTTAAAATACTCATTAAACAAATTTTTATGTAGTATAGTATTGCAGTTCTCTGGAACACTGCTGGCCCTTTGGGCATGCTTTCACATAGAGTAAGCCATTTTAAAAGATTAAAGCCAAACCCAAAACAATCTGTCCCCATCAGGCAGCACACAGCACTCGTTGCACTCATGGTGTCACAAGACAGGATAGAGTAAAGGAGAAGAACAATACTTCAAACGTCTGTGGTGGTATGTTTTAGGTACATTTCCTACAACATTTTTTCAAACTGTCTGAAAGTGATTTGATGTAATGATGCAAGTCTCTTCTATGAGAAATGGCAATGGGACAGGGATGAAGAAAAACATGTGATTATTTAAAACATTGAAAGAAGGTGCCTGAAGCTAGGACTTTCAATCCAAATTTTGGCTGTTTAATAAGAGTTTCTTATTCTGTCTGGAATTTCTTGAAATCCTTGGGCTGCAGTTCCCATTGGCTTCAGTAAGATTTGTAGGCAATTGAAACTCTTGAAAATCAGATGACATTATTCAAGATAATAAAGGTAGTAGTGCCTGAGGACCAAGAAAGCCTTGAGGACTTTGCAATCCAATACATAAATTAGAGACAGTATAAAAGATAAGTATAACCTAACCAGCATGGTTGAAACAAATGGCATATTTGTTCAAAAATCCATTTCCCTTTCATGTAGGAGAGACAATAAGTGAAGGGATGAATGATCAGTGAAATAGCATAGGAAAGAAGAGGATAAAAAGGGAGACATGAAGATTGAAAGGCTAAAAAAGATCAAAAGCTCGAAAGTTGACATAAACAGCCCATTGGCACAGGAAAAGAGTTCTGCCAAAAGCATAGACAGTTCTCTGAAGGTGCAGAGGTCCAGAGATGTACGCGTGTTGCTTGTCTTTCCTCACGGCAGCTAGCGTATGTATATGTATATAGACATGTGATTAATTTATGTCAGAATATAATGCAAGCTTAACTTAATTTAAAACAACGCATATGTGCAACTTGATTAATCAGTACCATGGTAAAAGAAATCAAAGCTGTCCATGTAACCTCTTCAGTGAGAGATTTTATATTTTCTCTTGCAAGACTGTATTTAAATAATCATGTTTGGAAATTATCTTTTCAGTTTGAGATAAGAAGTTGTACATCAGTCTGAGCTCTGTGTATGGTACGCACTGGGTACCACTTATGTTTTAGTTTCATTTCCAGAGAGATTTGAAGGAATGCATGAGATGGTGAGCGAGTTTAGTTGCTGTTTATAGGAGAATGACAAGCTAAATATAAGAAGTGAGCCCACGTGTCCCTATTTATAGGCAATGTTTTATGCAGCAACTTTCTACTGGAGGTTTTTTCAAGAATTCCCACCACTACTACAAAAAAAAAAAGTCTGAACTTTTAGTTGTTTTTTTTTTTCTTTTTTTTCCTCTTCCAGTTAAATGGATTAAGAATTTTCTAAAGGATAATTTGCTGTAAACTTAAATTAGGAGCATGTTAGTTTTTTCTTTGATTTTTGATTTTGATTTTGATCCACAAACAGGATACAAATGTGAAAATATAAAACTTGATCCCTAGATACATTAGTATGCTGAATATTTGCTCAGAATAATTCTCTCCCTTGCTTCTCACCAATCTACTCCATACATATTCCAAGACAGTTTTGTCAAAGCTAAACTGAATAGGGTTTCCCATTTATCTACTTTTTGGTAGAAAAGTTAATATGAAATACAAAGACATACAAACAGGAAAATAAAATGAGATTAAATCCAAATACATCAATGCTGCCTTTCAAAACTGCCACCTGTGAGAAGCCGATCTTCAAGAAAAGCTAGTAAAAGCTAGTAAAATAGGCAGATTTTAGAGTGGTTTAAAGTAGCAGTTGAAATATTGCTAAAATGCAGCAACAATACTCCTTTAAAAGTTGATTGATTAACACATGCAAAGGAAGTTATTATGAGTTATCAGAACTTTTCAGCCTGAGCATCCTTTGGCCACTGAATTTTCTGAAGGATGTCCAGAGAAACTGCCTGCAGACCAAGACAGCTAAACAGAAACACAGAGTAATTTAATCCTTTCTATCTTCCAGATATTCTAGATCAGTATAGGAGTATATATACATAGGAGTACATTCCTTTATCCTTTTGATTTGCTTTGTGTCAGTAGCAATTTTGTATATCAGCTCAGGGCAGCGCGTAACCCTGAGAGTCCTACTTACCTCCTTGAGTTAACTTACTACATGATTAATCATGTTGTTACAATGAATACGGCCCCTTTTTACAAAAGGAAGCAAACCGTTATCAATTCCCTGACAACACTTCACATGAATCATGTTGAATACTTTAACTACTAAGGTAGCTGGAATACACAGTTGCATTGGAGACCAATTGAAGTGTAGTGCTTTTTAATGCCCACTTCTGGCTAAAATGTCCATGTGAATATCAAATAGATTACTAATATTTATGCTCTTGACATACCATGTTTCTACCATAACTGTTAGTGCTCAGTCAATTTTATTCTAAGCCTTAGATATCAAAACTGTAATAAAGTTGACTAAAGCTTTACAAATTCACATACCATACATATCGTAAAGTACTTAAAAGACTTCATAAAATCACGGAATTATACTGTTTTATGACCTGCATTAAGTGGTTAAAAAAAAAATAATGAGTGAGTTGAAGAAGTAGGACTCTAAATTAAATACTAAAATGAAGAACAAAATGAAAACAGCTTTCTTTTGAGAAAAAAAAAGAGATTACTTATTATTATCTTTAAATTATTTAGACTTAGCATCCCAAACTCTCAAAATATGCATTGAATATTAAAGCACTAGATTATGGGTTGTTGGGGGGTTTTATTTGTTTTTTATTTTTTTTTATTTTTTTTTTTTAATTCTCCATTAGCTGTATGCTGATCATTGTGCTGAGTGCGAACTGACTTTTTCCTGCTGTTATGATCAATCAGGGTCTTTGTTTTGGGAATGATAACATAATTACTCAGAAGATTAAAGAATTCCCATGAATAATTTGTGCTCATTTCTCCCTGTTAAACCCATTTAACCCAGTTGAGCATGCCTTGCTGGCTTACCTCAGAGACTCACATTTTCATTGGCAAAGTAGAATACCCACCCTCCCCTGTAGCTGATAACTTTTTCTGGCTTCATCCTGTTGCCTAAACATTTCCCTGAACTTCATCAGCTTTTATCCAAAGCATAATTTGACATTGTTCATAAATAAAAGGACAAATGAACTAGTTTCATAAAGAAATGGTCAAAAGGAGAGATATAAATTTAAAAATTCATGGAATTGTCAGAATGGAAAATTCTTTCCAGTAGTTGGAACCAATGTTGGGACATATATTTTACCTTGTGATCCATGGAGGTCCAGAGGACTGCAAGAAACTCATCGTCACATCAAAAGCTACTCTACCTTATCTACTACAACCCTATTCTCACCACTTGAACATTCAGGTCAAGTGTTATGTTCTTGGATCCTCTTCTAGGCTGAACGCTATGTTGTGCTTTGGCCATATTAAGAAGAGGGCAAAAATAGTGTGGGTTTATAATAGACCAGTAAATATACTGCATGTTCCCGGTGTGACTAAGGTTACGTTTTGATCTATTCCATTCCCCCCACCTTTAAGATTCACCTTAAGCAACCTCATAAAAGTGAAATGCAAACCCACCGAGACTAATATACACTATACTTTACCATGTCTTAGTTGTCATATATTTAATATCCTATAGAAAAGCACACCTATTTTTTCGAGTATGGAATATGTCCCTAATAATTATTGTATCTGCAGGTGATGAATTAAAATCCAAATATGAATATTAACTTGCTTGACATTTTTGAAGATCTGTCATTGGCTGCTGCAGGACCATGTATCGCCATGTATAGCCACCCTTCTGGTCTACAGGGGCTACAGTATAAGAGCTACAGGCAGTGAAGTGGTAACAGTGTTGGAATGATGTCATTGCACATGTTCTTAGTACTGTCTTTCCTTCCTTTGCTGCATTTTGTACTTCTTCACCCCCACACAGTGGAGGACAATTTCCTATTCACAATTCTTAGTAACTGACTCATACCTTGGAAAATAAATCACTGTTTGTAGGTACTCAGCAGACAAGAATCATATTGCATGTGTTTAATTATCACATACTGTAATCTACGTGGAGCAATACAGCCCTCAATGGATTTTTCTGCATAAGTGTTTATGAACTTTCATTTTTGTTAACTTATATATGAATTCTCTCCACCTACTTCTCCCTCTCTTCCCTGACACAAACTGAAAATGAAAGACAGATGCCAGGTTTTGACAGATGCATCGCTGCATGTTATATGTACACACTAAGCTATTTTCATCTGATTTATACAAACAGAGAGAGGTCTGGAAAATGTCTGTATGTAAGACAGCATTTGTATATACACTTGTAAGGAGGATTATTCAGTGCGAATCTCCATAATATAGACATACATTAATGAAATTTGAGTTAATCAAGTAAAACAGTTTGAATTGGATTCATATTATTAAATCTAGGCATCTCCATTGCAGACATCATATCTAGCCTGTCTATACAGTCAACAGAAAGAATGAAGAGCTGCTAGAATTCCATTTACTGCACTCTAGGGTAGGCATCAATCTGAGGACAAGATTAATTGAACCCCTGCTATCTTTCAACTTGATAGCTACTAAGAGTAGCTACTTAATAGCTACTAAGGGCACTTTTTAGGTGGCTCTGGTGTTCATATATGGCAGCAGGTCCAGTTAAGATGCAGCAGATCACATTCAAGCTCTAAAGCTCTAACTAACCCGAGAGCCTATTTCCAGCTGTGTCAGATACAGAAACAGGTCATGAAAAAAGTCAAAAGCTGTGCCTGAGACCTCTTCCAGAACTGAGCAAATGAAAAGAAACTATAAGGGGGACCTGAGGATACCCTTGGCTTCAGAATGATCTCAGCAAACATATGCCTGCATGGCACAAACTGGAGACAGAGCTGAGCGAGGACATTCTTGTCAAGGAGGAACTGGGAGCCACCATCACCATGGAATCATAGAATTACAAGAACATTTAGGTCAGAAAGGACTTCTGGATGTCATCTAAGCCATCCCCCAGCTCAAAGCCAGGATAACTTCAAAATTAGATCATGCAGTTGATCAGTTTTATTGTCTTCATGCTGATCAGACCATTGCTGGGGAAACAGGACATGGATGAGAGAAGATCGCCATCAGCAAGCATCTGGACTACATCCATGAGGATCTCAGTAATAACGGCTAGCAGATGCAGGGATATATGGAGAAATGGGGCAGCAGTACAAAGCACTGGAACAGCTGCAGCAGTGCAACCAATGAGCCCCAAAGGTGGCCACTGGTGTCTGGCTGCCAGCCTGATGTAACCCCATTTACTAAAACTCTTTGAGCCTGACCTGTCAGCTAATTGCTCACAACGTATTATGGAGTTGTCTGTGTGCTGGACATTTTATCCAGAAGGATACCGTGAGAGACAGTATCAAAATCTTTGCTGAAATAACTACCACATCCACTAGCTTCCCTTGGTCAATTAGATAAGTGACCTTGTCATAAAAGGAAACGAATTGGTTGAGCAGGATTTTCCCCTCATGAACCTGTGCTGGCTATAACCAATGACTGCGTTTTCTCTCAAGTGTTTTTCAATAACTCCCAGAAAAACCTTCTCCCTAATTTTAGCAGGCACATTTGTACTTAAAAGTTTTTTGAACAGAAGATAAGATCCTTCTCCCATTCTTTGTCTTTTCCAAAATTGCAGAGTAGTGGCCAATGGCAGATATTGAAGCAAGTACTGGAACAAGCTGCAAACACGATGACCCTTTCTAAGATAAGAATCCGGCTATCTGTGTGTGAAACATGGTTGTTGATAGGTATTGTAACTATGTGGGGTTTTTTTGAAATGCAGATTAGCCAAAAGCAAGAGACTTGCTTGCCGCCTTTATGATTGTGAGATTTCGGGAGCTGAAACAACTCTGAGAAGAGCATATTGACCACACTGCAGGTGGTATTAGATTTTGTTAAAAGTTTTGTCTTGTAATTTATTTCTGCTGTTATCTTGGATAATTAATGTACAAACATGTTTAAACTAGACTAAGTACAGTATTCATCATCTGTATAGAGTATCTGTTTTCTAATTTATTCCCAGAAAACAGGCGACTTGGAAACAATTCATTTTTACTGCTTAGAATTTATTACAATAACAGCATGAGTTTACAGAGGGTATTTAGTCAAGGGTTATCATTAATTGGGAGAAGTAAGAAACCTATGTAGGAAGATTTAACAATATTTTTTTTTCCTGGCATATTCTTTAGATTTTGATATTGAAATTGTGGCAAGAATGACTAGAAATATGAATGCTGTTGCTTTGATTCAAAGTACTGAAAAGTTTCAAAAAATGAAATAAACCCTGTAATATTTAAACATTTCAGTCTGGGGCTATTGTTAGTCAGCTGTTAAGCAATAACCATACAGTGAATATAAGCAAATCTTCTGTTCTTGGTGAATTAAGAGTAGTAAAAAATGTCTGAAGTTCAGGAAGATGAAAAGTCTGAATTTTAGCACTTTAAAAAATATATTATATGAACATAAAAATGGAAAATTATTTTGGTAAAAGACCTGTCTTGCTTCAGAGATAACCCAGAAGAGTCCCAATTCTTTCAGGAAATAGCTAGTGATGAGAAATATGATATTCTTTGAGTTCTTTTACAATAATTCTTTGTAATCATATGCTTCTATTTAAGACACTAAAGTGAGTACCATTAATAGTAAAATAAATATATTTTGTTTCATTCGGGATAACATGATAAAATTCTACCATTACTAATTTTATCCTTTTCCTTATTGTAATTTTTACGGATATACTTAGTATGACACAATGCTTGGAGATTTAAGGACTATAGCATAAGCAGCATTTTCCTGTTAAATGAAATTCTGAAAGCAGTGCCCGTCTTTTGCAGAATAAATGAGAATTTGACTACATGGGCTTGACTTTGTAGGAATATTCCATGCCTGTTTATAATGTAGAGATCAATCATCTCACACAGATTTATCAAAATCCCAGAGTTCAGGAGCTGGAGGCACTTGGCACTTTGCTGGCTCAAGTGTATTCTCTATGTCTCAACAAGTACAAGTATAGTAAGTAAATTCTATGTTTCTGTCTCACTAGTCTTGTTTCAGAAAGAAAACAGCATGTTTTCTTGTCATAGTTCCTTATTTAAAACCTCCATGAATGACATTTTGTAACTTCCAACTAGACTTGGCATTAAGGCAGGTGTGTGTACGAAAGACGTGAAGCTCCGAGCAGCTTCATTAAAGTAGCCGTGGGGCAGGAGACACCTGTACAAATTTAAGGCACAGAGGAGAAGTTGTTGCAGTGTGAGTTTGTTACCTGTGCTGCCAACCAGCCAAACGTACAGCGGCTGATCAGCAGGTGTAGCTTTGGAACAGGCAACGACTGATGATTCTTCTTTCAGTTTGCAGTTAGGACATGTTGGGGAAACAAGCTCAAGAGTCAAAGCATTTGGGTGGACTATGGAGCTCGGGGTACAACTGAGGATACTACAGGGGATTACAGAAGAGAGGGGAAAAAGAAATAGGAGGTTTACAATGCAACAGAGAGGCATTTATGAACATATTGCTGGAAAGGTACGGAGAGAATGATGGACAAACCTCTATGGGAATCATGCCTTGTTACTTCTACTACCCATGAAACAACATGATCTGAAAGGTCCCTTCCAACCTAGGCAATTCTATGATTCTATGTTTCTATGCCAGTCAGACAAGAAAATCTAAATCAAAAAGCAGTTGTGTAGCCCCCAGGTAGAGAGCTATGGACTACTGTTATGTTATTAAGAAAAAGCGAAAGAAAACCAAACCAAACCAAACCGAAACCCAAAACAAGCAGTCCCATGCATGATGGAATGAAACCAGGCTTCAATGCGCTTTTCTGTTTGGAGTCTCAAAAGTCTAATAAATGCCAAGGATTTCAGTTTTCCCTCAATGAAGGTATTAACAGAGATACTGTGTACTATCCTGTTGTGGTCAAACCAGGACATATCCAGATGTCTGTTTTTATTAAATTTGAACAAGTTTAGAAACTTGCCAATGGATTTAAAATTAAGTAGGCTGTAGAAATACAGCAAGGGAGGAAAATACAAGCGCAGCAGGAACACTTAAGCCTTCAAGCTAAAAATGACCACCATATCATTCAAGTGGCTATTATAGAAGATGACATATTGTCAGGTTATTTAAAGTGTAAACACTATTACAAGCTATGCCTTGTATCACAGAGGATGACACTCAAAATCAGGAGGCAATCCAGAATTCCCCCTCAATATGTTTGTCATATAGGCATGGGACGACATAAGTTTCAGCTGTGTGGGAGGTCAACCTATTCAGCAGAAATATGGTTTCCTGAACATGCTCGTTTCCACCCTCTGCAAACCACTAAGCTAAATATATCGGTAGCATTGTGGTAAGCACTGTAGGGCTGACCAGAAGGGAATTTGGTCAGATATGGCTATCAAGATTAATAATAAACATATTTTTTTAAAAGTAAGTGTACATACCACTATGTCACATTGATGAATCACATGCTGGGCTGATATGCAAATCTATGATTCATGACCATCTTTGATTTAGCTCTATATGTTTCTAATTATACAGATTTTTCTATTGCTTCTGCCCCTTGGAACACTAAAATAACCATTTAAAATCCCTTTCTAACACAAAATTACAGAAATATTTAAGTCATCATTTCTCAAATAATAGACATAAAATTATGATTCCCAAACCCCAAGAATCTGGATTTGATTAAACATTTTATTAACATACTGAAATTTGGACTGTACAAATGTAAAATGTACTCATAGGCATAGTTACCAATCTCTTTCTGCACTAACAGAAATGACAGAGGACTAGAAGACTATATATATTCTATATATATGTTTTACTTATGTATGAATTCAATTTTTAATACAAAGTTATTTTCTGAACATCATTATTTTAATGAAAGAGTTATTCTGTGAAGAGTTATTCATTCATATTGCAAATGCTACAATGTCGTGGCATACTTTCGGATTTTAGAACAAATCTTCAGGCAAAGAGTTACAATTAATATTGATCCTGTTTTACATCTGCTTGCAAGGAACTGCATAATTTCTTCGTGTCTTCGGATGCTTCACCATAGAGAGGATTTGGAAAAGAAGTAGCATTCACATCTTCATTAAACGGATACTAAAAGAATGAAATTTGCAAACCAAGTCATTCAATTCATTTGTTAGAGTGGACATGTGAATGGCTATAAATTCATTACAGAAGTAACACGTGATGTTAAGGTAAAAGAAAACTATAAAATCTCTAAACTTTTTAGACCAGATTTTCAGCTGATAAAAATTATCATAGCTCCAGTAAAACTGTTTTCCACCACATACACCTGATCAAGCCATTTGACATTCTTCTGCATCCATTCCCACCTTTGTTTTACTTGTTTCCAGAGCTCTTGCTCTAACACACATATTGCATTATTTTGGGAGAATCTGTGCATAGAAGTGTAATTGCAGTGGGTCGCTAATTGTGGTACATGGCATTGTAATTTAGATGACCAGTTCTAATTTTCTTGAATAAGGAATGTATGAGAAAAGAGATAATATGAACTCTTCAGCTAAGGACTTCTGTAGTCCTAAATATTTTCTTCAGCATCTGCCTTACTGGAAAGTGTTGAACTACTGTATGGTGTAACAAGTAGCTATGGTAAGCAACATTAATGAAATTGCTATTACGAAGTCCTTGACAGCCAGTACAACCCTGGTCATCTTTCTCAGATTTCCAGAGGTGCTAACATTAGGAGTAGCAATACACCATTGACTTTAAGTGACTTTTTTCCCCTTTCCTCTGCAAATGAATTTTATTGAATAGCTCAATGCATATCCTACTTTAGAAGAGAAATGTGTTATTACATACCTCTTGCCATGGAGAAACACTGATTTGAAGAGCGGGTGAGGTGGCATACCCAGGAGACTATAAAAAGAAAGAAAACTGCTTCAGAATATATTTAGCGAGCCGTAAATAATATTCCGAAAACACCCTTCCATGTGGCTGTCTGAGTAACACACTCTGTGGACCCAAAGCTATGAGGCAATATCATAGGCAGCACTAGGCCCACATGGTTTCGGGTGTTCAGAAAGGTCCGGGGAGAATTGTTCTTTCTTTATGAAACTTAGAGACACTCGCAAGTGCGTAACTTGTGGGTATTCAGCTGGAGATAAGAGCTGTTGTCGTGTTTTACCATATCTTTTGACTAGCAATACACCATTCAGATTTAAGGCTCATCAGATTCAGAGAAAACTCATAACTTGTTTCCCCTTTTAAAGGAAGAATTAGTGAAAACATGTATTTGTGATCTTGAAGAGAATAGAGGAAAATCTGGTACAGCACTGGACTTCAATCGCAGTGCCTGGGGCTGTCTTCTATGAAAACGTCTCTCCTGACACTATGCTTCTGTTTTCCAACTTGCTATTAAATGAAGCCTGTCAGGAATCTATTTTAACTGAAATAAAAATGTCCTGATAAATTGGACATGATTGTGATGGGAATGTTTCCAACTTGGAGCTCTCACAAACCCCAACCTGTAAGTGAATTAATTTGATCTAATGTCTCTAAAATCAGGTGTAAGGAACCTTTTATAGAAAGTAAATGGCATGTCATAGTTAATCCTATTCAAAGCTGCAATGGAACCTTATATTACTGACTGTGGAAAGGACAAGGAAGTTTTGTTTTCTATTTCAAACCAAGCCTAGTTCTTTCAATGCTAATAAGGCTAGCATCAAAATGAGGGCAGGGAGGATGTTTTAAACATTTTCTTCACTCCTTTTAGCTCCAAGGTCCTTTGTCTATATTATTTTTGATGATAAATCAAATAGCAGAGATAGCTGCATTTTAAGTCAATCATATAGCTCTTGTTAAATGTAAAACATAAATTTTAGCTACCACTTTAATTTGATAATTAGATCTTGGCTTTAAACCTTCTGTTGCAATATATTCACTTTTATAAAATATATATTTTATTCGCAAACTTCTTTGTTACTCTACCAGTCTCTTAATTATGATCAACAAATGGTATTAGGGAAATGTGTGACCAACTGTTCGTTTAATGTGAAGGTGAATTTTACAGTGATGGGAATAGTAATGCACATTTAAGGTATTCAGAAGTTTTATAAACTATTTCATTAAAGTTAAGTCAGAGTGCAAAGGCAACTTGGGTGCTGAATCATGCATTTTGTGGTTTTGTTGTTGGCGATGCTTTTTTGTTGTTGGGTGTTTGCTTTGGCTTTTTTTTCCAGAAGAAAAGGAGAGAAGTCTCAGTGAGCTTTTTCTTCTATAAGTCTGGCTGAATATTTCATCTTTTTTTTTTAATGGACAATTTAGTTGAGGACTACAGCCTTACATTTTTCTCAATGTATAGAAACGGTTGTTATTACTTACCTTTACTTTTGCAGATGAACTAAGGTCTTCATACAATGGGTTGGCAAATGAAGCATTAGCGGTTTCCTCCAGTTTCCTTGAAAAGTCAAGCAAACAACAACAAAACCATCCACAATATCACACAGGTTGTCAAAGAACCAGTTTCAGGTTGAGAAGGCTTGAGTCAAAAAATATAGATGGCTAAATATATTTCCAACTGAGCTCTACTTAAAAGAATGAAATGAAACCAATGTTCTGTTTAAGTCATGTGTAGGTTAAAATAATAATTTTTCATTTGTTGCTGCTAAAAATATATGTGCTTTTGGATATGCATAAAGCTATTTGGTATTCATAAAAAGCAGATACAGTGCCATACATTAGATAAAATTTGATATTAACTAAAAAGTTGCATTTCTATAATGTGTTGGCATGTGATGTTCTTTCTGTGTTTTGTTACTATCACACTAACAATTGAGTAATTAACATAGTCTTAGGCTCTTAGTTCACAAACACTTTAGTTATTTGGTTCATATAAGAACTCTTTTTTTTCCAATGAGTTAAGAAATAACTTGCATTGTAGGTCCAAATCATCAGAATTATTTTTACAGATATAGAAGCTCCCCATACCTTTTGCTACAAAGTCAGAAATATTTAAAGAATCACTGAAGTCATCAGAATGCAAAGGTTTCATGAACGAACACAATGCGTTAAGCAATTTATAACAGATGAATAGGACAAATTGTACTAATTATGGGGTCTCATGTCCACTACCTCAGCTAAAAGTTTAAAGATATAGTTTCCTGACAGAGGCCTTCACGTATTCCTTTTTTTGGAAGCACTTATGAGCTATGCAGTTAATCCCATTAATTCTTCAAAAGCAAAGGATATTTGGGAATGGAACTTTTTGCCTATGTCTACATTTTTTTCCCATACAGATGACTGGTTGCTAATATTCCACAAAGCTTGAAATCATCAAAACTGTTCCAATGCCATATAAAAAGAAACAGCTGCATTAGTTAAAATTACTGAAGAATGAAGCAGGAGCACACTTTCTTTTTTTTTAATCTTTGCTTTTGAAGAGATGCATTTACTTGGTCTTTTTTCACTAATGCTTTTATGAATAAGAACATATACATGCTTTTGTCTACATAGAAAGCTGTGTTTGTACAGTATTCTAAAATAAAAAGTTCCCTAAAGCTAATACTCAATCTCAATGATTGAGAGATAAATTTTCTTGTCTTAAAAAGTGCTTCTATTCCAAAGCTGCTCCTACAGACGGTTTAAGCATTGTCTCCCTTGGAACTGATAGACTGGCTCAGCGGTCCTGTAGCAGGCAGGACTGAGGGGACAAGAGCAGTCATGGAGACGTGGCCGATGGAGCTGTTGGGAAGGGAAGCTGTTGTATCTCAGCGAGAGCCACAGGAGAGACACACGGCATGATTTCTTTTGCAAAGAACTAAAACAAGAATGGATGCTTAGGAAGAAGACACAAGTAGTCTACAGAAATATTTCACCTTATGAGTTAAATCAGTGCAAGAACCTAAGTTTGGGTTTTAGACTAAAGCAGACATGTCTCTTTAAAATCTTTTACAAGACTGCCGGAAAGTAATTATTCCTAATGCTAGTCTCATAATTCAGTTTGATTACCTGACACAGCAATGTGGAGAGCTGAATATTTGAACCTGTTGATTTGTTCATTTGATCTTAATCTTAACTGTAATAAATCATGATATTCTGATGCTTTTAGTTAGTTTAGTGAAGCTATAATATATTAGGTTATTTGTATGCCTGCTAAGTGTATATTTGCATACTAATCCTCCTGAATAAAGTCCACAAAATGTACACAGGATTGATTTTTTACTCTAAATTCACATCATGGTTAACAAAGCCCGAGGCCAGAAGAAAACTCAGATAAGAAGTTTTCAAGGAACTTGGCTCTGCTTCTAAACTAGTGCCCAAAGGGCCAGATCTGCATGCCTTAATTTTGGTGTCTCATTTAGACATCACAAACCAACTGTATGGCCTAACAGCATGACATGGAATTAAGCACATCAATTCTGCTTACAGTCAGTGGAGACACTTCTAAAAGGCAAAGCAAGTCACACAATTCACAGTGGGAACCACCTTTAATGTGCCAATAGGAAATTATAAGGGATGGGTCTGACTCTTTCATCCCCTACTCCCCCATTGAACTTAAGAAATTTGTGTAAGACATATATATTGCGTATTTATGGGCAAGAATATGCTGAGTACACAGGTCTGTCCTGCAGGCAGGAAGGACACTGAACACAGATCTCCAGCTTCCTCTGCAAGGAGGATAACTAACTGGCAGGATACTGCGCCAAACTGTGGTCACCAAAAAGAGCGATGGCTGAGTTCTTCAATAGCATGTCTGTGGTTGCCATGTTTAGTGCTGAAATTGGTCCTGTCTATGTGTGTGAAGTTTTCTCAAGCATGAAATTTGAGTTTTGCTCAGGTTGACCATCAGATTTCAAGTGCCCCTCCACTCTAGGTCTGAATCATGACAGAGCTTATGTAGTTGGGCACCTAATTTTAGGGACCATGTGAATTTTGTGGCCCAAAATATGGGCACGGTTTGAATTTATGCACCCCAGATTTAAGTGAAGAAAAGTCTTTCTGAAGTTCTGTCCTGTTCTTAGGAACCTTTTTGCCAAAGCGGGGCTTTGGAAGTCTCCTTGCATATATTACCTCACATGCAACATATATGTTACACATATATGCACATAGAAGAGGACGCTGAGGGGAGACCTCATTGCCCTCTACAACTACCTGGAAGGGTGTTGTAGAGAGGTGGGTGCTGGCCTCTTCTCCCAGGTGAATAATGACAGGACCAGAGGAAATGGTCTGAAGTTGTGGCAGGGGAGGTTTAGATTAGATATTAGGAAGAATTACTTTACTGAACGAGTGGTCAGGCACTGGAACAGCCTGCCCAGGGAGGTTGTTGAGTCACCATCCCAGGACGTATTTAAGAAACGTCTAGATGTGGCACTTCAGGGCATGCTCTGAAGGGCAGAGATTGTAGGTTGTTGTTTTTTGGTTTGTTTTTTTTTTTGTGTGTGTGTGTGTGTGTGTATGGTTGGACTCGATGATCTCAAAGGTCCTTTCCAACCGTGAAGATTCTATTATTCGATGACTCTATATATCCTGTGTAAGAATGTATTTATACAAACATATGTATGGTTATACCCTGGTTGTGAATGTAGCAAACAATTCTTTCTAAGGGATACCAATAATTATCCTTAACAATTTCTGAAATATTTTTGAATGACTTAAAAGACCTCAAAAATATACAAGTGAAAATTTAATCGTATGTTTACTCTAGTGCTATAATCCATCAGCTGGATGAGGCAGTAACTGCCTAAAGAAGTCTGTGCTTGGGAACTGAGATGATATATTCACATTACTTTACATGTTGTGCATAAATCCCTAGAAGTAAACTCAACACATTAGATCTTTAGTTAATTACGAATATGAAGTTTTCCTTACTAGACCAAAGCAACGGTATGCCAACTCCAGTACTCTGTCACCAAATAGATACTGCTAAGGAAAACATAAAAGTGCAGTATTAGTCAGTGGGGTGAGTGTTGCCATCTGGTCATCAGTTTATACCCTAATTTTAAACTGCTTGATCAGGCAGTTTAACTAAATGTACTGGAGTGACTTGAGTTAAGCTCATTCTTGCAGTGCTTGCTGTTACTTGACAAAAGTGAAACATTGCCCTGATAGAAAATGATAGCTTATTGCTAGAGTCAAGAGCAATATGCCTGCCACAAGGTCTCATGATGTGAAGAAAGTTATGTATGTGTTACCTCTGTACGGTAAGAGCAAGGGTAACTCATGACTCACAGAAATTACAGTCCAGAATAATTAATCAATGTGAAATGTTTATATATCCCATTTATGAAGAGAACCCATAAATGCCAAGTTCAGAAAACTGTATCAAGCAGGGAATAATTAGGGTTAAAAACGCCAAGCATAGGATGGTTTAGGAAAAAAAGAAAAAGAAAAAGAAAAAGAAAAAGAAAAAGAAAAAGAAAAAGAAAAAGAAAAAGAAAAAGAAAAAGAAAAAGAAAAAGAAAAAGAAAAAGAAAAAACTAGACTCAAGCATGTGGGTAGGGCAGCTCAGAGAGAACTGGGTTTTCTAACAGAACCAGAAATACCACAGTAGGAACGGAGAGAATTAATTATCTTGGGATGAGTTCACATGGGTCATAGCTTTGCTAAACTCATCTGCATTCTTTAGTAGCAAAAACTACTGCCTTGTCATAGGTTTCTCCACTACAACTTCACCGGGATGGGAGAAAGTTGAACGTGACACAGAATACCTGCAAGTGTATAAAGGGACTGCTGAGTAAAATCGTGCTTTTTAGTGGAAAATTAAAGTATCTAGATTTCATTTGTTTGGATGCAACAGCTCAGAATTTTCTACTTTTCAATGTACCTTTCAATGAAAAATCAAATATTTCTTTTTGACAGCACACAAATTTGTAGGAAATACCGTACTAGAAGAATGTTTATCATCAGGTCCATAACAACAGTGACAAAATCCTAGTGGGCCAAAGATTCAGTTACAATTAAGCTAGTAATTAAAATAATCCCTTAAAAGAATTCTTTATAGATGTTCTAAAGCTTCTGTTCTAAACAAAATCTATAACTCAAGACATCAATTTACAAAGCATTTATAAAACCTTTTGAACTAAATTTAGGTTTGCAGAAGTAGGCTATATTTTGTACATCCCACAAAAGAAATGGGAAGCGTGATGCAAGGAGGGCAGACTACCAGAAGCTGCATTTAGAATCATCTACAAGTCACCTGGATGCTTAATTGGGCTGTTAATATGCTGTCTGGGCTTCCTACATCTGCACTTTGTACCTTTTGAGTCACTTTAGGAAACTTAATGTTGTTTTTTTTTCCTAAAAATTAATCCTTTGCATCTTCCATCTTGGATCTTGAAGGGTATGGACCGAGAGATTTGTTCCTCTCTTTCAGCATGTCACCTCTTGTTTCTTTGCAACCTTTCCTATGTGTGGTGGTTGTGAGATGTACATTTCAGAAAAACTGAAGACTTCTGACTGTAGCATTGGGTTTTATCCTTCAGAAAAAAAATATTCCACAGAAGAAGGAATGGTTTTGGATATCAGGATTAGACTAATAAAAGAACTCCCAAACAGCAGTTATGGCTGCTGCTTCCTAGTTTTGTTTTTCTTTTTCTCATAAAACTGCACATTTTTCTCTCATTCCACAAGAACAGTATCTGTCGCCATTCCAGTTCACAAGCTGAAAACGCTTCAATAACTGTCATTCTATTGTCATTCTGTTTATCACTTTGGGATACAGGAACAGAGGCATAGCCAACAACAACCTCTGGCAGTCCTTCAGATCAACTTGGAGAGCCTCGCCTGGAATACGCTTTCTATTCCCCAACATCAGACCTCCAGAAGGGTATGGTCTAATTGGAGAAAGTCCTGGCAACAGCCACTGGGAATCATCATAATTGTAAGAAAACCTTAACCATGAAGAAAGGCTGAAAGAAACACCACTGAGCTTGTTTAGCCTAAAGAAAGCAGCCTGTAAGGAGGCATGACAACTGCCTTCAAGTACATAAAAGCCTTTTGCAAGGGGGAATGGAATGGTCTATTCTTGTCCATGGTGAATAGGAATGAACTTAAATTGCAAACAGATATATTAGCAGTTAGAAAACAACTTTCTAACAGCAAACTTTCTTTCTACCTAGGGTACCAAGATTGACAGAGGATGTCATCAAATTAATGCAGCTAGAGGTATTTAAGTGCAAACCCAGAAGTGATACAATTGAGTCTGTCCTGCGGCAGGATGAAAAATGGCCTGTGTTGGTCCTGTTTTCTATCATTTTAAAATATTTTTTCAGAGCACCTCAGTTTTTCACTCTGTTGCCTGTGTGGCAAGATACATTATTGATAGGCTTTGGAAAATCTAATGTTTGGTGTTTATTATGACTGACAGGATTGATGACAGCTGTGGTACATTATCATCGCAGCTGATGGTGCAGATCAAGAATAGGAAAGAAACAAGATGAAAGGGTCCAGGGACATTGACTGCTTTGGAGGCAACAGCAAAGAAGGTAGCTTAGCTGCATGGAAAGTGTTTGATTCTCACTTTTTAAAGTAAAATGAAGCATGAAAAGGCAGCTGCAATAAAATGGAAGCTAAAATGAAGCTTTGCTTCTATTTGGTCAATAAGGGCAGATGTCACTGAAGGGGTGGAGTAACTGGCAGCTTTCCCTTCTGGACTAGAAAACGTCATCTCTGGAGCATGAACAGGAATGTGAGAAACCCATAAGATTCCTCTGATTTGGTGTTTCTGTACAAAAGTTTCACATATCCCCAGCTGGGAGCTGGGAAGTAGCTTGCATATCTGAATGCCATGGTGGTAATGAAATACATTGCTGCCAAGCCATGTGGTGGGCTGCTTTTGTCTATTAGGAAATAAACTTACATGATGACTTCCAGTAACTTCCACTCAGGCACTGAAGGGTTTAAAGCCTGCGGATGAGAGATTAAATTCTTGCTAAGGAAGAAGAAGAAGAAGAAGGAGAGAGCAAAGGGGAAGCAGGGCATTCTTTCTGGGTTGAAAGGAGGGATTAAGGCACTATCAATCTTTCCAGTGAAGAAAAAGGGGGACCAATGTAACGCTTGGATTCTCCCCACTCTTAGTGACAACGTCTTAGCCAGTGATTGTCTAAGGGGTCATCAGCCTACCCTACTGCTTGCTACCTGGTTTTCTGGTGAAAAGATTAGTTCTGTTGGACTCTCAAACGTCTCCTCCAGCTCTTGTACACATTCCTGTGCTATTTCCATTGAGGCATAGATGGACCTGCACTCCATTTGAAAATGTCCTGGGAGCTAGCACCTACAACTGTTAATGTACCTCTGGAGGACCATCTGCCAATGCCTACATGTGTGGTTCTATACCAGTAATGAAAAAGGAGACACTAATAGAAATTATTAAAAAATAGCCAGCAAGAGAACTTATCAAAAGGTAGTAAATACAGGCTCAAGTGTGTGAAAGCTTCCCTGTGAAAGAATAGCCAAGCAGGCACTTCTAGAGTGCTTCTATTGCCTCGTGACTTTAAGAAAACCACATGACCCAGGAAGGCTAAAAATGGACACAAGCCTTTGAAGTGAAAATGAATTGTAGGAAAGTATAATTCATGTGCACAGTTAAATTCCTCCAGTTCATCAAATCCTCTTAAAAAAACCAGGAGTAAAATCTCATGCCTCTGTGTGGTGCTGTCACATTGTACATTTTACAACTTATGCAAACACAAGTCACTTCTTATTCTAAAGCCTTATCTTAAAGATCCAAACTTCAGTATGATAACATTGTCTGCATTTTGACTAGTCACTTCTGATTACTTATTAAGCAATTAAGGAATAACTTGCCTTAATTTACTACTAAGTTTCCAGCTGTGATTTTTGTATATCAAATCCTGCTAGGCACTAGGTAGTTGAAGAGGGAGAGACAAACTGCCTGGATGAGCTTATCTTCTCAAATTCAAAGTTTCAGATTTCGTTGTTTTCACAATTTCCCAATTTCAATTAAATTGCCATTTATTAGCTAGATTATTTCTTGATAAGATGCCTATAAAATGCATTTTAACTTACATGTTAAGTCAACTGTGGTTAAAAAAAATGAAAACAAAAACTTTTGTGCTGTACCATGGGCAAAGTGATATGACAATCTTAGTCAGTTCCTAATAGCCGAAACTTGGAACCACAAAAATTTCCATCATCATAAATCATCCTTTTGGCAGCTCCAGTGGAAACAATCAAGACCAGAATGAGCTTTGCTGTGTAAACTATCTAACCCTCTGTTCCACAGCTCTGATTTTCTTCATGTCAGGGCTGTAGTATTTTCTTAGTGCCATAGTAAGAAGATCCTCGTTCATCCCTGTTTTATTATGCACCTAATACAACACTTAAGTGTTTGGCATCATATTGCAACGAGGTACCTTTTCATGCACAAGAAAAGACTCTAATTTTTTTAGCATGTATAATTACAGAAAGGAAAAAATATTCCTTGAATACAGATATGTGGGTAGAAGAGAAGTGGGTAGCAGTGCAGTAACCCTTAAGCAGCCATTTATGAAAGAAAAAGGTAAAAAGGAGTGTTTAGAGAGTTTAGCGCAGGAGAAGTAGCGTAAGAAAAACCAATAATTTCTGATTAAAACACCATCAAAAATGTTTCGAGAAAAGCATTAGACTTTTGGTTTTGCAAAAATTTAACTGAAATTACAAAAAAAAATAATCAAGCAGCTCTTAGAATATAACTAATCTTTCACTTCTGAGGTTCCTTTCCATATGTGTACCTTAGCAGGTCGTATAAATGTGAATGAATTAAGTTAAAGCCCCTGTGAAGTAAGATAAGGAAATGCTATTATTTCCACTTCACAGAAGAGGAAGCGGACATAAAGAAAGTAGGTGAAGCTACGCACTCAATTAACAGTAGCACAACCACTAAATGTTCCTGTTTCAACATTTTTCTTCTGTGGCCATAGACAGCTCTACCTGTGAGGGGTAGCATGCAGTGTCTGGAGATATCTCAGTAGCAATAACGTCAGGACAGGAGTCTGCACAGTTTAGTGGATAGTTTGGGAGATAACAACATCCCCAAAGAGAGCAAGGTCTATAGCAAAGCACAAGTTTAAAGGAAAAGAGACAGCTTTGAAGATGAATTCTGGAGAAGAAAATGAAGGGTGAGGGAAAACTAACAACATGAAAATGGACAAGGCAATGCACAACACGAATTGCTGGAAGGGAGGAAGGGAGAGTGGTAGGTACTTGCTGACAGAGAAGGATCTAGCAGAATAAGTCAAAATGGACAGAGAAGAAATATGAGTGTTAGAGGGAAATAAGAAACAGCAATTTTATTTTTTTTTTATCTTAAATTCAGGAGGAGAGAGAAAGCAGAGATTATCAGAGGGATGACAAGATGGGCTAGGAAATATATCTGTGAAATAATGAACTGTCAGTCTAAGGCATATCTTAAAAAACTCTGAAATCTAATAACTGGATGGAGAGACATCTCTAGTACTACTAGCACTGTTATTCAAAACACTTGAAATAAATTTTGAAATAAAGCAACACCAATTTTCCTGATTTTTTTTTCCTTTACTGAGAATGCACTGCATGCTGTAGCATGTCAGAAGATTATTTAGTTGCTATCTGCACAGTACTAATAGCAAGCATAGTACTGGATGGAAGAAATACAGATTTTGAAAAATAAAAAAACCATCTAGAGCACTCGTTCACCACAGGTCCTTGTACCGCAAGCCAAGAGGTCTGTACTGGGGTGATCCTAGTGCAAGACGGCAGTATTGGATAGTGGGTGTGAGACGAAGTAGTGGGGGAAGTGGGTAGAAGGAACAGATAAGGTGACATAGGTGAGACGTGTCTAAAGAACCACTGATTAAGACGACTGATAAAACATTAAAACAGAAAGTCAGATCGTGAGCATGTCTGCAATAACTAAAGGAGAGGGGGCAAACCCTATGAGTTGTAAAAAGGTTGTGTAATTCTGCAATCCCATAGCTTGCATTTTTTCCAGTCTATTAAAGCTTTTTTTATGAAAACCCTTAATATTTTAAAACAGACCTCCCCCCGGCTTTTGTTCCATCCAATTATCACAGGGAAAGTTATATCTGTGTAAATATTGAAATAGTTAGGGCAAAAATGTTCCCCCAGGTGCATGTGGTACACAGTAGCTTCAGGAATAGCTTTGAATCTGCCTCTAAGAAACTAAATTGGCCTCGGAGGTTTCGAGAAAATATAAATACCTTCTATTTTTCACATTTCACTCTCATGTAATAAAATCAGGGCTACTGCTGTTAAGGATAAATGGTGAATTTTATAATTTAGGAATAATCATGCAATGTTGCATTCACAACATTTTAAGCAGTCAAGCTGTAACTCATTGTTTCCGGACTGGGGTCCAGCAAGGTCAGCTTTTGTTGCAAAGCTAGGTTTTATGCTTAGAGTTGCATATGAAGGCAAACTCTGTGGGGTTATTTAAAAGTTGAAACCAAAGAGACTGGGCAGTTAGCCATTGCTTTGTGCCACATTCGTGTCTGCTTCACACAAAATAAAAGTTTCACTTACGCTTCTGGCACTTTCTTCTTCGAAAGGAAATACAAGGCAGCAGCTGTAATCTTAATCAGCAAGAAACCGATGCCCAACCCAATCCAAATATCTGCAAAATCAGAGCAATCAGACAGAAATAAGTAAAAGGAAACACTCAAAGAATGAATTGAAAGACATTTCTTTCTTTTTACAGACCCACCATTTTGAAGGAGCCTTGGAGGCTGAAGAGGCTTAGCACTTATATGGCAACGGTTTCCTTTCCATTCTTTTTCACATCTGTGAATAAAACAACGATTTTTGAAAAAGAGAGAAGCAAGGGTCATAAACAGTGACAAGCACACAAGAAATGCAGATCCTTCTGAGCACTTTTGCCAGTGACTAAAGCTCACCCAGGAATCACAAAGATCAGCATCAAAGTAGAATGAAATGTAAATGAGAAATACCCACAAAAAAAAACCCTAACCAAAAAAAAAAGAAAAAAAAGTTCAAAGATTAGAATTGGCTGCCTTGTCCACGTTGCCTTCATGTTGTTCTCTCACAGCAAAATAAATTTGAATAATTTCCCTGTTATCCCCCATGTGAGGGTTAAATACATTTCTGAACTGAGGATCTGGGACCCTAACGTGGAGAAAGATACATAATTAGAATTAAGAAAGATATTTTTCTCTCCCCACCTAATCTGCCTCTCTCTTGTTTTTCTATTTTCTTTTAAAAATGATACCCCTTCAACAAATGCTTCTTCAAAACCAAAGCACTACATTTGAGCTAACAACTGCAGCCATGTCAAATTATTCTAAATTTGCCATTTGGTTCAAATCCAGTCTTGGTATGAAGGAAGCAAAATACAAACAATCTGACACAAGCTTGGATGTTTTACATTTAGAAACCCTAAACGATGACTATTGTAAAGGACTGATAGAGGCATAGCTATGTGTTGACACCTGAATTTCAGGCGCCCCACTTGATGAGTTGAACCCAACCCTGAGTGTCACACCGGAATGACTTCTCCCAACTTTTCAATTATCTGCACGGCTGGTGGTTTATGAGCTTCATAAATTTTCAACTTTTCTTTTAAAGAGAAGCATCGGAAAGAAGCGATGGTAGTAATCCAGTTTCAGTCCTACTAATGTCGCATGAATAGGAAATTAGTTTCACCTCTCATAATTTCTCTCTTTAGAGTTTCACAAACTATTGTGTGTGGGGGGAGGGCTGTATATTGAATTGCTTTTTGCTGCAACACCAACATTTTTTTCATATTCCAATTTTTTATAAAGTAATATCTATTTTGTAATTGTGGTTTCCTCTCCTGCCCTTAATTGTATAATATGAGATCTCACATATCCGCAATTAAATCTTTATATTAAGGCTATATTATTTGAACATGTGCGAGAGAGCTTCGTGTTGGTTGTCATGCTTTAGCACATGGTGTTGCCTACGTGCCTCATCCTAGTAGTTGCACACTGAGTTAACTGAGGCACTCCGGAGGGAAAGGAGTATTTCATTTTCCCAGAAAATGAGTGTGGTGGATGTAGGGAGAGGAAGGGTAGGATGATAGGAGCAGCAAGCCTCTGTCTGCAGTCTCAGTGAAATTTAGGAGAATCCTGAAAGGATCAGGGCATGTCGGAAAGCAGATCTATATCCCAATCTCAGACATGACAGGAGGAAGATGACTTCACTAAAGACCAAAAGAGGCTGATGCGAGATTTGTTGCAACTCTGGGGACCATTGAAAAAGAGCAGGCAGAGAACACGCTGGGAGGAAAGTACCAGCCCTTTTCAGACATAGCGGGCAGAGAACGATTTATTTAATCCATCTCACCCCACAGACCTGAGTTTTCTCTTGTTAAAGGGTTACCTTGTTCAAGGTTAGTAATTGATATACTAATGAATCTCAGCTTTAGAGACTGGAGCCAGTAGCATATTCTGATATTCTCATTTTAAAGAAAACGTGGCATAATTTTGGCTGACACCTGTGGCTGAGCTGGAGACCCAGTAAATTCAGTGACTGAAAATACCTGGTCCCTCCAGTCCTTCTTCTTCAGCATACTACAAAAAATCATGTCATTCATAAGCTGTTCTTTTATGTGGACTGATGATTTTATACGAATGTCAAATTGCAGTTGGGCTCATACCAAGCCCTGCGGATCCATGTGGAAACATTGCAATCTGATGGTAATCACCCATCAAAATCATTGTCTGATTGCTCTCGATTGTATAATTTCCTTTCTCCCCACTTGCCAGATTTTCTGTTGAGCTAGATATGCTTTTGACCAAAATTGCCCTCATTCTTGTCACTGCAGAACTTATTTGACTGTAAAAGAAAGAATGAGAAACCAGATTTGCAGCTGTGCACAAGCACTGCTCAGACAAGGCAGGAGAGGGGCCATCTGCTGCTCTGGAGCCACCGGGGCACGGCTCACCTCAGAGCAGCGAAGAGGTAGTTCTTATAAAGCAGGTGTGTGTCCTGGTAAGAGTATGGGAAAATCCTACTACCCAGTAGTAACTAAATATATTTTCATATGCTATGTTTCCATTTATCGATGAACTATTTCCACATACTCATGCTATCTGTGTTTGAATTCTGAATAAAAAAAGTTAAGCACCTTTTAGTCATATAAATACCTAGTTTATCTTCCTATACATTCATACAGGTTTTATAATCAACCACTACCTACCTTAGGTTGGCCATTTATTCCCCTTCAAATCTCTGAATCCCAACAGTATTGTTTTACGTTACATGACACATACCACTTAGGAATCTGACGTCAGACTATCAACATGTGTAATTTTGGCTAGTGAAGTGATTTTCCACTTTTGGAAAATCACTACCACAACCTAGTTACATAACTAAGTTGTTACCAAAAGTGTCACCTTATAATACTGCAATTGCTTATAAAAAATATTGGGTAAAAACGGGTTAAGGTGGAGCAGAGATAGTATCTCTGAAACTTGGCAAGTGCTCTAGGACAAATTCAAAACCAAATACGTGGGAAAAATATTGTAAAGAATAAAGCATGGGGACTGTTTATAGGGAGAAGGAGGAGTCAAGGCAAAAAAAATAGAGACAGTAAAGACAACATAGGTCATCCTGAAAGACCAGGATGGAAAAGCAGTGCTAAACAACAAAAAACTTGAAGAGTGTATCAGTTGGTTAAGAACTCCCATTTGTGTCTTCACACGTTTATTTATTTGTTCATTTTTATTTTTGGCAGGGGAATTTAGCAATCATCCCTGCCACTGAGGTGAGATATAAGACTATCAGAGAAATCTGGGTTATAATTTGGAGATTCATTCAACTCTTCCTAAAGTTCGGCTGTTCCTTACTTACAAAATGCCATCTTCTCAAGGAAAAAACCCATAAAACAAAACAAACAAACAAAAACCAAACAACCGAAGAGAACATAAGAGCTACAGTTAGCTGAGAAGCCTGTAACTTTCAGTGATGCTACAAGAAAAACATGGGAAAATTGTTCATTAATATCTTTGGCTCTCAGCTGATACAAGCACTGCCTCTGGCTTTTACTGAGGCCAAGCATCTCTGTGCACAGAACAGAGGGGAACTTGTCTTAAATATCCAAAACAATCTTGTTTTATAGATGTCGTACAAGATTTTGATCCTTTTATATCTGTGCTCTGTAGAAACTCCATCTGACTACAGTGATAGCTGTGGTGGAGAAAACACTGTCTAACTTGAGGGGGGAGAATAAAATGATATTTTTAATGGCACCAATATCTGCCAATAACTCAGATTAGAGAAGATAACAGTTCTAGACCATAAATTTAAAATAAAATATAAATAATTCTAAAGAAGTTACTCCAGTTATTTCACTTCATTGAAAAGCTGAGGGATATTTTCGAAACAAATAAATATTTTGGGCTTCGTCTTCTATAAGATAGTAGGAGGTTATGATAAGAAATGCAGAAGATTGAGATTATTTTACAGGGCTGAAAATGCTATACCACTACATATCATTTCATATTAAACAAAATCCAGAAACCATTGCAGGCCATAACCAACCAATCAAACTATTTTGGAAGCTAAGCAAAACTTATACAACAAACCACAGAACCCATTGTCCTGAAGGAATGAGACAGATGTACCCACTTCTCTGAGTCTGACTCTGCAGCCTTCTGCCTGTGCTGTCCTTTGCAACTGTGTGAGGTAGCTGTTGAAATGGTGTTATTCTCATCTAGTGACATTTCGTGTAGACTTTACTTTCTGTCCGATGCATGTAGGTCTGGGTGGTTGGTAAAAGAACGGAAGCCTCCCCCTTCTCATCAAGGAATAAAAAAAAAAACTATCAGGAAAAAAAGGTGCAAAAAGCAAAATCCAAGCCAAGCGCAGTATTAGTTCATAGTGTTTTTGAGGACATGGAAGAGATTTCCTTAGGTGTTTGTCCTGAGGGCACAGAATACATATTCCTGTGCTTTTGCAATCACAATTATAGAGTCTCGACCCCCAGAACTGGGCCTTTGGCTGTTACTTGAAATCTGTATCATTGAGTAACAGTAATAATATCAGGCAGCTTTATAGAAAATGAAGTCAAACTTCACCTTTCTACTGTGCAGTCCTTGACACATACAAACCTGAAGTGAACTTTAATTACTCTAACAGCTCCAGGTAGGTCAGAGCAGCCTGTGGTATGCACCCAGGAGATGGCTCACTTGAAGTCCAGTTAATGAAGGAGAACACTCTTAATTACCTACCCACTGCTGTGCACGGATGGTACTTACAGGGCTTTACTTTCAGTTGGGAGGCAGATAACTTGCTTCCTCAAAGTCACTATTAGCTTCCTCTCTGATGAGAGCAGCTGGGGATACGCAAATGCTGATGTGGTGGAAGGACCTTACGGAGTGCAGATCAACCATGTCTTCTGGGCAATGTGTTAAATCTTCATTAGTAGGGTAATGGGAATTTTGAAGAGCTTCCTTAATAATCCTTTTCTGCTATTTTATTTTTAAGACAGACAACTCTGAAAAGGCTCTGAATTTATCTCTCGAGCCATGAAGCTGAAATTCCACATTATTTATGTACAATTAATTTCCTTGGACTAATTACATCTTGACTAATTAGCAGCAGCACATTTTACATGAGTCTTAAGCTTATCTGAAATACAGAGATAGCCATTGCAATCCATTCAGATAGGAAGCTCCTCATAGTTGAAACAGGAGGAGCAAGAGAGAGAGACAGACGAAATAGCGCTTGAATACTTCTATCCCAGTCATCACATCCTAATCTATCCTGCCTGACAAAATGTCTTCTGCTATTAGCAAGTTCTTATGGGAGAGTCACCCTGGAGGAGAGAACGTTAAACCTCCAAATTTGCTTCTAGGATTTCCAACTCATTATTTCCTAATATAGATATTGGTAATGCAGAGGAATGAACTTAGCATTGCCTGTGTTGCTGCATCCTGTGCCTGGCGTTATGGCTCATTTCACTCAGAACGAAAAATAAAAGCCAGACAAAATATCTGTTGCTTTTGACGTTCATTCAGGGCAGATTTAATTTACAAGGACATGTCTGGTTGACACACTGCTGCATTTCAGAATATCAAACTTTGTGCTGTATTAAAGGTAGCATATGCAAAACTCAAAATAAATACAGATGTGTACTTGATTGCTCATTTTCCTCCTGGCATCTGATTCCTTACTTGGGCAATTATTTTCTCCACTCTGAGACAGATGAACTCTATCGGACTAATGCATCAGTATTACATATGGCTCTTGGGTCGGGGCAAATGACAAGAGAAGAGCTTTGCAGTAGGGAACCAAGTCCATGACCTCCAAGAACAAGCATGAACATAGCTCCTCATTAACTTGGAAAGAAAAGGTTCCAACAAGCTGTGTTTTCAAGGAAGACTTTGATGCATGTGGAAAGTTGAATGCAGGAATCTGTTGGGCTTGGGTTTCTTTTCTTTCCTTTTTTTACTTTGTTCCCCCCAACAGCAGTAGTTACTAATGTTTCCTAATGACTAAGGTTGTTCAGTACAAAGCAGTGTTCTGCATTTTCATTTTTGAAAGTTGTACACTTTTGCCAATATATTGGTTTCACTTTTCTCAAGAGCCCTCATGTTTTATGGTGAACCTGATAAAAGGTTAAAAAAAATATTAAATCATACGTGATGTAAATCTGGGGCATTCAGAGCATTAAATACTAAATACCCATTCAGCATCTCCTCTGCACTTCTTCAGATTTAATAATTTAAGTGCCAATCTTTTTTATATTATAAAAGATTTGCATTAAAAACCAGATTGAACGTTAAGAAAATGTTCTGAAATGCTAATCAACTTTTGTGATCATGGAAATGCCTACAGAATTTTTATTTTCACTTATTTATTTGAATCTACACAGATGTGTGGAAGGAATTGATCAACAAGTAATGGAGACAATACCAAAAAAATAGCCACTAGACAAACAACAGTGACAAAAGTAGCTTCTGCCCACAGAAATTTCAGAAGTAGATGGGAGTGAGGTACACTCAGCATGTGATTAATGTAAAAACAGCACTAATTTCTATTTTTGTCTGCAAATGTCCATAACATAGCTCACTCAGTTACTGACAGTAAACAATTAACAAATGGTAAGTACAGAAGTAACCATTCAGACTTGCAAGAGCTCTCTCAGCCATTCTTACCAAAACCTTTTGGCCAAAGCACACCTTCTCTCTGCTGTGAGACACATCTGTGTTCTTATTTTTATTTGAAACATTTGCCACACAGAAAACCTAATCTGTTATCTCATGTGTACATTCAGAACAACCAACAGATAGTCAGCTAACTAGTGTGAGTGGTATTAGTAGTATGTAAATTAAGGCAGTGACAAGTAGATGATGGTGGTTATATTTTCCTGTGAGTATGACTGTAGCCTTTGTAGTATCCTCTAGAGATTGTGCTTACGAATCTGCCATACTGCACCAAGCCAGTGTCTTCTGTGTGACCCCAGATTTGCAACTGCTATGTTTATAATACATTTGTTATGTTTATAATACATTACATGGGTGTCACTACACGAGTGCTGACATAATTCAGGAGCTGTGCCATACCTATTCAAGTCCTGGCTACTCCAGGAGTGGTGACAGGGGATACAAGGGAGAAAAAACCCCAATGCACAAAATTAGCTCTTTGCAGAAAACAGAGATTTTACATCCCTCTGCCATGTCAGCATAGAAGTTTCTCTGCTCACTAGCCTTTGCAATCAGTGTTATGCAAGATAAACTTCACTAGATGCCTATAAGCATGATGAAAAGAACAACTCTTCATTCCATTACAGGAAAAAAAGTAACCTCTACTTCAGCAATGTAGTTACCTGTTTGCACTCTAGCTATTATTAACATTGCTCTCAAGGAAAAAAAACCAAACCACATACTTTCTGATTAGTCTTCAGTGATGAATCAAAGTATACAAAGATCGAATAGTGAAAGTTGCATGAATGGCCTTAGAAGACATCCTACTTACGATAAGTGTAACTGGTTACCTGCTGAGGGTAGCTGGCATTAGGACGCACGTTATTTCATTTGTGATTAAGCTGACAGGAGATGTGAGACAAGGAGAAACCTCTCTTGGAAAAGACAGGTGAAGTGGATGGTAACCTTGAACGTCAAGAAGCTGTAGCATGTAGATAAGGACACATTAACCCACTGGGAGATAATCAGAAGTTCTCTGAAACACTGTGTGCAGTTCTGATCATTCCTGTTCAGGAAGATATAACAAGGCAGAGGAGGACTACGAAGGTGAGCAGAAAAACAGAAAGTCTGTCTCACAAGAGGGTTCCAAAAGAGTTCAGCTTGTTTAGCCTACTGAAAGAAAAGCTGAAAGGCACATGGCTTTTCTCTAGAAAGACTTTGGAGGATAAACAACAGTTATCGAGGGACTTCTTAGGTTAATGGAGGATACTGGCACAAGCACAAATGGGTATAAACTGGCTATAAATAAATTTATGAGGAAATTATTAGAAAGTATCCAAAGAGAAGAGCAAGGCTTTTATCCTTCCTGAATTTCTTACAGTGTGTTTCTTCAGAAGAGTCAGCTGGTGCCTTCTGTGCTTGGTCCCACGTACTCCAAAGATCCTCAGATGCTGGAAACTCTCAGTAACACAGCAAGGTAGAGAGAAATGTGCAAGCCAAGGATTCCCCATAATTGGTTGTAAAAAAAAGCTAACTAAACTTCGGAATAGAATTATATGACGTGACTGTGTGTGATAACAAGGGCCTGGATCTGAGGAACGACATACAGCTTCTATTCTGAAAACTGCTACAATTCATAACTGGCAAATACAAAAGAATCAACATGAAGCAGAGTAGTGTGGGGTACAAACAGATTCTGAATGAAATGTAAGTAGTCTGAGAGAAGATGTAAGTATCCTCATAGATTACTCAATGAAAGTAACTAACTGCTCAGTTTTTATTATAAAAGCATGCACTATGCATAAAGATAGAAGACATTAGAGATTACAGTGATTAAAATCTTATGGTAGAGACTGAAAAGATGAGATTTAATTTATACAGAAGATGAGTGGGAGCAGATATGATGAAGGTAAACAAAATGATATATGGTAAATGGAAGAAAAATTGGGTGTTACTGTCTGTCCTTTCAAACATTCAGTCAAACTGAAAGGAAATACATCTTAAACTAATAATAAGGAAGCTATTTGTCACATAGTGCTTAACTGACCTGGGGGAGTCCTTGCCATAGTAAGTCTTAGAAGGCAAGAACTTAATGACATGTAGTGGAGAGAGCTCCTTAAAACAGAGAATGAAACTCTTTAAAGACTGCAGAGCTTAAAGTGCTGACTGATGGCAGCTTGGAAGAGTGCTAACTGGTGGCAATTTGGAGGAATATTGATATATTGGCATCATCATTTTCTACATGTATTTTCTGGTTTCTTTGCTCCCAGGGCGTGCTATCAGCTACTGCCAGGTCCCCGGCGTGATATACTGTGATTACTCCTTGCTCTTAGAGCTATAATGAGAGATTCTAATTACAGACTGTGTTGAATAAGAAAAGGTAACGGTTAGAAAGAAGGACTCAGACAGTGTATCTAATTGCTTTTTATATAGATACACAATGAAACTATGGTGGCCAATTGTAAGGTTTAGAGTGGGACTTAATTTTTCTAGCATTAACCACCTGAAAAGGGAGGTATCTAGAGACAGTTCAGGCAAGCTTAGATTATATGAAATAAAGAGTGGAATCTTCATCTGGATCCTTTACCGTTGGTTATAACAGCGTCATGATTCCGTGACACTAGTTCGGATTAAATAGGTGTGTTTAGCTGTTATGCAGCCTGGCAGGAGGAACAACACCTTAGCACTTGCTGTGAAAGTTTAAACAGAAAACACGCAGCGTCTGATGTCAGAGTAGGAGGAGCACAAGGGTGAGCTTTGTATCACAGACAGCTTGTGAACGATATCCTGTTAGGTCCAGGCAAACCATTTATTAAAGAGGGAAGGGTAAATACTACCTCTAGCTTCACTCATTTTAAATAGAGATGATCGGGAAATTTCAGAGCAAACATTTCTTCACTGAAATTAGTTGATACATGAAACCTGTCTGACCTCCTGCCTGATGTTTTTTTGTCTGGCTCCTATCCTAAAAACCTCAGAACAAACCCAAATTTTCAAGTTACTCTACTGAGAATTACACTGATTTAAAAACCAAATCACTTTATGGCTTCAGTAAAATACTTCCTGATTCAAACTGTTGTGGTAGTCTTGTACATGATAGCTTTTTTACAGTGTATTTTATCCTATCACAAGGAAAAGCAGACTGATATGGAAAATATTTGCTGTGTCATTTGCTTTTGTGTCTACTTTTCAATAAAATAGGCCCCGGGAGAAATCACTGAGGGCTGGTATGTGGAGCACACTCTATTTTATGGGACAGAATCATTCAGCTCCAGCAATGAAGCAGAAGTATGTGCTCACAGCAGACGGCCAGACCTGAAATTCACCATTTCAAACAATTATGCTCTCTTTTGTGCTACCTTTCCCCACCTTCTCGAATAATAGCTTTCTGGTAACACATTTTCCACTATCATAAAATAACACTGATGGTTAAAAGCCCCAGTGAGACAAATCATGAAGCTGCTCCTGGCACTGAAGAAAGGATGTGGTGCTAGATTCAACAGAGAAATGACTATCCACTTAGCTAACCATTAAATAAAATAAAACTCTCAAGATTTCTTCCAGGGAAAAAAAAAAAAGCCAACCAAACATTTAAAATGGAATTTTCTCTAGGACAAAACCAGTATTTCAACCCATCTTTATTTAAAGGTCAAACAACCAGAAAGCATATATGATGCTTTCGGAAGCAACTGATGCTGACATGAGGCATTCACACAACAGAAAAGGAAACAGCCTGAAACAATGTAGTAGGTGCATTGATCACTGACCACTGGAGATCAGAGTTCAAATTACGACTGAGTACTGAGTTTCAGCCCACTACTTTTGAGTCTGGAGCTGTGCTTTGTAAAAAGCGACCATCAGAATAAATAACCTTGCCCATAAAAACCTTTTGTCATTTTAAACTTGGATAAACCAGTGAAAATTTGTCATTTTGTGAACTAGAATTAAAAAAAATGGGATACTGGGAGCACACGGCTGCCACCTTGCCGACTGAAGGAGGTTTGGTGCAGGTAGTCCAAGTGGTATGCCTAGCACAGAGAATATTTCGCTAGTGAGAAAAGGGACTTATGTCCATTTTCTGTTACACTAAGGAACCTAGGAGATGAAACTAATACCAATTTCCATTTACAATATGAAGTGAATCTACTCAAGAAGGCTGTATCAGTACCTCAGTATCTAAATTGTTGAAGCAAAGTGAAAAAGCTCACTGAAGAGATATGCCTTAGCTTAAATCAGCTTATGGTAAAGAACCAGTGCTTTATGCCAGTCTGCCTGTCCATCTTCTTTTTCTTTTCAGTTCCTGTGTCCCTGCTCTTTTTTCTTTTTCTTTTTTCTTTTTTTTTTTTTGGTCCAATCTTACATGCCTTACTTTCCTTGCCCCTCTTGTGTTTCTCTCTTTTCTAATCTATCCCTCCCACCCCTTCCCTAATTGTGGAACGTGCACTGGAGCTGATGCTTGATTTGCTCTTGAAGTAGACTCAGGTCTCAATATAGCCCCTAGGTGTGACTTCCAGAGGACTAAACAAAGATAAAGGAACGACGACACAGAAAGCCCGACTGTGCAGCTGTATTAACAACTGGTAGCAAAATTCTTTTGCTTTCAGAAATGGCATTGATTTCATATTTAGGTAAAATTAGGAAATAATGCAATAAAGCAAAGAAGAGACATCTAGTTTTAAGACAGACCTGTTAATTTCACAGAAAAAAAGCTTTTTGCTTAAATGACAATTATGTTGATAGAACAGATGTGGTTATGTATCAGTAGAAAACCTAATAAAAGGTCTGAATATATTTACAGTGGCTGGATTTTTCCACAGAGATGTTCCTTTTCTTGCTTTGTTTTTGCTAGACTGTGGGTTTGTTTTTTGGGGTGTGGAGAGTTTTGTTTTGTTTTTTAATGTTTGCTCTTATTGCCTTTAATCAGACTGTAACAGTACTACATAGTCACTAGTTTATTATCTGCACTATAACTAGTTAATTAAGAAATCATAGGTATTTGTTGCAAAATCAGTTCATATATCTGCTTTTTATTGCGATTTACTCTCTAAATAGCTTTCATATGGATAAACCTACAACGTCCAGGTGAAACTGAATAGTTATTTAAAAACCTTCAGCAATGGAAGTGTTTTGTCTGTATTAAACCACACACTTGGCACAAATAATAATAAAAAAAAAGTGATAAAATGATTTTCTTTCCTTTCCTGCTGCCCCTTTCCAGCATTGGTCTAGTCTTTTTATCAGCTGAAATGGTCTGCTTTAACCAGAGCCTGCCAACACAGGGCATTGCTCCTGGCAGGTGGATTGTAGCACATATTGGAGATTATAAATCATGTTGTCATTCTTGGACAGTCGTAGATTTATCTGCTTACATGGGAGGCAACACTGTACAATAACATCTAATGCCGCTGCTTCTCAACGTTGTTCAAGCTAGGTGCACAAATATATTCTTTAAAACTTTTCGCCTGTATTTTAAGTGCAAGTCTATAAGAAACAAACAAAACTGCCACAAATCTTCTCTTTGCTTACCCTCCATGTAATACAGAGACAGTGGTTTATACTCTGAATCTATCATCCCCCAGAAAAGGCTTAAGCTTTGCAATGTTCTACACATGCCAATGTGATCCATGAAAAAGAATAACATTGGGATATTGTCTCTGCATAAATTGTACAGTCCTCTTCTGATATTAGAGATGAATTTCACAGAAGCTTGGGGAATTCACTCTCTAGTTTCTTACTAACAAGTTAAATTTATGAAATCTTCAGAGAAATGACCTTTAAACAATTTATGAGAACCTGAGACATTTTAGATGCAATAAAAATAATTTCATCACAACCTTTCTCCCAGCTCCACATTCTGTTGGCGTTGTTATGGTTACAGAGTCAAGACTTGAGAATTTAGGAGAGGCTGGAATTAAGGATTCCCATGCAATTTCAATTCAAACTCTCATGCATGCATGTTCAGGCACAGCATTTAATTGGAAGATCACAAACTCCCCCTGCACCTCCCTCCCAAATCAAAAACTTTAATTCTGGTATTCAGCACTTAGCTTTGCAACAAGATTATTATCATGGCATACAGCAGAGGTAATTCACTATACCTAATAAAAACCAGAAACCCCCCATTTTTATTATGAATAGCTAAATCATCTCTTCTGTCATCAGCATTCAAACCTTCAAACTTCAGCACTTAATATTACTCTATTAGTTGACATGAAGAGAAATTTGAACTCTAAGTATATTATTGAAACTTTTACTGAGGAGAATAGATAGCTCTAAATCTGGCTGATTTGCCTAAATTTGATAGAAGTTGTCTTATTTCAACTGTTATACCTGGCACTTTGATAAAGCAAAATCTTCCCGTGGTCTTTAGTGCACCACATATTGTTAATAATATATGGTGAGCTAATGATAGAAGAATTTCTAACAGCATTCCAGCATCCATTCGATAAAGTCTTTTCTTAGTTGCAACCGAGGAATATGCAGTACAGATGAAGAATTGGGAGCTATTCTCCTGATGTTAATGCTGCTGTGCAATGCATCACTGTATTCATACAATTCAGAGCCACCTTTATGCTCCTTTAACGTGTACCACCAGGCAGAACAAAAACCTAGTTCACCTGCATTGCTGGTCAACAGCCCTAACAGATGGAGGTAGCATCCAAAAATCTGTGAGGTCAAAGAATCCTTGCTATGTTCTGTTTTTCTACTGATGATTTTATGTCAATAGTTGGGATAAGGTGGCAGGGAGCCATGACAAACATTCTGTATTAATAAGGTACAGATTTACATTTTGCAAAGGCACGGGACTTTTATATAAGCTGAAGTCAGCTTTTATACAGCTGAAAACCTGATTTCATTAACCCACTTCTCTGAATGCAAGGACATTGCAATTTGTCCTCTATTTGGAATAAAAAGTGTAAATTTTTTCTGCATGGTTCCTAGCAGATGATTTTTTTTGTACTACTCTTGAAGCATTCTGTTACAAAGCTGATACAGTGACCTACCTTTATCCTTCCACATCAAATAAATGAAAATCAAGACAAGACATCTTAATTTCATAAATCTTTTCAAAGAATTACAGTAAGAAATGTATCGCATTACTGCACATCAATTACTTTTTTACATTTATAGTAAAAAAAATTGGTAGTATATTATATCAAAGCATGACATATTCTGAAATCTGTTCTCAAATATGACCTGAGTTAGCCAACTCTGTAATGTGTAAAAGGAGACTGAACTGATCTGCATGTGACAGTTTTCTATCTTTTGAATGAGATTAAACATTGATAAGATGTTTTCTAATTTCTTTTCCTGGTTTTTCTTACTAGAAGGATTTTCTCATAGCAGTTCTTTTGAACCTGTTAATGTAAAAAAAGAATAACCCAAAGTTTATCCTCCTTTTCGTGATGTATCTGATGACTTACTGCTTAACAGATTTGCCAGTTTTGTCATCTAAAAAATTTCCTGCCCATTTTTTCTGTCCATTTTCTTGTCTTGGGAAGTACTCTTAATTTTAGAGCTCAGTAGTCTATGGTACCTTTTTTCTTTGTTGTACTGTATAAATTTTGGTTATATTGTGATATTAGCCAAAACTCAGCATCAGAACTGATGCTACATTTGGAGTTGGACAACTAAACCCCAGAAAATACAGTCTGGGCACCAAATATATGCAGAGAGCCATGAAAATAGTGACAGGCTAATGCAAGGCTCGCACGTTGGCCATTCTTGCTTGCCATTTTATCACAGGATGTACAATGCTTGTTTTTCATATTGAATATTTGAGAATCTCAGCCTGTTTCTGTCCAAATGTAAATATGTAGATAGATTGCATGTTTGTTTTCAGCTTTATGTTAAGTTCCTTTGATCAGCGTGATTAGCTTTGGCTGAACCCTCTGAAGAAGGAAGCAGGTTGCTCCTTTCCCATGAAACTACTGAGGAGCCAGAGAAAAGCCAGGGAAGAGAGCAGAGATCGCAGATGAAATCAGGCTCGGCAGGACAGGGAGACAGCACAGAGCTGCCAGCCTGCAGGTCATGTAAAAAAGACTGAGAAACAACTGAAAGGAGAGACAGGCCCTCAGAGCCAAGGGGATGCTTCCTCGAGGCCAGAGAAGAAGGAGCAGAGCTTGCAGCCACTCAGAAAGTGTCCAAGTTAACTGAAATAAGCTGGGAAGCAAGGACACATCTGTGAGGAGAAGTAGGCAAGGAGGGAGCTGTGAGTAAATCCTTTTTATTTCTATTCTATTGTCCCTAGTCACACTGACTTTTCTCAATTTAAATAGTATTCTAGTTCAGATTCCAGTAAAAGCTGGCTTTTAGTTTAAAAGCCTTTCTGCGTTCAGTTTGGGCACATCCGCTTTTAAGATAGAGCATGTTGCAAGTATGTCTTACGGGATCAAAAAATAACACAACAATATTACTAGACAAAAATGTCCAGCAGGAATTGTACGTCCCAATAACGATCTCAGACGTACCTTTTCTCTTAAATGATTGTGTCTGAATAGGCTAAGGGAAGGCTCAACAGCTATTTACTATAAATCCCAGAGCAGCCCTGTGCCAGAGCTGTATCTTGGTGAACGGTACAAGAGGAAATCTTGATGAACGGAGATGATGCTAGTGTAGGCAGCTGTCAGTGTACACTGCGGCACAGACAACCACTGCCTGGAATTTTTGGTGGTTTTCCTCTTTTCTTCCCTCCTTCTTCCCTTTCTTTCTGCCCTTCTCAACCTCTCTCCTTTCCCTGCAAATTAGCTGTGAAAAATCTTGTAGTCAGGCTCACCCTAAAGGAAATGGCAAGGAAAAACAATGCCTATTTTCTTCTCTTCGCTCTTACACAGTAAGGAACAATACTAACCAGGCTTGGAAAAAATAGTATTTTGCTAGTATTTCCACCTCTGTCTGCTTATAGTCCGTAACGTGCTACCTTCAATTTAATTTTTAGCTCTTCCCGCAATCTACCTTCACCTCCATCATTGACATTACCCTATTTCAGTTATTAACCAAACGCATCCCAATCACATACTTAAAGGTCTTACAAATGTTTTCAGATCACTCAGAGCTCTGCCAGTTCCTCCAACACACCTACACATCCCCACAAGAGAGATTTCACTCCTGCACTGCATCACCTTCCAGATTCCTCATCCTACGTGAGCTTAACTGAGCAAGATGGGTACGGAGGACTCAGCCTTCTGCTCAGGCTGACCTGATGAAAGGTTAAATGTCCTACACTGTCTTGTAGGACAGTGAATAACTCCCATTTGAGAGTGAGACTTATTTGGAATTGATCAGAGAACAAATTTTGGCTCAGCCCTCAAGCACACACATGACCGAGGCCCCTGCTGCGTGCCCCCCTCCCTTTTTAATGAACTCTAAAATTACTTGACAGAAAAGAAAGCCAAAACCTGAACTCTAATCCTACATACACTAAAATAAAAAATGTCTAATTATTTGTTTCTCGCCTGCTTATAATAAGTAAGAATTTTAAATGGCAGTACTTAAGAAACAACATTTTGGGATGCTGTACACCAGTTCTCCAAGCTTGATTCATAAATATATTTGTAATACTATATGGACATAAAGATTTTCTCCTTTAAGCAGTTAAAGTTATGGCAGACTTCTATTACAAGGAATTCAATTCAGGACCTTTTGCTCAAATATCCAGGAGAGAAAGGAATGTTTATAATCCTCTTTTATGTTCAAAGACTTACTTTGAAGGTCAGCATTTAGATGGGGATGTGATCACAAACGTTGGAGCAGATAGGATTTCTGAAGATAGAAAAGTAATAGTGCTGCCCACTTATAACTGGCTGCAGATTATAATTTTTTCTGAGCCTCTTTGCTTGATCTGGTTTAGAATTCCAATGAAAAAGTATCTTTCCTGATATTTTATATTTTAGACGGGCGATAAATACCAACGACTAGTTTGTAGGATAATTCTACAGAGAATCTTACTAAGAAAAAGAAGTGAGGAAGCAAAGTAAACTTACCAACCAAAACCAAGATAATGAGTTGTTCTAAATACAAATGAAAAATAATACCTGTGTCACTGGCTTCGTGTAATAGACATTTGATTGTTATTGCTTTAGAAAAAAGAAGTTTCATGCTGGATCTGAAGAAACCTCGGTATCAAGACATTAAGACTACAACAAAATAAGACTATAACAAAGAATAAAACCAAATCAGCTATGTTAAGGGTCATGAGAAAAACCCTGGAATTTTAAATTTGGGAAACCCTTTCATAAGGATTATGAAAATTATCTTTGAATATTCAAAAATGACAACTGCCAGTCAAACACAGAATGTGTACTTGAAGGACTGGGCTTTGTCACGAACTTCAAATCAGAGGATGAAAAAAATCAAGGTCAAGTCCTGCGTTTAAGTAAGTAGTTTATACAGTTCAATACCATAATAGAATTGTTTCCTTGTTCAGCAGACCAGCACCTTATTTCTGGTCACCGAAAACTTTAACTCTGTGAAAGACGGTTCAGCAACAAATTCAAAATCAAATGGAAAAATGAAGTCCAGGGTTTCATTAAAGACAATATCTGCAAGTCTAATGCTAAATCAGTCAAAACAACATTCTATTTCAGAGTAATTCCTTTTGGTAAGACAAGAACAAAATCCTGCCCAAATTATAGAGTGAGTGCTGGTGTAAGGTTGGATGGTTTTTTCACTTTACACTTCCAGACGGAGATAAGAAATTTTACATCAGCTGCTGAAGAATTGGTTGAATTATTACTGTGGTGTTACTGACTGGTACGAGCTTCTTTTAGTGCTCAAGAATGAAGCTAGAAATCCAAACCTATGGGGCCAAAGCATTAACAAGAGTGGAAACAGGATTTGTTGCAGGCATGGACAAATTGTAGAACTTGTATGGACATCAGTGCAAACTGAAGGATCTACTCAGTTTTGTACAATGAGTACTGAATTTTGTTTTTAATTTCATCATTGAATTGTCACTAATATCTCAGATTACCCTTGGTCTTTTCTTGAAGGGTTAAGGGTTAACATGTGATTAATATGGACTTGGTGTTCTTGTGAATAACCCTTTAAGTGAGTTTATTTACCTTTGAGGTTAATTATGCTGCTTTGGTGCTTGGTGCAGTTCCGTTCCAGCTCTTCTTTTACTTCTTCCTCAAGAAAGAAACTCTGAGAACTTACTTTCCATGAGGATTCAATAAAAACATCCTTCCTGTTGCTCTGGTCACCCACACAGCAAAAAGGAAGTTAAACTGTTTGCTGACATATCTCTTATGGTTTGGGTCTGAGCCTTTGCTCTTGAGCCTGCTGCCAGAAGTTTGACTTCCACAGACAATACTTTGTGGGTGGTGACTTCACTGGGAATCAAGAGCCAAGAAATGGAGAAACGTCCTGTGTGCCATATCTGTGGTGATTAGGAAAGCATTACTAGATCCACACTTTTAAAGTTACAGCAGATGTGCTTATTTTGTGGTAACCACGCAGTGGAAGAGAGCCGTTCTCTGGCCCCTAAACCCCAGCTTAGCTAATCATAAGGAAGGTTAACAAATGCAGTATTTTTCTCATGACATTTCATAAACACAGGGTTTCAAAATGAATGTGGATGGAAAGGCCAATAATCCTTCCATCCCTTGTGATCTGCATAGAATTGTGGTTTGCCTGAACTGGCTGGAAGCTCAGGGTAATTATGTGGAGAGATTGGCCCTGTATAGAGAGCTAACATATCTGTATCAATTCCTTTCTTACCTTCGAATTCTTTGGAAAATATAGATGAATCTTAATACATTCATTTCTAACAGATATGTAAGGTCTATCCTACATCCAGATGTGGAATTCCTATTAATATCATTGATACTTCCCTACAAGGAATTTAGTTCACAGCCATCAACATCTGCAGAAAAGAAGTGAGTAGAAATTAAAGATTTAGAGATATTGATTGCTGTTTAGCCTAAGGATATCTGATTTACTCCTGCATATACTATGTCACATTATGGAAACAAAGGTAAAAGGTCCAGTGAAAGGTGACCAGTGGTTCCAAGTAGAATAAGCCATTCCAGTTTTGCTTGAGTACATTACTGAAAGTAATATTTGCTGAATATTTTCAACTGGAGTCTGGTACTTCACCACTAAAGTCCAGCAGAGTTTATTCATCAAACTATTATGTATATCTGTCATTGCCTTACTCTGACACCAGTCTTCCAGAAGCCTCAGTAACATTAAAAAATAAATACCAAAAGTGTGCTGTTTATTAATTTGGTTTTCAGCTTTTTGAAATAAGCACATAAGAAAAAACAACTGTTCTGCAAGGACTCATATTATACTTCCACATTTTACAACGGTATTGTGCATGTAGAACCTTAACATTTGTTTATGTACTTAAAATTTACTGTTTCTGTGTTTGTTGTTATATCTGTGTCCCATTTCATTAAGGCAAACAAAATGCCAAAGAGTTCCCTCTCTTGAAGAGCTCGAAACAAACACACCAAAAAGTGTTGGAGGTGAGGGAACACTGTTATAAGCTCATTACTGATGAAAAAGTAAGTCACAGAGAGGAAAAGGGTGAACTTTATTAATACTTAAGTGATATTGTGTCAAAAAGCCTTTTGAAAGTAGGTAGGATATGGGCTTTTAAATTGCTTGCGTGCTTTGGAAGACCTTATATTAGGGGAGCTGTACATGGTGAGCTCAGAAATCCTCAATTCCAGATTTAAAGGACTAGTTTTATACCCTCACAGAAGCAAAATGAATGGATATGCACATTAAGTGCTCAGTTGCTCAAGAACTTTTGTCTGTGCTTAACATAGAAATTCTCCTTCAAAAATTTGGGATTTTAAAGGTTTAGCCGTCCTTCCTGCCAGGCTTCATGAATCTATGCCTAAATCTGCTTGAACTGCCCTAAAATTAACAACAGCAAAAAAGATTTTCCATGTGGGTTCTTTGTTGCAGAAGAGTGAAATTAGTCATGAGGAATGCACCCACTGGCACTGCTCTGAACACTTAGCTTCAATAATTTTTTAAACCACTAAAAAAAAGTGTTTTACAATTTTTCCATGTTTCCTGTTTCACTGATGCTACACCAGACTATGAGCGACAGACAAAAGAGTCTTCTGACAACTTTTGTATTCTGGTAACATTAGAAGTGAGACTGTTTTGGGATGCTGGGTGGAAACACTTCGTGATGAGGACACACTTCATTAACAGGAAGGAAAATTATTTTTCGGATGTTGAAAAAGTACTGCAACTCCTGATAACCTCTTCCCTTCATCATGTAACATATACATGTTCCTCTTGTATTTCTACAGTGATAGCTCAGGCTTGTACTGAGAACAGTGAATCTTGACTGGATACGAAGAAACCCCCAGAAAGGTGCAATAAATCTAAGAATGAAGACAAGTATTTTTCCTTTCTAAATATACCAGAGATTTTGACTTAGCCAGGTGGGATATTTTCCCTCAAAAATAACTTTGTAGACACTATTCCGACTGGATAGCTTTTTGCAGAATATTTTGTTGAAATTTCTGCTTTTCACCAGAAAACTTTAAAATGTCTGTTATTCTAGTGAAAAATGGTTCCTTGTATTGAGAATTTGAGCAAGAATAATACTATTATCTTTTCATTACTATGTCCTTGGATGAGGGGGGTAAAAGGAGAAAAAGGGATCAATCTTCTAACTTTTAATTCCATTATGTAACATTCAGCAAAGTCTAAACAAATTAAAATTTACAGAATTAGGGTAAAACCTGCCTGTCTATTGAAGAAATAATATTATATCCCTAGTATCCTATAAATTGCATGCAAATTGTTTTTCTCCCTGTTCCAAGTGAAAAGAAAAATGTACAAATGAATGTGTTTAGCCCATGGCATTAATAAAGGTTTTGGTTGGTGTTTTTTTGGTCGTCTTTTTTTTTTTTTCCCTGAAAAAGGGGAAAGTTTTCATTTTGATTACTACTGCAGCACATGTGTGCTTCTGGAATGTCATCAGCAGAGCTTTGAATGTTGCAGTCTAGCCTGCCTTTAAAAAATAATTTTACAGCTCACTGCTGTGTATTTTTTTGGGAATACTTGTACATTCTTCACAGTTATAAGAAAATATATTTAAATAAAGATGGCCTTGAAAATTTACCGAAGTATTTGCTCCAGCTTTTGCATGTCAATACCAGCTGTGAGGACTTCATACCACCAGAACAAAAGAGGTTATTAAAAAAGAAGGCTAGAGGCAGAAGATGAAAAAGTTGTAAAAGAAGCTCAAATGTCAAAGGCAGGATTATTGTACTATGCTTTGATTCTCTGGATTTATAGGGAAAGCATATGCCTAATTCCTTCCTGTGCTCAGTCCTTGTGTTATGCATATTTACAATGAAATTATTTTGAAAGAGATACCTGCTTTCTGTTCAGTAAGTATAAAGGGTTTTGTCAAATTGTGTTCTAAATTTTGACAAGGGGGCAAAGACCTGTTAAAACACAGACAATCTATTGCTGTGGTTGTGCGCTGGGTAGCGAACAGGTTATACTGTCCATATTACACTCTGGATTAGCATCAAGTATTTGAAACGTATTCAAATTATACTTGCTAAATGGGGAATGATAGATGGAGTGGGAATAAATTATGAAGGCTTTGAAAGTAGGATCAGTAAATTAACATTTGATGCAATAAGAAAGAGGGAGCAGAGACGCAAAAAGAAGAACAATATGGGCAAAGCAATGGTCAGAGGAATCCTCTCTGCAGCTGCTTGCTGAGGAACATCAGCCTAAAACCTCCAGTCACCCATGCAAGGAGGAAAGATGCTGCAGTAAATGATGACAGCTTGGGCAAAAAAATTTATATTTTTACAGTCACTTGTATCTTGCTGTGACAGCATGCTGAAAAGCATTCTAAGGGCACAAAATATACGAAAGATAGCTGTAGAAACATTATATATATCTCTCTATATATAGATGTAAAAGCTAAATGAAGTATACTTACTATACTGTTATAATGTAGTTTATGTTATTGGTTAGACATCTGTATGCACATTTTTAGCTTTCCTCTACTAGCTTATGATCCACCAGAAAAAAAAAATCTCAGCTACTTAAATTAAGTAAAACATTCTCAGTCTATGGGTTTTTGCTGATTTTATTACAAAAACTATAATGATAGACTTGACAGATAGCATAAGGGAAGCTCTGACAAATGAAGACAAAGTTGATCAGATACCTATTAAAACACTAGAACCATAATGTTGAATAGCTGCCGTGTAGCCTCAAAATGTATTCTGCCAAATCGCCTCACCTTCTCGTCTAGAAGCAAAAGTGATGGGAAGATCATCTCCGTGGATTTCTATGACTATGTAAACACAATATTTTCCGCACACTAAAATATTAAACAAGTTTTAGGAGATCTTCCATTTTCCTAACTCCCAAACAAATTTCACATTAATAAAGTATTAATTTACAGAAAGGATAAAGAAAAGCAAAGCAAATAAAAATTTTGTCCACCTATTGAAGGCTGTTAATAATGGACGGTTAAAAAACTCCTCCTGGCCTATTTTTAATTTAGTTTTCTTAATAAACTGCAATACAAATGAAGCCATGCAGTTTAATTCACCTGATAAAAATCAGTAGATTGCAAAAGAGTACCTAAAATCTCAAAATAAAATTACCAGAAGAGAAATAACTATTTATAAAATAGAATTCTGCTTTGTGAAAAACAAGCATTATGATATTCAACTCTGTGTCACACTGCTTAAAAGCATTTTGTTCAGCTCCCAGTCATGCAAAGCGGCGCTATCAGTAACTTGTGTAGGAAACTCAAGCAGGCAATGACTGCATGATACAGGCTCCATTTAACTCTAGGTAGTCATCTTGTTGTTAGCTTCATTTTACAATCCTAAGTATTTTTATTTTTTTTTTATCTATGCAACTTTTGCTACCAAACTCGGTTGAGCAGGCATTTCATCAGTGGAAAATACAACGGTTAATAAGGATGAATGACAAAGGGATTAAAGTACAGAATTTAAAAGTTACAAGTGGAAACAATAAACTCACGAAGCAATACAAATAATTTTCTAATATACTAAGTTAATGAGCCAGAGTTTAAATACATTTAATGTTAGAATTTAGACAATCCTTACTGTATAATCTCACCTAGCACTGATATTAAAGAAGCCGTTGTTACATATTGTTGGCTCCAGTACTGTTTTCTTTTCTTTTCCAACGAAGACACTTGTCGAGTATTAGCCTAGGTGCAATGCATGTGTTAATACACAGCTGATACCTGAAATCCATCCAAGGAATTTGTACAACTTCCAAGGTGCCCTAAATACATATGGAACTAGAATGGAGAAGCCATGACAATCCTTTCTCACTGACCACAGAGAGAATCACCACAGTTTTGGCTTCCATGTGGCTGCACAGAGGGTGAGTTAAAGCACAGGTTAGTTCAGCATAGCTAGGAAGCCATACGATACCTTTCCAGAAATCTGGCCTATGATTTATCTGTGTTCTGCTTTGTTATCTAGACTGCTGATACAAAAGCACACATACTGCAAACAAACAAAGACTAAGATAAAACACCATGCGTCCTGGCCAATTAGTTTTCTCATCCACAGGGAAATAATTCACTTAAATCCAAACTTTTCTCACCTCTACCATTTAAAAACAAACAAGCAAAATCTCAACCTCCTGCAGTTTACTGAATTCTGAAGCGTAGCTTGATGACTGATGTTTATTCGTGCAGTAACTCTGGTGTTGAGATCAATACTGTAACTCTTGCATGAACCACATTAACTTGACAGACTTTAAAGGATATTTCAAAGTTCACGTATATCTTACAACCGACAATTTTTTTTTAAATATTTCTGTGCATTGAAAATATAACTTGCAGACCAGATGCAGAAAAAATTATTTTATCTTAAATGCATAGGTACTTCTTTTCTAAAGGACATACTAAAGTTTGTGTGGGAATAGCACACAGTTACTGCTTCCTGCTTAGAGATGTAGCCTAGTAGCTGATTAGAGCAAGAGTAAACATGAAAAGATCCTTCCAAGCGTTGAGAAAAATCCTCTATGTCTGTATGTGTGTTTAAAATTAAAATGCATGGAGCTTTCCAGATCAGTCAACACTGCAAAAGCTGTCAAGGAGAGTTCAAAAGTTCTTAATTTAGTAGAATTTGCTGCTTTTAGGGAATCCCTTAGCCACCTAGCAACAGCACAAAGGGTATAATTCTTGGAGACTTAAATTCACACTGGCTGAACAAGAGGGAAAATTGCAAACGTGCAAGATAGCTTGAGGACATTGTGACACCAGGGTGTCTTGTGGGTCAGGCTGAGTAGGCCACATATCAGCGTGCAGTTAGTACAGAACAGAAGATGTATCTCTTTCCTACAAAACTTATGCAATAACACAGATTCTCAAATACACATTTCCACCATCCCCATGTTTCCTGCCATCCTCAGCACAGGCTTATCTACATGCCAATCTTCCTCACAGTAGTGAAAGTTCAAAACTCTTATCAACATGTTTGATGGTATATATGTTTTCCCAAAGTCTCCCTTACAACTTTCATGATACGCTTTGTACTTTATTACATATGCCCGACCAGCAGCCTCAAAGTACCTTCTACAAAGAGGGTTCTAGTGGTGAGCTGATTCTAGACAATGAAGTTTCAATATGCAGATATGCAGATGTAATTTTAGGGTATGAGAATACTGGTTTTCACACCAAGTACTCTCTTGTTTTCATTTAAATCCAGGAAGACTGAGTCTGAAAGGCTGTTGCTCATGCTAAGTAAGACAATCTGAACCCAGACTGTGTTAATTATAGTTTGATTTCATATAAACCAAAAGATGTAGCATAATTTATGTGCCTATAAATAGATATACCCAGAGATGTTTTTAAATTTCTGTGGACAAAAGGCAGCCACATGAATGTGAAGGAGAGGGGACTGTAGCACAAGAATCTTTGCAGCTCTTTTGTTTATACTTCCTTCATTGGTATGTAATTCTTCAATTGTTCCCTATTTTACCCTCTTTTGAAAAGTATTTATTATTTTACAGCTATTCTTTCCTGTTTTGAACAAGACAACAAAAAGTATTGTGATTTAAAGCTTTTCATCTATGTTTCCTAGTCTTCAGCATCTGGAGATCGTAGGAGTAATCCTTCAGGGAACCCTCCATACTTCAGCAAACATCCAATATCCAACATTAATTCATGTTCTCCCATACGAAAATCTCTCATATCATCTATCACTCAGCAAGTATCCTCTCCTACGGATACACTTCCCAGATCCTAAACTTCTACCTGTTGTAGACAAACCTATCTCCTGAATTTTAAATGTAATAATGCTTATAGTTCTGGGGTATGTGTCATTCTGAGGTAAAGATCCACTGCACTTAGTAAGAATAAAAATCCCACTGTGTTTCCTCCATCTCATAGTTACCTCATTTTGCTTTGACTCTTTTTAAAGCATGAATTGATAACCAAAATAGAAGTGTAGGATATTTATCAGAGAGGTTGAATGCTTTTAGCCTCCTAAGCATTACTGACACTAAATTTTGTAGGGAGAGGAAATCCAACTGAGGAGAAAATTTTTCCCATAAGCAGTCTTATATACCCAAGTGATTTTCACTGTATCTGCTAAATTATACTTATTTGCCTACACCTTTCTCAATAAGGTTATAGTATCTTCATATTAAAACATAAATTATTTTGATCACATCCTAAATGTAATTCTCACTCTGATCTTGAACGTTGCAGTGAGGTTGATAATGTATTAAACTCACCTTTTCAAAGGAAACATGCAGTTAATTTTATTCCCAAAGCTAAGTGTTAGGTCCTCTCAACTCCAAAATCTTGCAAGAAAAGGTTGTACATAAAGTTCAACACACTCTTTGATTTAGAAATTGTCCCAGAAATTCTTACTGATTTTCTATGCAAGTAAAAACCTCCCTACTCAGCAAAAATTTCATAAAGAGTCAATTTGAAAATACCTGGGTCACAGTTTGCTTTCCAGCAAGACCAATGGGCTATATCTAAACTATGTCCTTCCGTTATAAGTGCTATCCACATTCTAGCAATGGGCCATTCAGGAGAGACTTTTCCCATTTGTCAGAGTAATATTTCACCGCAGGAAGACAGACTGTAAGCTACTTTGCTCATTTCCAGTTTTACAGATATCTTGAACTTTAGTTCAAAAACAGAGACCAAACCCCAAGAGTTAAGTGTGAAAGTCTGATTTACACTTGATTCAGGTGCTAGAGATTTCTCAAAAACATGATCAGAAACATTTGTCATGAAACGAAGCTTTGAGTCGTTCAGTCATATCTGTTTAATTAAAACATCTGGCTTTTGATTATGTGCAATCAAACTTTAAGTTACTACTCGTTTCAGTTTTGGAATAAAGAAACTGAAAAAGACAGATTCCTTCTGAAATCATTAGATTCAGCAGTCAACTGATTCAGACCACTCACAAGTGAACTTCACAGGACGTCGCTGCCTCACTGCAGAAGGTGGCAAACTGCACTATATATTCGATTAGCTTTGACTGAGATAAATGTTGTCTGCATTTTTTTTCATCATTTCTCGGAGTTGCAAACTGCATGAAGCAGCTGGCTCCGGTGTGATAAGTATAATCCTGATCATAGTAGGTAACAGTATAATCCTGACCTCAAGATTATACTATTATCTGCAAAGAGGAAGAAAAAGAGCAAAGGTCCAAGTAACCGCTTCTAAATAGAAAAAGATGTGTTTCCATTTGTAAAGAAATAATTGATAATTTGCTAAATGGAAAAGTACTCACTAGGTAAAACTGATTTGGGCAAATGTATTTACTTTGAAGTCACTTGACACAAGTGGGGAAAAGATAAAAAAATAATAAATTGTTAGATAAATTTGGCATATTTCTTTCCTTATAGAGGATCGGTGTTTCCTGAGTTCTCATATATGAAGAAACAAATGGATTTTACAAATTTTTTTTAAGTTTATTTGGGTTGTGAAATGATCGCTGAAAGCCCTTTGATCAGCAACAAAATCAAAACCTGTTTCATTCCAACTATTACAAAACAGACCAAATGCATAACATTTATGAATCTATGTCACTGTCACTTTGCACCATAATCTCTAGTGTTTGACGGAGAGGGGAGACACAAAGGAAAATGCATACAGGTCATGTGAAATATACCATGACCTGAAGGGAAATAAGCACTCTGGTTCTCCACAAGAGCAGTCTTCTAGCATTATTTGGATATCCTGAAGACAGATACGGAGTCTCCATCTGAGTGGAATGAATGCCACAGCCAGAACCAATGGAAAACAAAATACCTCAATGTAGAGACACAGAGTGCTGAATGAAATATGCAGTTTGGACAGAGAAGTAATAACATAGGTCCAGGGATGGTACAGGGAACACTAAAAGACAATGTACAAATTTCAGAAATATTTTAGGCTCTAAAGGAAGGGCTTTATACCTAGATTATGTATATGATGATTCTTGTACGCTAGTTGTCTTCCTAATGCAGGGAAAAAGAATTAAAAACATTAAATAGTAATACTTGAATATATAAAAGGCCACATATCTCCAGGTGAGCTTAACTGACCATTTCATATGACTGGTTAAAAGCAAGCACAAAAGGTGCGAACACGAAAAATTTGTTTTTGAATTAAAATTGGTGAAAAAAAATACTATTCAATTGTTTTACAAAAAAGACTTTAGCATCAGCAAACATGCGTGAAATTTTATTGGGAGCCAGTTCTTTCTAGGTGACATATACTTGTGTTTATATAGCTCTTATTACTGTTTTTTTATGAAATGGAATCAATATGCTACTGAAGAGTTCAATTTCCTCTGATGCTTAGTGTTCTTTTATCTCATACATATTCTTAATGACATCATGTTTTCCTTTTTTGGAAAAGGGTATGATGTTAGAAACATGGAAAACCAAAAAACAACAGTATTATTGTATCAGGACCAGGCACCTTGATTTTCTGAAACTTTTCTGAATAAAAAGGATAAAAAGTAAACAGAAAATTATATATGGAATAGAAACTTTAGGAAAGAGTTTTCTGTAAGCAAATCTATAAAGGTGCATTTACATCAATATACTGTATATTTTCTTTCACAATAAACTGTGTCTCATTTATTCTGGAGAACAGAGATATTAACTTGTCTTCCCATTCTCAATTTTACCCAACTCAGGCAACATGAATTTGTTATTTTGTTTGCCTCAGCATCACTTTTCAGGTGGTACTTGGGTAATGGAAAGAGATGAGAAAAACTTCTTGATGCTAGCTATGTATGTTTGTATATATGTCTCTATATAAGAATATACCTTTGTCTTCATTTCCCAGAAGCAAAATATTAGCATAATATTCCTTTTCAATGCCTCTTTGCGTACCCATGATGGCTTTTGTTTTTATTCATGGTTACATCCTTGTTCCATTCCTCCTCTATCTACATTTGGTTTTGCATGACTGCCACTATCTTGAGTAGATACATAGCCTCTATCAACGTACCCAGGTCACCCTTGTTCAGCAAATCTAAAAGAAAATTCTTATGAAGGAAGTGAAATCATTACCAATTTGCTTTGCTTCAACAGTTAATAATCTGCGGTGATTCGGCAGCTGCCACATCAGCAATCCTCCCTCTAACTGAGGTGGGAATCTCTGAGAGCAGCAGGACAAACAGCTGAAATGGAAACTGCCATCTTCTCCCATTGTAAACTCTCTTTACTCATTAATTGTGTGTGTCTATCTTGTCAGTCTCTAGGCTTTGTATTTCCATCAAACCACAGGCTAGAAGCTTCCAAGCATTTTATTTTCTTAGGTGGGAATACTGTTATCACTCCATTTTCATGACAAACTGTGTGATATTAAAACAATCCCCTGACTTTTATTTTTTAAAGATAACTACCACCATCATTCCTCCAAAAATCCAGTAAAACAGTGTATATGAGTGCATCCAAAGGCAAACATGTTTAGGAAAACTGCCCTACATTCCTCACCGGAAGACCTTGCCTAGAGAGGATGTGGAATTTCCATCTTTTGGCACATATGAGCGTTAATTAGAAAAGGTATTGAACAAGTCTACTGTGGCATTATTTAAAATCGCATGCCACCTTGTAGGGCTTCTCCTCAAAAATGTATTGTGCTTACAAGAAGTTAGTATTTTGAAGACAAAATCAGATTGTGACAAAATGTCTCAACTACCAAAAAAGTAATTTTTTAATTTTTTTTTTTTTGTGGAATACTTTTAGTTATTGTACCACTGAGGATAAAATACTTTATTTGCACATTAAAACAGACCATTCATGGTTACAATTATGAGCTCATTTTAAAGATGAGAAGGTGGGAAGTAAAAAATAGAGGACCAAATAGCCTGTAGCTTTTCTAAGGAGAATAAGGAAAAATCCCCTCCCTTGGATGAATAATTACCCTGTAAAATCTATTCTTATCTAAAACATAAAAGGGAAAGTAATCTTTTCACTTTTATCACATAAAGCAAACAAACAAAATAATTCCGTTTCTATACTTTGGGCCAAATCAGCATTTAGATACACAACTACAAAGATAACCTTAATTATCTATTAACACCTTGAAATTCTGATCTCCACAGCTTGGTTAGCTAGATGATACCTATTCGATGTAACTTAAAAACTGTTTAGTGAAGATGTATTTCTAATTTATAACATGATTGTTTAAATACAGGCCAGTGAACGTAATTACATTTTTGGCTTAAGGTTAGAGCCTTCTTACAGCTCAGACATTAATAAAAGCACTGTCATTATAGTCTTTAGTATTACTCAGTGTAACTGCTGTGAAATTTGTTACATTATATAGAAAGTGTTTGTATAAAATAAAAGGAAAGACAAGCACTGTATTATGTTTATTATATGTGAGTTTTAGTACATTTTAAATGTGAATGTATTGTATTAATCTTGTCTAGCTGGTATAAGAATTAAAATTATGTATTATCAGTCTAGTAAAATATTTTTTTTTCTGTTCTCAGGGTTTTTTTCAGCACTAGTACAATCTTTGAAGCCTCACCCTTCCACTTCAGTGTGCTACAAACAAACACAGTTTTCCCAGATTGTTTGTTCTCATCAGTTTTCCTTTCCTATGTTTCCAGAGGTCTGTGGTCTCACTTAAAAAAAAATATAAAACAAATATAAAGAAAACACTGGACATTGGGGAAAAACGTTGGGGAAAGTATGCATATAATCAAAGGAATGATTTTGAAATCAGACTATTACAATTGCAAAAACTCTAGCCATTATTGCTCTAATTATCATGATTTGCATGTGCAGCTACAGTAGCTGATTGCCAGCACTAGCCACTTGGCTGCACATCCACTAGAGAAGGGAACTCGGTCACCACAAATAGGAGTATCATTTTGTGGAATGGCCATAGCGTTTCAGACAAGCTCCATCTAGTCTGGCAGCCAAAGAGGATACTCAAGAAGTAGTAAGAACAAGATAAATGTATTTGATACGCGCCCCAAGCACTTGCCTGACCAAATAAGAGAAGCAAATGCAAATGGCTTTCAAACCTAACTCCAAAGTCAAATACCAGAGAGGATCAGGACAGCCATCAAGCTGTGTGTCATTCAAGTAGGAAGCTATCTCCTGCAAAGCACCATGGCTTTGCATTTACTCACAAACTCCCACTGAGAACATCCACCATCGTATCAACAGTCACATTCTCTAACACTGTGGCGTCTCAATGATGTTAATACAATCGTTAATCACCAGATAAGAAAAGCTGTTTTCAGTAGCATGAACAGAAATGACAGCAACCTTCTATACCAACCCCGTTACCCACTCCAATATACACTGAAACTTTATTTCAACTTGTTGTCTTTTCCACCTGTTCTATAGATATTTCTTCATAGGGGGATGTCAGAGCTCAACTTCCACCTTCTACTGATCCTTCTTAATTACATACTACTGAAAGAAAGTCAGGTGGATGAGGGATATATAAAGTATCCACTTTATATATCTAAGCAACAATAGTACACACATATAAAAACATACAAGATCAAAGAGACTTGAGAAGTCCTAAATATCTAAGATCTACTAACAATGTTCTTTCTCTTCAAATAGTTGATTTCTTTTGCCTAAGCAGCTAGTGCTCTAGCTGTTTCCAGGCTGACATATTAAACTACTTGGAGAATTCTGTAGTTAACTATGTCAACCACATTGTATTAAAAACACAGAAAAAACTCACCCCTTATCACCAACAAACATGTTTTCCAAAGACTGCATTCTTTTCTATCAACATACCTCAAACTAAGGTAAGACGAGTAGCAGTTTCAGTTTTTATAGTGACGTGACGGAACCTTCAATCAAACGAAGCTTTGAGACCTGTCCAGAATTCTTTTGTTAAACATTGTCAGAGAGGCCAAAGAGGCTTTTAAACTACAGACTCAGATTCTGGTTTATCGAAATTTGAACGCAAGCATCTCAAGTGGAGGAAGGTTGGAATCCATTGTGTAAGAAAAAAATAGCAATAAAAGGATATGTTACCAATTTTTCCCTTTGACCACTCTGTCACTGAAGAGTATTAGTCAAACTCAGTGACTTTTAGGATGACACTAATCTCCACTCAGCTACCTCTGGGTATTCAGGAAGACTGTCCTTCTCTGCCGCTTCTGTGGCAGGGCAGTATCTGTACTCTGCTCTTTCCAGGGGTTTGCTTGCTGTCCCACAGGCTTCCTGCATTCTTACGCATTCTGCTTTTTCTCCTGACCTCCCCTGAAGTCTAGAAGAGCAGCTGCTCTCAAAAGAAGATATCTCCATGTAAACCTGTCTTCCCTTTTTCAGGAAATTTAAGTTAAGAACTGAGAACAAACAGGTAAAAAAATAGTGTCTTTTCCACATTCATTTCTAGGGTTTTCTTTTTTTTTTTTTTTTAACCTAGGAAATTAAAACTAAGATATGTCTACATTTTTTTATTATTTAAGATACATTTTTATTCTTTTTCTTTCTTTCCACAATGTTGACATGTGGGATTTTCAAATATCATGCAGAAGCTTATCTTAGAAATGGCTGACTCCCCTGGTATTACATGTATGAGTAATTCCTTCAATATTATAAAGGCTTGAATGGCAATGATATCAGACTGTTAATCTGGCTATTCCTTTTCTTCTCCGTTTGCTATTCTCCAGTCACATCTCTTACCAGCAGAGTTTTCAGAAAGCCTTCCATTATTCCTGCATGTACCGCTTTCCTAGTATTCCTGAATAGAGATGACCCATTTCCCCAGCAGAAACACGCACAGTTCTTGGAGTTATGGTAGCCCATCAAGTAGGTAATTTTCATTTCTGTGCCTTTGCTCCAATTACCTATGCACTGCATCAGAATTCAATATCTTGTTTCTTACTGAATGCTGAAGGAAAATATCCTATTTACTATTTTACTATTCCAACTATCTTTTATTTCTGTGGATAAAGAACAATTGCTAATTTGGTTTCCTTTCATTTTTAAGTCCGAACATAAGTTCAATTTTTATAATTCTCTTGTATCCCTAAAATCTCAATTACTCCCCCAGTGCCTTGTCTCTACAAGCAATTTTCTTGTTGATCAATGGTTTAATCTACGAACTGTAAACTCCCTGGCCCTTCCGAATCCCTTTATTTTCTGCTGGCTATCCATTTCATTTAATTTAATTTCATCTACAACCTTCCCCTATGTTTTTTGTCCCTTTTCTCTCTTTCTGTGTCCCAAGAAGTTTTGAAACAGCCACTGTAATGAAATTCCAAGCTTCTGGCAGAGACCATTCTCTATTCTGCAATAGAGAAGATTCTTTGGGAAATCTGCAAGTAATTAACAGTGTTTTCTGAGAGCTAAATCAAAGTACTCTATATGAAAGTGCCTGTATTTTCTGAGTATTTTATTCATCACGTTTCTTGAACCAGTAAAGGATAAACCTATTTTGAAAAATACAAATTCTGCAATAACAGAAATTTTGTCAGCATGCTTATTAATGTGAGTTTCCTAGAGAGCAGGAGACAAAGCTTAATGCCTGGTCTTGACTAAGATAGATGCTCTGATAAAACAGTACTTTTTGGCAAGATCTACAGAAGCACATGAAGGACAAAAGCATGATAATGTATACCATTGTTTTCTTTGCACTTTAAAAAACCGCTTGTAATATCCCAGTGGGAAACCGAGTGAGATCTTGTTTAAATGAGTCCCTTCAGCTATACTGAGACACTTCCTAGTGACTCCTACATTCCACATCAGAATTGTATTCATCATTTGTTTTTCAGGATCAAGTGTTTCCAGAAAAATACAAGCCTACATTTAACCCTTTGTTTGGCATAAGTGGAAAAACATTATCCTCTTTCTCCAAATATGTTTAAAAACTAGCATTATAACAGAAATACATCACAGTTTCAGGTAAAGATGAGAACACGGCCTGCTGTAAATCTCGCTTGAGGTACACAACACCTGCTGTGTATAAGGCATCATTTTTCATAGGAGCATGTATTGTTAAGTGTTGATGTGAAACATTAAACACAGAAAACTTAAGGTGTCAGGCAAGTGGGTTTTCTCATGTAACGATAGAGGAAAGTTACAGAAAATTCTATCTGATACATAATATTCTTCTCAAAATGTGGTTTAAGTCAGCAACTGTAAATAAAAATAACGTAGACATATAGATGCTTTTAAAAATACACTTCTATTGAAGGTAAATTCAGTCCCTGGGGAACAAAACAGCTCTTTAAACAGCACCTTTTCCCACTTCAAGCACAAATCAATCCCCAATGAAACTTACTGGCATAATGGAATGTCATCTCTGATGATGCATCTCCCTCCATTTTTGCAGTATTCTTCAGGACAAACTGCAAACATAAAAGTAAAAAATATAAATTTGCACCACTTTGTTTTTATATTTGTCACTGACTGATTTTCAAAATGGTGGAATATTCATACCTGTCATTTTGGGCGCTTAACGCTTCCGAAAACCATTCTTTAGACCTTAACTTCATGATACAATTGCCAAGTCATAAATACGTTAAAGTCAATGGGCTCCTCTTGAACTTATAGAAATCCTGTTGCTTCAACTGAACAGGCTTTTAATTTTTCTCAAGTCAGAGTTTCATTTGACTCCAGAAATCAAGCTTTTGCCACTTACTTGATTTTCAAACAAACAGGAAAACACATGAGCCAAAAAACCCTGAACTTTTAAAGTAGTACCTAAGTTTACTTTATCATTAATAGGTTTTCTATAGGGTTGATGAACACACACTTACTCCTGTGTCACCAACCTTCTTATTAAAGATGTCCCAAATTTTAACTCTTAGAATCACATTCTCATAAGAACTAGAGAAATCAGTCTTGAAAAGAGGAAAGGTGTTTAAGTAGAGGGGGATGTCAGTGATATACTATTATCAACCTTTGACATCCCTTACCACGGATTTCCACATTATTAGATTTAGTTTTACTGAAGTTTAGTTTTACACACCAACAGCAAGAAAAACTCAAAATCAAAAACGAATCCCCTCAATCTTCTTTAGTAAGAAAATAACTGTTAAAATGCAAATTAGACCTAAAGAATTAGGCCTGATTCTTTAACTTTTGTGTATATGCCCCATAAAATAATTTGCTGAGACACATAAACAGTGCTATTCAGTGTGGACATGTCCAGTTTTAAGAAGTAGTTGTGGAAAACAATTCCTCACAGGTGGGTGAGACCCCACCTGGAGTACTGTGTCCAGCTTAGGAGTCCTCAGCAAAGGAAGGACATGGACCAGTTGGAACGGATCCAGAGGAGGGCCATAAAGATGACTGGAGGACTGGAGCACCTCTCCTATGAGGACAGGCTGAGAAAGTTGGGGTTGTTCAGCCTGGAGAAGAGAAGGCTCCGAGGAGACCTCATAGCAGCCTTCCAGTACCTAAAGGGGGCCTACAGGAAAGATGGGGAGGGACTCTTGATCAGGGAGTGTAGGAGGAGGGGTAACATTTTAAACTGAAAGAGAGGAGATTTAGATTGGATATCAGGAAGAAATTCTTTACTGTGAGGGTGGTGAGGCACTGGAACAGGTTGCCCAGGGAAGTTGTGGATGCCCCATCCCTGGAAGTGCTCAAGGCCAGGCTGGATGGGGCTTTGAGCAGCCTGGTCTAGTGGGAGGTGTCCCTGCCCATGGCAGGGTGTTGGAACTAGATGATCTTTAAGGTCCCTTCCAACTCTAACCATTCTGTGATTCCATGATTGTACTGTTAACGCGGAACTGGCCCAAGGTTAGCAATTGGCTTGAGGAAGAATTGCAGTAACTTTCTGTTACTGAATGGGATGTCTTGAATCTAAAATTAAATACTTATATCATCCTCTATGTTTTTGTTAGATTTTGTTAACAAAAATCTGATTCAGATTGGATGTATGTTACGGTGTTTGTATCTTTCTCCAGACTTTCCCTATTGCAAAACAAACCTGAATTTTGTGGGAAATGCACAAAGCTAAAACAAACGCTATATGTTTTGGTTTATTTTCCAACCCAGATTTCTGTTACTATTAAAAAAACCCAATGAAACAACAAATCCTATTAACTCAAAAGCATTGAGGTCACTGAAGTGGGTTAATCCATTGGCTAAAATCAAGAGAGTGCTTTAATAGGATACTACAGAGGTTTTTGTTTTTTTTTTTTAAAACAATGTGTTTATACCTTAAGAAACACCGCTTGTGAAGACATTAACTGAACACACTATTTTCCATCTTTTTCTCCCCATTTTAGCTGTGTCATACTTTCATCAGGAAAATTCATGCCTGATGTAATCTGATTAAGTGTTAGCAGAGAGAATTCAGTCTAGTTTGAGAACTGCCTAAAGATTCAGTAAGAAATGACTGCATGTTTTTGTTTCAAATGATGTTTTTATGCAAAACTAAGTACCTGAACAGCTGGACTCATCAAGGCTGAAATCAATGCAGTCTGCAATGCCATCACAACGCTGGGAGATTGCGACGCATTGATTAGTCGACGCACATAACAAAGAACCATTGAAACAGTCTTTAATGGCTGGAAGGAAAAGTAACATGACAGTTATTATCAACTATATTTCTTTGTGTCGCTGTTAAAAAACTACTAGAAAACTTGATTTGTACTGTAGTATATAAACTCGGGTCTGTATGACCTCTACAAGCTTTCATCTTCAAAGACATACAACTTTACTATTGAATAAATAAATAAGTAAACAAACACAGAGCACAGATGTTACAGAAGCTGGATTTTCCCATGTTATATTTGTGAAGGAGACGAGGGCATATTTACTTAAAACATTGGAAGAGTAAGCTGCAAAACCCCAACAAAAACCCATTAAAAAGTACCACAAAACATAATCAACTCCCATTCATAACCTATTTTTAAAATAATGGAATAAATTTTTAAACACAAAACAAAAAATTGAGATTATATAGTTTTATTCTATTACAAGAAGCCAAATAATAAGAGGCAGCATATAAAAAGTAGAAAAATACTATACTGAAAAATCTAAACTTGCACACCTTTTTTATTCTTGGCCATTCAGTTATATTTTCAATGTTTGTCCAGAAGAATTATGACACGTAAATCTTGCTGGAATCACATAAGCGTTCAGGTACTGAATTATTCCTAAATCACTGATCTACAGGATGTGCCTGGTGGTCCTGCAGACTCCTGTGAACTATAACACCATTTTGTCATTTTATCTCACACAATGTTCTGTTATGCTGCCTTAAACTACTGTTTTTCAAGGGTTTTTTTAAGTAATTTAAGCTAAACTCTGTCACCATGACACTTATGCAAATCAGAGGGAACTCTTCTGATTCCATCAGAGTTAGATATATTCATATTAGATTGTGAGTTCAGAGTGGGAGAAAGAATCTGGGAATGTTAAAAATACCCCACTGCCACATTTAAATTTCATAATACTTGCCTGCTCCTGGGTTCAAGAGCCAGTCTACACAGCAATAAGCCTCCCAGGCTGGATGGCCAGGCTGCTGTAGGATATATTTGTTCCACTCTTAGATATAATTTAAATCACTGGCCTATATAGACTGCAAGGGTGTACTAAATTTAAAACACTGCGGTTCCATTTAGACCACAATAATGGAGGCAAATCTTGCCAGTTTTGATCTTGCCAATAAACTCTTGCCAGTTTTGATATTCTTTCAGAACTATGAAATGACTCATGTGAGTAAGGGTTTGTGGGATTAAACCTTTTAATTACATACACTGACCATTTGCTAAAGTCTGCAGCCAAATCTGCAGAATACTAGCGACTATAGAGGAGCTTGCTTTTGTTTCCCATTTCAATTCACTTTTATGAGGATTTAAAAGTTCTGGATGATTCTAAACTATCACTAGTTCTGCACATGCGTTTATATCAAAGTCTCTTCAATTGATTGGAGAAGTCTTGATATTGAATAGGGAATTTGCTGGTAGTGACAGCAGGATAAAAGAAACAGAAAAAGAACAAAAATTTCCTTTTCTGCTCTGCATTCCCTTGACCACTCAGTCTGGCGGAACAGGTTGTGGCAGACTGAAAAAACCCAGCAGATTACAGCATCACTGCACATTTGTAGCATATCCTACCATCTATCTCTTATGATCAGCAGCTTTCCAGAAAATAACTGATGGTCTCATGCCCTCTGCTGCGCTTTCCTAACCAAATAATAATTTTGTACTTATTTTGTGTGCAATCAGATCCAAATCCTGGATACCCTTCTCAATTTGGGGGATGATGTCCCGATGGTATTTGAACCAGTTTTATAAGGGGTCATTTGCACACAAATACCCAGTCTGTAAACATAATTACATGTTCAGAGTATAACTTCAACAGAAACAAAGTTGGAAATTCGACATAAATACGTTCTTCTCATGTGCTTTAGTCCTTTTTTTGCCTGCACACGTATTTTGAAGACGCTGTAAACTATGTGGATACAGAGTACTGCTTATGGTTTGTCATATATGTTGTGACTAACACAGAAATTTGGTTCCTGAGCTCTAACTTGCAGTGAGGGCAGCATTAAGAAAAGAAAGTGTCATTTAGGCCTTTGTCATTACTTTATTATTATTATTACTCCTGGACTGGCTGCTGAACTCATACCTGAGGATAAGACAGAAGAACTGCTAATTATTTTTGTTGCATTTGTATCTGTTGATCATCAAGGTGGTTTTGACACATCTCTTTCTTTACCTTGAACAAGCTTATTGCTCTGAGATTTTTATACTACTTACAGATGGAACGGTCATAGCAGTGAATCTGACTACTGAATACTTTGTACAGATCCAGCATTTAAGACAGAAAGGACAATAATATTAAGTTATAGTGCTCAGGTAAAGAATGTTAAAAGCACATTTTAAAAATAACACTATTTCTCTTGTTGCATCGAAACGAAAATTAATATCGCTTACTGTTAACACACTTACGGGTAGCTTCAAATTTCTCCAACTAGTTATTGTTTACTTCCATGGAAGGCCTTCAAGTGTTTTTTGGGATAAAGATATTAAATGGAGGCATTAAGAAAGTGAAGATATGAAAGTGAAAATACCAGCTTTCTGACTATATTAAATTTTCCGGGTCCAAATGAATCTGTAGAAAGGCTAAAAATATCACAGCCCCTTTGGAAGTATACAATTTTTAATACCTACTAGGTATTTAAAATTTGCCAGGACTACAACTGATACTTTTTGGTGCACTACAGAGAACTGAGCAATTGATTTTTACTCATTGCTATTAGCAGTTCAGTCAGATGGTGTTGAGGCCTGTGGAAAAGTAAAGTATATGCCTGATTGGTGCGAATAGGTTTATTTTATGCTCTTAACGTTGTAATCAGGCATTTTAAAAAGAAAAATAAATTAAAAAATTGGATTAAGTAGGTGAGATAAAGTACTCTTCACTAAAATTCACAGCAAGAGTGCTGGCCAAGTACAACGTCTATAACTGAAAACAGTTCCAAGATTTTCGTGTTAAAAGCGTCAAGTAACAAAACCCACCATATTAGTACGTATAAAACAGTATTAACATAATACTGTATGACCTAACTGCTGAGTGAACTCTACGGGAAATTCTGTCTGCATAAATCTGTAAGTCATGCAGAAAAGCATTTCTGTGGTAGAAGCTGTGGTTGTAGTAGAGATCTGACTAATGCATTTTGTTTGTTTGTTTTTCTTTGTCTGGCTTTCTTTTGGGTTTTATGCTTAATCTCTGCAAGATGCATTTTGACAACTAGAAGAAAACTTTCTCAGATAAATTCCGGGTTTCAGAAGCCAGAACATTTTTGTCCATCTACTGTTACATTTAAAAGAATGAAATGGCTAAGGGACACGGCACACACAAAATGGAAGGTGCCAGCAATTCCCAAACTAAAATTTTCCAAAATCAGCAGGAAGAACTGATATGCACCAAGAAAAAAAAAAAAAAAAAAAAAGAACCACAAAACGCTGTTACTTAAATATTACTCTGTGTTTATAACTACTTAGAAAAAACGTTCCGTTTCAATCTAAAATCTGTAAAAAAACTCCACTCCCAATCTGTTTTATTATCACAGTACACGTAGGCTGGAGCTACTAGCCCAGCAATTGGTTTTATAGATTATGTAAATATTTCAATAAAATAAACAAAATTTGTGAGATATTTACTTTTTCCCTCTCTGATTTTTCTGTTGGCAAACTTACATGGCCTTTCACATGTTAAAAGTAGGCAGCTAGAGATGAAATGCTGCAATCTCATGGCACATACGTTTCGGTGGGAGAATGAACTGGGACACTAATCAGCTTTTCACTGATTCTGTTCCAAACTACCACTAACCACTTGCTTTTTGCTTTGCCCTGCAAGCCGTATCTTCTTCAGAGAACAAACATGAGTCACTGCTTCTGTATTCCTGTCTTGTATTGTAAAAAATTACATGTTTCTATAGTCAAAACTGAATTTTGGAGTAACAATGTGATTACAGATTTGACTGTTTCCACCCGACTCAGAACCCCAAGGTGTGCAACACCTATGGAGAATTTTTGTTCTTTGAATAGATCAGGACTTAATTTCCCCTCATTCCTTGGGCACTGCTTAGAAGTCAAAGGCACTGAAACAAAATCTCGGTTGTTCTGGGAATATTGATACTCGTGGAAATCTTGTGGCCTGAGGATCTGGGGATTTTAGAAGAACACATTAGCTGCTGTGGTCTGGGGTTGGGAGGTACATGTACATGTACTAGGATACAGCAGAGAGGTCTCTACTAGACAAAAAATTGCGCAGGAGGCAGGAGTCAATGAAGATTAATGCAGAGGGGTTTATTTGAACTTAGGGGCATCTAGAACTTAAGGTAAGAGAGATTTGTTGCCTTTTGCAACAAAACTACCTCTAAACAAAAGCGCCTAGAAAGGCATGCATAAATAGTCTGCTAAGTCCATGCCAGTTTTATAGGGTCATTTTTTAAAAGAAATGGCATGTGCGGTGGCCTGCGTGTATAATTCAATAGTTTTGATACAGATTATTAAAGAACTTGAATTTCTAGCCTACTGGAAACTGGTATTTTACTAATTGTTTTGGTTATGATCAGGATGAAAAATAATTTTTAAAAAACTTCTTCAGAATTAAAAGTTTAGGAAGAAATATTTTAATATGTAAAAAGTCTCTCTCTCTTTTTTTTTTTTTTTCCTATGCAGCTAATTATTTTGACCTTTGTGGAATGAAACATTTGGTCTCAATTCATCTACCAATAATGAAGTATTTTGAAATGAGCAGACGCTCACTTTTGTGTCTATCTGAAACTTCATGGTATCTCATTGCAGTTACAGAGTTCAAAACCTGTTGTCCTTGCATTTTTCTTGCGGGCCCTTTTCCTTGATTGGGGCAGAGATTGCTGCTACTGCAGGAACAAACTTGATTTCAAAATCCTTGAAAGGTCAGGATTGCCTTGAATGCTACTGAATTACCAAACTGCAAAATTCTTTCTATCTGTCATATTGTAATCAGAGATGAGGCAATGCCAATGCAGCTGACTGATCAATGGAAAAAAGTGGAAGTGCTCCCAATTATTAACAGAAATACAATACAAACAATTCTAAGCACTTATCAAAATCAATAGCCAGGGAATAAAAATGCATAAGCAAAATTATTTGCAAACGTAGAGTGTCTCTCCAGGTAACATGATACAATTAACATTTTTCTTGATGAAGGAGTAGTGAATTTTACACTATACTTCGTTATGTTGCTTTTTTTCACATCACTGTTTTAGGAAAGTGAGTTAGCGTGACCTTAACTATAGCAATGAAAGTAACTTACGGCAGCCAGCTTCATCTTCATTAAGGTGGCAGTCAGACACACCATCACATATCAGGAGGGATGGGATACAGCCTTTGGAAGGACACAGGAACTCTGTTTGTTTGCAAGAGCCTGGGGACGTGGTGGTAGGCGTGGGACAGTTCATTTCATCGCTTCCATCCATGCAATCTTCAGCCCCATTGCATTTCACAGTGAGGGGCAAACACTGCTTCACATATGCACATGTGAACTGGTCCCTATTGCAAGTTGGAGGGTGTGGATCAGCTGATCCTGCAGGAAAAAAAGAGAATATTGATTCTCGTGTTTCAGTAATCATCTATACTGCCTTTGAGATGTACGTAGGGACTGCTGGGAAGGCAGCTGATTTTGATTACTAAACTCTAAAAAAAAGTAAAAAAAAATTGTATAAAGCCACAGATCCTAAGTACAGAACACACTATTAAAAAGCCTATATCTCATTTTCAGCATTTGTTTTGATCCTATTGTTACTCGTGCCATGTATGTATGGAAGGATTAATACCAAAGTATTAATAAAACTTAACTGTCAGGACTGGGTTAAAAAATATTCTTGACAGCCTTCAAGTTGCAATCTTCCTCTACTTCTATATTGAATGGGTGAACAAGAATCAAAGAAAGACCATGTAAGTCTGGATTTACAAGGAACCTATTTAATGGAAAGCTAATATCCATGGTAAGGCCTGAACCCTCAGCAGAGTGAGAAAAAGACTTTCATAAAGTAACAACAAAGATTTTTACTGACATAGTTTATTATCACTCTGATTCTGTAGCTTAGTTTGATGTGATAGAGAATTAAATCAAAGAAAACACTAGACAAAAGTTTCCAGGGTACAACTGAAAAAAATGCATTTTTAAATTCCAGACTTTAAGTGGTTCAGACAGTCGATAAAAGCAGAAGTATCCCATGCTTACTTGCATTGCTGGAAAAAAACACTGGAAAAAACGTTCTGTGATCACTTATACAAATAAATTTGTCTCAGACACTCAAGTCCCTCTTTCTTCCTACGAAAATCATTGCAGCTGAATTTTACCAGCAGAAACATCAGAACTCTTCTTCTTCTCTCTAAGAAGCCAGCTACGCTAACACTGTGTCCTTTACACCAACAGTGTCTCCCAGGGGAGCAATGTGATGGATTCCTGTAATTTTTGTTTTATGTGCAGGGAAAAGAGAAAAAACTATGGAATTTAACTCTATGTATTTTATCTTTTCTAGGTCAATTTGCAGCAGGTGAGTAAAGAAAATAATATTATGATTTTTAGAGACAAGGAAGGATGAGTTAATGTCCCACTTCTGTAAAAGGCAGGAGGAGTTTTGCTGTCGACTCGGTTTTAAGCAGAGCAGCTCAAGTGCAAAAGTTTGTGGGGGGGTTTTAGCTTGCCTTTTGATATGGCGCAAGCATTGGTCTCTGACCTCAGAAGGCAAATGTTACTGCTGCATTAAGGCACGACATGCTGGAAGGGGATACGTGGATTTTAGCATTGTTTTACTATTTCTAGTCCACTGGGCAGAGCAGTATGTTTATGGATTCTGTGATACCAGGCTGGGTTTTTACAGCAGGAGAACTTGGCTGAAACACGTTCAGTTTCTAAAATACCTGCACCAAGAATAACAATAGTATTTTGTACAAAAAAGGAACTGCTAGTGCATTCAGATAGACAGAATAGTAGCAATATTTTACCATCTGGTTGTTTGTGAGACAGTTATAAGGAAAAAGAGCTGCACTCTAACATTGACCCTTGCTAGTTTAGCAATTTTGGATTTTCACGTAGACTTTACGTCAGAAAATCATAATTGAAAAGCTTCATACAATAGAATATTCCTAACATCATTTCATACTGCTAGCGTTGTTAAATTCTATCATTCTGCTAGAAAAATGTTATTTCATACACTGGACGTAATCTAAACATAAACCAGCAATAATGGATTTTGACACAGTGAAAATAGCAACCTACTAATCTTTTGGTTTGTTTGTATTCAAAATTACATCATAAATCCCTCAAAGACACATACTTTTAAATGGGATTGAAAGGATTGCACTTTCATGATATGTATTTTATAAATGCTAGTCTCAAAAAATTATTTTCATTTATACTACTTCAAAAGGCTTATGAAAGCTGTCTTTAGATAGGTGATTATAGACATTTAAATCATATGGCGAATATATCTTTGAAAAAATTAAAAGTATTTTAGATTTTGCATTTTCTTCTACTTTTTCCCATATTTTAGCAGATAATTAATAGCAGTAGCACATAAAGATGTTAGAATTGGATTCATCATGAAGAATTTGTGTACGAGGCCATGATTCTGCCAAGATACAATGAAAAGTACGGAAAGTCATCGGGAGAACATGAAACTGGTGTTGTTAAACATAGAACAAATCTTATGCGAAGGATTTTTTAAAAAATGAATTATTTTATATTTTTAGTTTGCACTTGCTCTGGAAAAAAAAGGGTATGATTATATTAGATTTTTTTTTTCCCTCTTCTGTTACGCCTGACACTTTTCCCCACAGTGCCTAGGGGGCATTTAGGCAGTGAAAATGATTTAAGCCGCAGTCAGTTCCACTTAGGCATGCACTTTTGTCATTGCTTAGTCCAGTTTTAGTTTTCCTGTGTTTGTCCTGATACGGTGGAAATTAACCCCACACAGTTCCAATACAGTTGACTTTCCTATGGTCACCAGTTTACATTGCAGGAAAGATTGCGGTGACAGTATATTTGTAAGCATTTTCGACCCAGTTTAATTCTCTATACCTGTCCTGTTCGTGATGTATTTGCTGGAAGATTTCTGCCCAACTTTGTCCTGAAAAATGAAATCCCCTCTTAAGCTCAAGAATACTTGTTTGTGTTGCTTGTTATGAACCTGGTCTTGAGGGTTAAACTGTTCTCAGGCTTCTGTAGTACTGATCCGTTTAGCCTTATGCTCCCAACCGTATAAAGCACTTATGCACATAAATAATCCCATACTACATTCAGTATTTAGGCAAATGCTTGAATGCTTTATTGAAAAAGTGATTCATTTTTTAATTATTATTTTCTATCATGATTCCCTATTGTTGTTAGAAAATAATGCGTAGAAATAAGTTCTTTCTGACCAGTGTACCAATTATTTCAGAGTGTGCAATATTCACTGAGAGCAGTGAAAAGGTCTCCAATTTATGCTAGAGGTTAAATTAGGGGTAAGGTTAACCAGGGGTCTTGTTGTGGTCTGTTTTATGTTTTCAGTACATTAATAAAAATCCAAAGCAATACCTTGAAATCCGCAAAATCATTTTAGATCAGAACAACAAATAAGATGAGAATATACCTCAAAGATCATAAGAATATCACCTTCCTTATTAACTCACATTATCTATTAATTAGTTCACATCTGCTTGCTTTCAGATGCAATAGGAAAATCTGGATGATGTTCTACAAAACGTTATGATTGCTGTGATCTGCCAAAATTGTACATCCAAGTTCAATCTATTTTCTTTACATAAAGTAGGTTACAAATGCGTTTCTTAATTATAAATCAAATGTGCCTGGTAAAAAAATTTGAAAATTTATAAAACATTAATTTGTATATAGCTAACATTTTAAACTGACTAATTAGGAATATGCAAATCTAGAAAATCATTAACTAATTCCAACTGAAAAGAAATCTCAAGCAACATGTTGATGCAAAACTAATGACTTGCATTCAAAGCTACTATCTGTGTAATTATTTGTATTAAGCTCATCATTGCAGTATTTGCTGCTGACATGTTTTAATTCTAAAGAGTGGCAATATTTATTCTGTTTTTTGGCACTGGGAAGAATTGTACTAAAACGTTAACACTGCAGCGTGGTTTGCAGTGGAAAATGAGCTTGCACCAATGAGAGGCTCATCATAAATACCCTCCATCGTGTTCAGCTGCACAGTGGTACGCGCACACGACGCAGCTGTAGAAATTTGTGCATATACATGGATACTATAGCCACTCTTGTAGATATACATGAAGGTTATGTAAACTGCAGAAGCTGAAGAGCCTTTTTTCAACGCAAATTCCGCTACCTGTTAGTGACCCACAGGCCATTTCAGTCACTTAAAATCATTAGATTCAACAGTCGCCTAATACTGGCATGCCTAAAAAACGTTTCCCTCACCTTTTGCCAAAAGCAGAAAAGATGTTTCCCACCCAGCACTCATCTCCCAAGGGTTGTGTGGCTCTTATTTTCAGACCATATTCAGGAGTGGAGGAGATATTGTACAGGTTACTTTTTTTAAAAAAGCAGTATCTATTTGAAGCTGTTTAAGGATTTGGAGATAAATCTACTGAAAATGATGTGTTCTAAGGAGCACAGGATAAAAGCTTCCTGTACCTAGGCTACATGATAACTGAAAAGCAGGACAGGAGATCCTCAGGAATATATTCAGTATTTTCAAACAGATGAAAAGCAAACTAATCAAAAACAATTTCAGAGAAAATAACCTCTGCTCTGCGGAACACTGAATCTGGATGTAGATCTGCATGAAAAACAGCAGCAAATTGTTGATGTTCCATTATAATTGAAGGAATCATAAGGACTTGTCTTTATTTTACTTTGTGCTCAGTGTGTTATTTTACCTCACATATGGTAAATAGCCAAAATTAAAGAGAGGGCTTAAAAATGTGCGTACAAAATCTGCTTATACATAATTAAAAAGACATTTTAAATAGGTCCTAAAAAAATGACATTTTAGTTCAGTTATAATCTATTGTGAAACCTACTTATGCAGCTGCGCTGGGTGAGTTATGACCCAAGGACCAAGAAGTGCTCCCCTACAAACATCCTCCCACTTTGAAGAGAACTTAGGTAGTTGATGTACATACAAAAAAAGCAAAAATCAGACCAGTGTGTAAAGCAAACCAAACTGGTGTGCACTGCTTCACGAAATGCAATAACCACAGCTGAATATGCCTGTATTTCATTGTCGTCAGGTAAAATTCGTGCTTTTAGATACATTTTTATTTCAATGTGGTACCCATCAAAACATCTGTTACGTTAATAGAGCTCATCAGCTGATGATTCGGGACTAAGGAGTCTTTACATTATGAAAAGCATTAAGTCAATAAATGCTCATCGTCAAGGACGTAATTACTTATTTGTGGGATAGGGATTTGTTGAAGGCTTACTGTTGTTTGATGAACATTTTCTGTACAGACAAGCTTTGTTGTACTACTGTCTTTGTCATCCCTGGAGCGTACTGATCCTGTTTGCTGAACTTTATAGGTCAGCACTGTAAACTTTTTGCCCATGAATCACAGGAATTCAGTCACAGAATAACACAGATAACTGCTGTTACCCAAACGCTAATATAAAATAAATGTTTGTGGTACATAGTCATTAGCACTGCCAGAAACACAAAAACATGCTTAATTTGAATGAAACGCCACCTCCATGCTATCCTTGTCTTTTCTGCCTTTCTTGTTCAGGCACCAAGATCTCTGGTGCAGGGTAGGTCTCCATTTATGTTTATATATCACCTGTAACAGTGAATTCTAATTAAGAATGGTAGACTTTGCATTAAAGTCAACACGAGGAAGCATGAAATAAAGTTACCACATGCTATTGCGCAGCATTAACTCAGTCATATCAGAGCTTGCTCTAAAGCCCATTTAGGCAAATGGGACGACTCATATTGATTTTAATGGGCCTTGCCTCAGACTCTTGAAAACTAACAACCTGTCTGATATATCTGCATAAGTAATTTGCCTACTAAACCTAATAAAAACAGTGGGCCTGTTAACTGTAACTGAAAGAGGCCAAAAATAACCCCCTCCAACGGTTTTCATTAGACAAGAGTGTAAATTAATTACAGGTCCAAACCAATACATTAATTAAGTTGAAATAGGTGGCAGGCTTCACTTTCACTTCAGTAAACATTGGAACAGGGCATGAAATCAGCCCATTCAAGCTGTCTGTAAGGAAACAACCTCTTTAAAAAAAATAACCAGACTAAAGTTGTTCAAATATTATAACGATCTGTCTGTGAGTTTTTATCAGTGTCAATAAAGCTTCAGTTCAAAAATAAAATGTTAATTTCAAGGCTTGTAAAAAGACAAAAAAAAAGGGAAATTGAGTCTGGCCAATCGAATCTTTAAATCTCTCTCCCTTGTGAGAACACAGAAGGATCAAGCAGGGAGCTGAAAGGGATCTCAGAGACGCTGTTACGAAGCCAGAATTAACAAAGACAGAACTTGGCCAAATGGCTTCCGAATTTTATACATCTGTGCAGACTTCATTTAAAATGATGACAGTTTGTTAAAATATAAACATAATGTAAGCCAGACAGATTTACTGCCAGTAAAATCAAGCTATGATTTATAGCTTTCACTCAGAGAACTACTGCTTCTGGCTGGAACACAGTAACTACCTGTGAGAGAACTATGGCAATATTTGCCATATCACTCCTAAGAACAGTCCAGGATTTGCTAGCTATGCCTGCTATTGTGATGGATTTATTTATTTGTTTATTTGTTAGGTGCAATGAAGAACTGGAGAAGTTGTGAAGCTTTAGTTTCCAACAAAATGAGGTGGGCTGGATGACGGAACAGGGTTAGAGTGGAGAAAAGAGCAGTTTCCCGGAATCATCACGTTCTCACAGGTGGGCTGGGAGCACATCACTATGCTAAACCCTTTATTTCTTAACTTCTAAAGAAAGTTAGCTTTTACAGGTACAAATTTATCATCAACTGAGAAGAGCCCTGAAGAAAACTATAGTAAAGTCTGTATAATTTCTGAGATAAATCTGAGCTTGAGATTCACTCTTATTGAAGAGACAGGTAAGTTTTACATAATGAAGAATCTGAAAATTTTCTTCTCTCCAAGATAGTATCATGAAACTATTTCATTCCAAAGATGATTTCTTTCTATCCCTCCAAGGAAATATGTTGATTTTTATGAACAAACTTAGCAAGGCAAAATATCATCTCTGTGCTTTGAGGCGTGCTTGGGGTTTTTTTGGTGTAAACAGATGGGTTTTGGAGGTTCAATATTAATGAAATTATTTTAATACACTATTAATAAATCCAAAGATTTTTAATTTCCCAAAAGGCATCTAGCTTGAATCAGATGATTTCAGTATTCTGTACAGGTATAAGGCAGCGGAGAGAAACTGAAAGATTTGGACCAAAATTTATATCTATTTAAACACACATTACATAACTGCATTCAGGACTTGCCAGTAATTATGCTAGTTTATTGAGTTCAACTATCTTATCCTAAAATTATTCCCAATTTCCCTTCCTGTGAAAGCCATAAAAAAATTGTGGTTTCACCACCAGCTAGGTCTGTACACTGGAAGGTACTAAAATAGGCTGAAGAATCTCTCTAAGGTACTATGCCCTGGATCATAATTTTTACTCTTTAAAAATGCAGAAATGCCCTATCTCTGCCAAGCAATAACAATCTAAACCACATTCTGATTAACTTTACAATCTAAACCACATTCTGATTAACTTGAGGGAGAAACTAATTAACTAGAGAAACTATTCACAAATATCCCCAGAATCCTCAGTCCTCTATCACCCCTAACCTTACTTTCCTCTTCCCCTCCTTTGTTTTCACAGGCAACCTCCCCGAGCAGCTCCCCCACAATCATCTCTTGCCCTTGAGGAAAGAAACTCCCCGCGCTCTCAACCTGAGAGAGATTTCTGCTTGACTGCAAGCATGAGCAGACAAGCTAACAGTGATTCCCCTGGCTCTGCAACTTAAAGAAATCAGAAGTTAAGTCTCCCCTACAGAGTTTTTGCCGGTGATTTAACACCGTAGTATCAGCAACTCAGGCAGTTAACCCTTCCACTCTCTCCTACGTTCGGGCTCTGGGTGTTTCAGAGATGGATCATTGACTTCGTCTAAGCCTCTGTCAGGTGAATTCTGTTCTACTGCAGAATTTTCTCACTATTGCTTCGCACACACTCACACACTCAACACGCACCCTCTCGGCAAGACTCTCTGCACCACTGGGCTGTTTTTTTCACAAACAACACATAAACACCCACTGTACTTTTTGGGTCGTTGTGTCTTAAGTAGATACAGGTGTCAGTTATGCTTTTCTTATAAGATCTAGCAAAACGGGATCTACTAAATGTGCCAGAGAGCATATAAAATTATCCAGTTGGTTTCTAGACTGCTTGGTTGTTTGCCTCTTTCCCAGGCATCCATAACTGTTGGAGCCAGGTTATATTGCTAGCTGCACCTTTTCCTTACTTACTATGGCTGACCTGAAGTTCTGAGTATATCTATCCTAAATTTTATGATTGAAATATAACTGCCTTCGTCCCAGCACTTCTTTGCAATATCATCTCTCCTAGAAAGTTAGGAAAGATGATCTATAGGAATGGATCTGGCTATCTCTCATGACTATCTTACAATGGCTCAAAAAAAGTGAAGTTTCAATTTCTAGAGGATATTAGGTTTTAGAGTAGTGGGAAGCCTTTGTTTGCATTTAAAAAAAACAACCAACCAAACAAAAAACCTTTAAGTGCTATGTAGCTTGGGCTTGAATGTGGAGCCAAATCCAGTCTTGTAATTCACAGATTCTGATTTGCTTCTTCACAACAAGTGAAAGCTTGCTCAATGTAAGGATTATTTAAAGCCCTTACAACGGGTCTAGTTTGTGTTTTTGCTGCAGAGCAATGGGAAGACTTGGATGAGTTATGGCATGTCAAAGCAAACTTTTCACCTAAGTGAAAGCTGTCAAAACCACTGAAAATCTTACTGTACTTCAGTACCTAAATGGCAAATCTGACGCCTTTTTCGTAACCTATGCAGTGAAGTCAAGAACGATGACAACATTAGAAAAAAACAACCCACAGCATTCTGGGAAACAGCGTTGTGTTTTTGTACAATTCCACCATGCTCTGATGAAATAGAGTTAGAGACATGTTCTATCTGTGCTGAGTATTTTGCATTGTTTGAGTTGCCCTTTTATCTTCATTGTATCCTTACACAATGGTATCTTCTACCGCAGGCAAATTTTCCGGCTGAAACTGAAATGCAATAGGGTGGTGGGGGGGGAAATTCGTAACACTAGCAGTCCTTCCTCATGTGTTAAGTTGATAGGCTAAAAAGTTGATAGGCTTTAAATATGTTTTGTAAAGAAAGAAGAAAGGAATGGATGAAAAAGAGAAGCACAGTAGTAGAAAAGGCTTTAAAATAAAATGATGAAGGATGATTTAAAAGTAGTTCACAAAACAGAAGAAGGAAAATACTTCAGATAGCACTGAGCAGCTGCAGGAAGTAAACTATGAAAGCAAACATAGGCTAAAAAAATAAATGACAAAATAAAGACTGATAAGGAAAGATGGAGTGGAAGATTATTTTATTCAAATTGTTAATGATTTTATTAAGCAATATTAATACTGAACTGGTGATAACCACTGAAATCATGACTGATGGTGGAAAAACATACTGGCTTTTCAAACACTCCAGAGCCTAGGGTGCTGCATGACGTTTGCACTCCTGTTTATACCCAAGACAGCCCAAATATTCATCTTAAAGTGTCAAAACTATTCTTTTTGAATAAAGCAAAACATATTAAAGCAGTATTATTTAGAAGCATAAGTTCAGAAAGAGCTGCTGCTAAAGAGGGGATATTGGGTAACTTCACTTCATGAAAGGGCCGGGGCAGCAGTCAGTGCTGACTTTCTACTGAGATTTACCTTCTTCCAGCAGAAGATCTAGATAAGCACAAGTATTTTGCTTGGGTGATCTCTGGAAGAGATCACAAAATATATTTACTCTTTATTTGTTTCTTGAGAATACTCTCCTGATACATAGAAGTGCTATGTAACTAGTACCTGGCTATTTAAATTACAGACACTCTGTCCACCCAGTGTAATTCTCCAGTAATGAGTGAGTGACAAAACATAGCATTCTGATTTATATAAACTGAATAAAGTTTGGATGTTAGGCATCTTTGGGTTAATGCTGGGATTTAAATCAAGTAGCAGCAGAAATTTTAAGAATTTCTGTAATGCCTCCTGTTTCAGCTGAACTAGAAAATACTGTGAGTCAGGTATTAGTGAATACAAGATCTAATTCAATACTTTGGTATTCTTGGTCCATCTGAAACTTGAAATGGAAAGGTGTTTTAACTTTTATTTTTTTTAAAAAAAAGATATTAAACAAAAATAAATTCATTGAAAAAAAATCAAAGTATTACTTAGGCACCTAAAATACACTAATTCCAGTAATATGAGATCTTCACACACCTTTATCAGCAGAAAATAAAGGACCTTCAAAAGTGGTAAAAGTGCATCTCATTTAGCAGTTGATTCTGAACTAAGCTAGATCCCGTGCCACTGACAGCTGGCACTGCAGCTCCCCGTGTGTGGGCAGCAGCTAGAAGTTCCTTCTGCAGCAGGCCAGGGAGTAACTTGAGCACACTCTGTTTAAATGTTCAGAAATACTCTTGGATCTGTAGAAACTCTCATGGCTAATGAGGGCTGACTACTTAAAAACAAATAAAAACCTCATCTGAATTAGAGATGCTGGTAATGCTTTATTGCTTAGAGCTCCCAACCAGCTAAATTGTGATTGCTTCTATTTAGAACATGTTGCCTCAGGAAACCCAAAGTAATTAAAGACAATCTGAAAAATAATAAAGCAGAGAGAAGAAAAAGATCTGCAGCAGCAAAGCTATCTTCTGAAAGGGAAAACATTACACAAAACCTGTACTGCAGGTAATACACTTTTCTTTGAGCTATGTCTTTGAATAAACATGATGAGCAAAACTCAAAGCAGGACTGGCAGTGGAGCAGGTAAACTTTCCCACTGGTTTTGTTAAAGGAAAATGTTCTTGGTCAAATATCTACACAGGGCAGTGATTTTATACTACTTGCAGGTAACACCTCTAAATTTTACTGTCTGAATTTTTAAGTGGTTACTTAGAAACAATTAGTAATGAAACAGCACGTCCTCCTAAGTAGCTGCTCTGTACTAGGAACAATATTAAGTCAGAGATAGGTTCTGCCTCCTAAACTGCCGTGGTTTATTTTATTATACAGATTTTGTATAGTTCTCTTGCCTCTTCACAAGCCCAGATTTGGCCTACCTGGCCAGCAGGGATTATTAGGATAGGACACTTCCTAGGACAGTACAGAACCATGAAAAAACAGAAAGTCAGTGCACACTTAAGTAACAGCATCTAGATATAATTTTTTTCTCTGGACAGGAGATTATATATCAAGTCACAAGCTCATTAGGAGATTGCCTTCCATCAGACAATTTTTTTTTGAGAAATACATACCTGGGACAACAGTGAAAGTGACTGTAAAACTGGGGGAGGGGGATGGATGATAGAAAAAACTGTCAGAATTCTCAAGGTGCACATACAATTGTGGTGTGGTTGGTGGAGGCAAAAAAATATGTGGGGAATGTAAAAATAGGATACCTGAAATGGGATGAACGATTAAGTAAGGAACAAGAGGTGGATTAGTAGAATTTGGAAACGTGGAAGCATCAGGATTGAGTAGGATAGATCTAGGATGGCACATTTAATGCAAGCTAAATGTTATGAATGCAGGTATAAAGAAAAAAAAAGTCATAAAGAGAGAATACTCTGTACTCGAATTCACAGTAATGGATTTAAATGAGTGGAAGATGATCTACAGCAGAGCATGGGAGAGCGATGCAAAGTAACAGGAATTAAAAACATGAAAAAGACCTCCTGCACCCAAGGTTTGCCAACTGATGTTTTTGCAATAACAACTAAACGATGAATGATTTTCCAATAATAACTAAAAGCTTGTGTATATTCAGAAAGAACTGGCTAATTCAGAGAAGAAAAACCAGGCGAGAGTTATCAGAAAGGATGACTTCAGAGCTTCAGAAAGTCTCTGAAGCAGATTAACACAGATTGGGAAAGATTTGGGGAGGGCGGAATTTTGTTCTTCTTTCATTCTAATACATTTCCTTGGGTATCCATTATTAGCCATACCTGAAGACTTGCTAGACTGCTTTTAGGGTAATATAAATTATGCCACTCTTGCAAGACCATAAAAAATAGACATAAAGAACAATGATTTCTAGAAAAATCACGCACAGATCCTTCCTATGCCTCTAGAAATCACCATAAAGATATGTTTGTTTCTTTTTCAGATGAGACAATATTGATATAATACGGAACAGAGCAAGATAAACTACTATTTCCATCATGTAAGTATTCCAGCCTGTATGAACTAATTCCAGGCTGATTGCCAGTTTACCATACAAAGGAATAAAAGTGGACTCTTGAAGATGTCTACCTCTTCTGCAGCTGGACAAAGAGCCTAGATGACCAACTAAAACTGTCTGATTTATTTTTAGGTCGTTACCTGTAAATAAGGTATGGGTTTTTGACTTATCCAACAAACCATAAGTAACAAATATAACTCTAAGAATTTTTCTTAAGGCATTCCTTATGATACACCATATTTCTAAGACAGAGTGTGATACAAGTTAGATACTTTAAAGTATTCTACAACTGGAAAATCTCTGGAGAAAAATGAAGTGATTATAAAATGTAGTTCCATAAAAATTACCTTATTTCTATAGTTATGATTATTTCAGGATACCTTAACATGTATTTTCCATGCAAGATTTTTTCCTTGCTCTGAATTTGTGCTTGTTCGTAATAAATTACCAAAGTATAATTTCCGTTAAAATAAAAAAATTATTTATATACATTGTTGGAAGATAGACCTAGATCTTCCAGTTAATGACAGGTACTTAAAATGTATAATTTGAAAATTTCCCTCTCTATTATGCTAAAATATGCATGAAACTGCCTAAGTAATTCTTAAGGTATGGTCAAAAAAAGTGATTAACATAATAAAGGCAGAACAAACACCTGTTTATGTACATAGTTTGCAGCTTATTGAAGAACATTCCAAAAGAGTATTTGCCTGAACCTATTGGTGGTATTATTCAGAGAAAATAAACAAAAAATTTGTTCAGCTAGAGATTGAGCAAATGCCACTTGTGTGAAAATATTATTTCACTTTAAGCCTTAATCAGCATATGGTTAATTCTCCAAGGAGCTGATTAGTCAACACAATAAAAAAAATTAAAAAACCCCAAACAAACCCAAAACAGTTTCTTGAACAGCATGACAACTAATTCATACACGAGCTGTCCTATCTGAACAATAAGAGCTGTAGAAATAGAAAGAAATGTTATTCAAGACCATTTTGATAACATCTGTATTGGCATTTATTTAACCATAATCTTTCCTAGTTGTTCCTTATGAATTAAGATCTACACAAAAAGTTTTCTGTTTCTTTGGTTTTCTTCCCCTCTTGACTGTTCAAAATAAGGAATGGCTGATGTTCCTATGAGAATCTGTATTTGCTCATGTACTTCCTTTCTTCTTCTGATTATTGTATGCTCTATTTCATTTGCAGAGTAAACCACTGCCTTTCTCACAGAATAAACATGGCATTATAAGGTGTTAGAATTTAACTCCTTTTTTTTTTTTACAAAGTTCAAGTCACTTCGCTTGCGTAGCAGAATTGAGACTATAAATTCTCAAAGAGCCTGGCAAAGAGGTAAATTTTCTTTGCTGCTGAAATATTTTATGAAGAGAGCGAAGATAAAAGGACTAACCATTTTCTTTTTAAAATAATTGTCAACCACTTTGATACTCATAAAACACTTCTATTCCAAACTAAGGCCTTCTTTGACTATTTTCATATAAGAGAAAATCAATACAGTTGAGTGATGGTAGATCGCTCTCAAGTACGGTTCATGAAAACAATAACAGGCCCTCAATGACTGTAACATCCTGAGTTGTTATAATTACTCATTATGTTCAACTGCTAGTTATAACACAAAACTGTCTTCCACAATCCATAGGCAAATGTCTTTATTCAGATTCTGCACTCAGCCAACAACTAGATAGGAGTCCCTCTGATAGGTATAGTGGCTCCTTTCCTTTAGGGAAAAACATGCTAGCTACAAATTTGCCATGGGGTTCATATAAGATAAATTTGATCTTTCTTTTTTTTTATATGTTTTTTTTCTCTTGAAAAACACATCCTTCTTTGTATGATCCCAACAACCTCAAGCAATGCTACAGGCTTGGGGAAGAGTGGCTGGAGAGCTGCCCAGCAGAAAAGGACCTGGGGATGCTTGTGGACGGCCAGCTTAACATGAGCCAGCAGCGTGCCCAGGTGGCCAAGAAGGCCAACAGCATTCTGGCTTGTATCAGGAATAGCGTGGCCAGCAGGAGCAGGGAAGTGATCATGCCTCTGTGCTCAGCACTGGTGAGGCCTCACCTCGAGTGCTGTGTTCAGTTCTGGGCCCCTCTGTACAAGAGGGACATTGAAGTGCTGGAGCGTGTCCAGAGGAGAGCTACCAAGCTGGTGAGGGCTCTGAAGACCAAGTCGCATGAGGAGAGGCTGAGGGAGCTGGACATGTTTAGCTTGGAGAAGAGGAGGCTGAGGGGAGACCTCATTGCCCTCTACAGCTACCTGAAAGGAGGTTGGAGAGAGGTGGGTGTTGGCCTCTTCTCCCAGGTGAATAATGACAGGACCAGAGGAAATGGTCTGAAGTTGCAGCAGGGGAGGTTTAGATTAGATATTGGGAAGAATTACTTTACTGAAAGAGTGGTCAGGCACTGGAACAGCCTGCCCAGGGAGGTTGTTGAGTCACCATCCCTAGAGGTATTTAAGAAATGTCTGGATTTGGCACTTCAGGGCATGATCTAGTGGCAGAGATTGTAGGTTGGTTGGTTGTGGGGTTTTTTATTGTTTGTTTGTTCAGGTTTTTTTGGTGTGTGTATGGTTGGACTCGATGATCTCAAAGGTGCTTTCCAACCATGAAGATCCTATGATTCTATGATTCTATGATTGTGCTGCCCCCATTTCTTTTCTACGTTTTTTGGAATGAAGTAAAAGCATAGCAGTATTGCAATAATTTCAAAAGAAAAAAATTCTTACTGTGTTATACAATGAGATATGAAATGTCACAATTTTCCTCTGCCCTCTGAAAAGCAAACACGTATTGTATAGATTTATGAAATAGCATACCTCCATCAATGCATTCGGGAGTGAAAGAAATATCATCAAGAGCAAATTCTGTGGGTTCGCTCCACCCCACTTCAGCTTCGAAGGCAACTCTGAAAGGGCTGTTACTGGAGAGGACTACATTTGCATACATCCATTTGTTTTCTTCGTTTCTACTAGAAGACCACATCAGAATGTCCACTCCATGTTCTTCAGCTGCGTAGACCTGTTGACAATGAAATACAAGAGATGCAACTGAGTCAGCTTTAAGCGATGGAGAAGTGCAGCAGAGTAGCACAGCCCAAGGCCCGTAGCAGCTACCTGCCTGGGCAGTAGTACTGCCCACACCTTATTGGTGATGACTAAATGTTACTGAATACTTTTGCTAATGCTAGTTCAGCTGCAAACAAAAAGTGACTATAGAAACAAAATAAAATAAAAAGAACTGCTAATACAATCACAAATAGGAAAACCTACAGACAGTCTCGACCCGACATATAGAAGCCAGTGATAAAAGACCTAACCCTAAATTCTTCTAAACATTGAAGAAAACACTGAAAAAGATCTTGAGTTATCCTTTCATCACTAAAAGGTGACCTCCTTATAGTTCTTAGGCTGGGTGAAGATTTTAGAGATATAAATAAAAGGTTTAGCATCTAAGGATTTTAGTCTGTCGTCTGACACAAGCAATATATAATACGATGTTTCAGGCAGCCATGGTAAATTAGCTCAAGCATATTTAGCAAAGTCATAAATAAAAAAATTTTAAAAATCATCAAATAGTGAAAGCAGTAAGAATGACAATGAATGAATTCACAATTAACCAACAACTGATGAATTAATACCAAGCACAGGAAATTCTGGAGATTATGCAGGTAGTCGCTCTTCCCACTTAGGTGTTCAAAATCCTTATACAATTTAAACCAGGTCAGAAATAATGAAAAATAACTGGAGTAATGAATGTAAGCCTATTCTAGCCATTCCAGATGATAACTCTTTCTGTAAGGGACTCCATACTTTAATCATTGTCCTCTCCTCATCACTTTCAACAGCATCCTTCTCTTAAGCCTTTAGACTAACATTCCAGTGACCCATGGGTGCATGTTCCCACTTGAGTGCCCCACTTTAACAATGGAACACAAAGCCTGAGACCCAAGAAATTTATAAACCCATACTAATGATCTGTATAACTACACACCTTTGCCTCTCCCAGCCAATCTGGTGGGTCAAAGAAGCTCAAAACCCAAACGGTACTGTGAACCACATAGTTTATAGAAGTTGGTGTATTGATTGAAATATCTCTGATGCCTGACGCTCTTGCAAGTTATTTCATTTTTGGAGGAGAGAACCATCAAGAAGACTGACATACAATAATCCAAATGAGGATCTAATTTTGTCAAGCCTGTTTTTCGGTTACAGGGCTGTGTAACAGCAATATCCAGTGTTACTGTCTTCTTAAAAGCATTTATCTTTCAGGGTTAAAAGGACAGGTATTGAGAAGAAATAGCTTATTCAACCCATAAAAAAATGAAAAACTGAGTGTAATCACACTATCGTGCTCTAAGGGCTTAGTAAGTTGAAACCCTTAATTAGAATAACTCTACATGTGAGGATAGGACACCTGTATATGCCACTGGAACTATTTACTGTTTTACCAATCACAAAATATACCAATCTCAGCGATCTAGAATTTTACAGCCCATACTAGTGTTAGTGTGGTTTTAGCTGTTACTGTTTCATGCGGTAGTATTTTCTGCATTTTGAAGGTTAGTATTGAAATAATATCACTTCCAATATATCTAATTGAAAAGTCTCACAGCTGCACAAATAACTAACTCTGTTGCGGAAGGGGGAAGAATCAAGAACATTTGAAGACAGTACTAGAGTGTCTTTTATCAGGACAGTTAAAGACTGACCCACTGTTTAAAATCAGATCTTTTTTCCCATTCCTGTTTGTTGGGTTGGTAGTTTTTCATAGTAAGAATTTCAAAGCATGCTGCCTACTTGAGCAGTTCTGTCTATGTACAGAGAGATTGTGTCATGTCCATACTGAGCTTGGTCTCGGAGAGTGGAGTCATTCTGCGTACTTACAGATCAACCCTGCAGCTCAAGCTCAGTACAAACAGTAAATCCATTATGAAACCTGTTGTATGTATGCTGGCCAATTGGTCTGGGGTGGCAGCAAGTCAAACAGGGTCTAAAATGTAAGATTTTGATGACATCAGCTTCTGTTTTCATATATGTAAAGTAATTTTATATGCCTTGTCTTTCTTTTCTTTGAGATTTAACTCGTATTTACCATAGAGTAAGGGCATGCAGAGATGTAATTACTATGGATTAGCTAATATGTTGTGTTAATTTATGTGGCTGTGTCCTCAGTTAGGTTTGACTAAAGTTTAAACCTGGTGAATGTTTTGTCACAATAAGCACACAGGTAACCTGTGGAAACTGATAGCTTTTAGTGTAAATCTCTAAACTGGTACATAGGAAATCTTGTGTTAGCTCCCAGTTCTGCTCCAATTCTCATGTACATTCCTGCGGAAATTCTTCAATCCCACTTTCTGCCAAAGTACTCCTGAATACCTTCACTTAACTTCTCCAAGTCTTTATCTATCCATAACTATGCCAGGAAATGGTCTGTGTTCTTACGCATTTTCAAAAAAAATTTAGCTGAAATTTCTAAAAGAATAATGCATTATTTAAAATACATGCTAAATCAAATGGAGTTCAGAAAAATGAGAAGCCCAAGGAGTCTGTTCCTTTAGCTGAGGATACAGATCTTATTCTCTCAGAGGTGGTGCCCACAGAAAGTGGAGAAACAATTACAAGATGTGAATCTGTATTCTTCTCTGAGGTTACCCACGTCACTGAGAGTTTGAAGCATCTTCTGGGTCAGGAAGTTCATTTAGTGTGTGCAAGATTTCTGCTGGCCTGTGTAAACACATATGGCACATGAAAGGCAGAGCAAATTCTCATGGATATGAGCTCCCTAGAGCCCTGGAGAGCTACAGTTGTGTGGTGCTTAGTGCCTCTAGAAACTCCAACACCTCCCTACACAGCATCCTATGAATTGTGTACAAGCTAGCCTGGTAGTGGAAACAATTTAACATGTGAAAGAGGGAAAAGCCAGCAAGATGAATACCACTACATGTAATGAAACAAACAAGCAAAGTCCCATTGACCAACTCTGTATCTATCTGTCTGGGGAGATTGCTCTCCACCTAATACTGAGGTAGTCGTGGGCTAAATCCCATCACTTTAATTTAAAAGTAACAAGCATGTATTTTACTAACTAGTCACTGTATCTGTCTATTCCTCATTCTGTGCTGACACGGTTTCCAGATCGCACACATAATCTACATCTAAACAGGAATCAACAGAAACAGAGCTATCACTCCATTCACTGCAGAGTGAAAAGCTCAGGAGTGAGGATACACAATACACACTTCACAGTGATTTTAGAGAAGAGTTCAGCAAGATAATCTGCATGAGACGAATGTGTGAGTGAAGCTTTTATATTTGCTTCTTGGTCTTTCTCCAAGGTGCCTTTGCCAGCTGGTTCATTTGCAGTCCATATGTGAACAGCATTCTTTAGCAAATCCCATTTCCCTGCCTTAAAATCATGACTCGGTTCTAATTCTCCACAGAACGTCCTGTGTGTTAGAAACTCCTGCATTCTTTTTTCAACTTCTATTTCATTTTAGGGATGCGGAAAGTGCATGTGCTTTTGAAGGTCACGAAATATAAACTGCCATTTTCTACCTAGTCACCAGCAGTTACAACTCTCCTGTACCCTCATGCTGACTTTTCAAGATAATGTATTATCTTCTTGATCTTGCCTGACTCTAGCAGTTGGCATGCTGGAAGGTACTATGTTCCATCTGGAGGGTTAATTAACTGACTAATAAACAAGAAGCCAATGCAGATCTGAAGGGTGCATAATAAGAGTTGTGTTCTCCCATAATTCCCAACATATAGTCTTTAATCACCAGCCAAGGGAGCAGGAAAATCTTGTGAGAGACAACCTGTATTTTCACTTAACTAGGCACCAGAGACTTGTGTCAGCTGAGGAAACTTCCCACTGACTCCAATGAATATTGATACTATGCTTTCTGCTCCACATCCTTAAGATCACGACTTTGAAGTCCCCATGTTCCTTGGCAGCCATCACTGCACATCTTCCTTGGACTGAAGCTACACCAGAGGCAGACTGAAATTGCTTCTCTAAGGCCCACGAATCAGATTAGCAAAATCATATCACAATTCACTATGATAATAGACCAGCACTTTAAAAAGTTTTCTACCTGTCCTATACCAAAATTTACTACACCTCAGTTCTGTTAGTATCACCAAATATCAAGGCAGAAAACAGATATATTAGAATTATACTATCACATCAGGAATTAAATTTGGTTTTAATTATCAGTTGTATGACAAACTCCTGAAGTAAACAGACAAAAACAGAATGTAGAAGCTCAATGAAAGCTGAATGTTTTCTGTCTCTCTGACATATGACCAATAGGATCCCCACTGGAATAACACAGATGTGAAAATAACCTCCATTTCTTGCTGAAACTTCTCTCCTGCTTCATTAAATATGACTATATAGTCATAAAAATGTAAAGAGAAATACATTTTTAAAATTTACATTTCCAGAGCAATGCAGTAAAAATTGTTTATATTAAGAGCTATTCTTGTTCAGAGCATATTAGTTGATATATTAGACCAGTCATGTATTTAGTGCTGAATAACTCACCTCTCAAAGGGTATTACCGTATACTCCTAAATAAAGCTGAGTGGTTTTATAGTTAGTCATTATGGAGCAACTTTTTTCTTCTGTTGGTTAATAGTTGACTGATGTCATGAAACATTAGTATTCAGATCTCTTTTAAATAGCATCCTTTCTATGTTAATGCAAGAGTTGCTGTAAACATTGTGTCCTTTTCAAAAATAGTAATAGCAGCCTAAGCTTTTGGTTTCCCTATGAACAAATTACAGAGTTTATGACAATAGAATTCTGCAACTGAAACATGCATTGTGAATACAGAAGAGAAGCACTTTTAATTCCTTTTTCTGTATTCTCAGTGAATAGTTCCTTTTCTGGGTAAAAATAGGATTATTCCCATAACTTCACATTATTTTGTGTAGTTCTACCACATCTACTTCTTATACCAAGGCATTCTGCATCTTTACCTCTCTGTTTTACAGATTCCCTGTATGTCATTTTAATCGCACATCTCAGTATGTTCTACCTCTGCAGTCCTTTATTTTTAATTCAGACTTGACTAGATAGCTGTATTTCAGATAAGAGCTATAACATCAGGTTTTGTACTGATGTTGTTATATTCTAACACATTATTCAGACTTCCTATTACAGTTTGACTTTTTTCACCTCTAGCGCAACCTGAACAAAAATCTCACTGAGCTGTTGCTTTTGAAGTTTTGGACTGTTGGTTTTCTTTTTTTCTTATTTGTTCCTTTAGGCTTTTTTTGTTCGCTTTTTATTCTTGATTTAATAAAAGCAACAGTTGATGCTGAAATAGATTATTAGTTTGATAGAAAAGAGAAAAGCTTCCATAAGGGTAAATTGGGTCTGTGATAGGACAACAATTCCTTGCTGAGTACTTCAGTCCGTTATAAATATTTTTATATGTTTCTTTATAAAGAGTGCATGTTGCAAAGCCGTAAACAGGGAACCTTATTTGTATGTGGGAGTAAGACATTTCTTTATGGATCTCTTTATGAAAATCAAAGTAATAAGAGTTAATTAAACTAGTCTGTTTGAAATGCAAAAGACAAATAAATAATTAAAAAGCAGGCTCAGTTTGACTGTCTGCCTACTAACTCACATATAGGCCACACACATCTACTTATTCACTAATTCTAAGTGTTCTGTGATGCTTGAAAAACTTCAGAAGCTCCTTCAAAAAAATCTTGTCTGCACTCTTGTATGCTGTAATGTCCAGGATACATGAATTTAAAGAAATCATAGATAATCTCACAGAATTTAAATTACCAACAGAACCAAAAAGCAATTGCTGTTCGCTTTTTACTTCAATTTAATCTGGAGCTGCTCTCAAGCTTTATCTTCTTTTTTGTGTTTTTAATCTAGTTTGTGTATGTGGAAGGAGAAATAATGTAAACTGGTAAGAATGGACTTGAAGACATGGCAGAGTATTTTAAAAGCTATATTCAGATAATAAAATTACGAGATTGCAGACACTTCTTCAAAATTCATCTTAAATAACTGAAGTATCTTTGGGAAGAACACATTATGAACATTTTACTCACTGAACAGAACGAAATGTTAAAAATAACTTAATTTGAAACTCATTTAAAATCAGTTTGAAAAGCAGAAGTATTTGCTGCTTATACTAATTTCATGTAATACAGCTTTTTTCTTTGTTATTATTAACTAAGTTTATAGCAATACTCAGAGTCTCCGTGAACTAGGTGCTAGCGATAAAATTGAGACGCAAATCCCATCATGAAAAAAATTTACTTAAAAAAAGATAGGCAAAATGTGGAATGAAAAGTAACATTCTTCTTTGGCTGGATATAAGGAGAAACCTTGTCATGCTCGACAGTCAAGCAGTGGCGGAGGTTGCCCAGAGAGTCCGAGTAGTCTCCATTTATGGGAGTTTTCAAGACTTAACTGGGGAAATTCCTGAGTCACCTACTGTGATCTTGTATCTGGCCCTGCTTTGAGAACCAGGTTGGACGAGAGATCTCCTGAGGCCCTTCCAGCCTGAATTGCACTATAATCCCATGGAATTGTGCTATGATTGTCCTTCACAGCAGAGAACCAGACCAAAGACGATCAGAACAAGTATAAAAACAGTGGTCCAAACTTCCTGACTTAATTCCAGGTCCAAGACCACGAAAATATTCTTGCTCACTTTTAACATAGACTAATTTAGTTTAGGAGTTTGATAGTATATGCAAATTTTTATATTCTGTCACACATAGTAAAACTGATATAATGTGTATTTTTAAAATTTAACAAACTGCCACAGCTAGGAGTCTTTCTCAGACCTCTAAAAAAGGCAGTATGTAACATATTGATTCAGTGAGCCACAAGAAATGAGTTGTTTGCCAAGGGCTCACATCACTGCTTGTACTTTTACTGGGGTACTTAACAACTAAAAGTGTGCCCAGTAAGGGTGCTTGCTGAACAGCAAGAAGATACTTTCATGAAAGCTGGGGTTATAATTGTTAATAAAGTTAAATTCTTTATTTCCCATAATTTTAATCAAACATCCTCCATACATGGTGACATTACTATGTTTAAAACTTTTCATTTAAAACACATCTTCTTTTTGTCCTAAACATTGGAAACTGACTCTATTTTATGTTAAAGAGTGAATTGTGCAGAGGATTGTGCAGAGAAATGTGGTGATGTTTGGTAGATTTAAGTATGGTAGTCAAACATGCAATGTTAATTCGTACAAGTAGCAAAAGGACTTCAAGTGGGATTAAAACTAAAACAGAATGGTCACTTCGTCTTGGCAAAAATTTTGTGTATAGGTGTAACTGCAGTGAAGTTGTGATGAAGCACTGCTAATATAAGCTCTGAGATTTTGCTCCTTCTAGACACAGAAATGCGAATACTACTAAAGCAAATATTACTATGTCCTGATGTAGTAGAAGTGCTATTTCTCTTACCTTTAAGACTCCTGTTTGCCTAGAAGCAAACATCCAGAACCAGAACCGAACCCTACAGATTCCAAGGCTAGCTGGGAACAGGTTGGTAGTAATTATCCTTGCTCTGTTTCCTTCCTTCTGGGCAGACGAGTTTACATACAAAAAATGCTGTCCTTTACCTTAATAAAAAGATAAAAAACCATGTATAGTTGTTCGATACTACTTGATGCTTCAGACCGTTATTGCACACACAGATACTGATATCTTTTACCACATACACATATACCCTACATTGGTTGTACAGAGATCTTCCATGTTAATACTTTGTGTATTTCTGGTGTTTACATACAATATTAATATAACCTTCCTCAGACCTCACTCTGTTTTGTTTTGGTTTTATCCTTGTGTAAATACTTGATTTGTATTTGAATAACAAATTTAAAACGTGTTGCAAACACAAACACTCACTCACAGATTCTAAGGATCAATTTGAAGGTTGACATTGCAGGAGTCAGGAGCACCTTTGCTGATAGTTCAACATTTCCTCAACAGCCATTACAATTTTCAAATAGTTCAAATAGTTTGAAGCAATCTTATTTGAGATGATGTTTTCAGGTGAGATTATCTGGGTTTCATGTTATGCCTCAAGCTTTTTCAAAAACACGTAAGGAGAGAAAAAGCTATTTGAAAGATTATAATGACACAGATAGACTATATTCTTCATAAATAGAATGGTCCTATATAGTTGCACACTGACCAGCAAACTCAAAGACTAAGGTGCCTGCCTCCTTGATAAATGATATATGGCAAAATTATATATGATATATAGCAAAAGTTAAACAAGCTTGCTTGTTTAAACTTGTTTAAAAACTTGCTGAAGTTTTCGAGGGTGAAATGTTCTGCACTTGATCAGCTACGTCCTCTGAATATTTAAATCACTCATGGATGCAGTGGCAAAAGGTTGAAAGTGTCCTGGTTTTAGGCAGGAAAGAACAAATTGAGAAGAAAATGTACAGAAAGTAATATTTTTAAATTTGAGACCAGCATAAGGTAAACACTGGTCAGATTGCAAAATGTTAAAAAAGTAAAACAGTTGTTATTTACCACTAAAAGTCTTTCTTTTCAAATCACAGAGCTTATTATCTTCTCCCAGAGACTGACCAATGCAATGTTATTTTTGTTAAACTGAAGTAATCTTTTTCAAAAGAACATTTCTATCCATCTGAAATCTGTAGTGTCAATTTAAGTTGTGCTAGATGAAGCAATATAGGACACATCTAAACCAGTATGAGTTTCCTCCCCACAAAGTTGTACCGATATGCTTAATAAAAGTTGGTACAATATCACAGGCTTCTTTATATTGCCGTAATGGCATATATGGTCTGTACAATCAATTTATACGCCTATGAACTACAGGAAATGAGTTTGTAACAAGAGGAGTTGGATTTGGGTCAGGAATGGGCTGATAGATACTTTTGGACAGTACAGGTCACCAGTCTCTAGGCTGTTTGCAATTCTGACAAGTGATTCATTTTTTCTAACGTGAGTATTTCTTGCCCAGTTAATTTACAAGTAAATTACAAATCTGGGTAATTTTGCAAACACATTTGCTCTAATTTTGTTTTCCTTTTGCTTTGTTTTTTATTAACTTTGTTTTTCTTACAATTGCTGGGTAATCTCACAGAAGCAAAGAAGAACCGATTAAATGAGAGAAACTGAAATAGAAAAGCACACAAAATCTCCTTGAACAGGCATCGGCTAATGGTTGTTTTGTCATCACACTGCATCAAAGGAACAGCACGAATGCAAGTCAGACTACTGATTTGCAAGGAACAGCTTGCCTGGGACCACTGGAATAGTTTCTACCTCTACCTGTCTGTTCCATCCCTTTCCAAGAGGAATGAACCTCCATGTTTACAAGCCTGCAATAGCAGCACAAACTAGTATGGATGTCTGCTTCCTCTAAATGAAAAACTGTGATTTGTGTCAGATAAGCATGATCAGGTGACCAGTTCCTGCAGCAGGTATAGAATCCTCTAAAGGAAAAGGCAAGATAAATGAGTAGGACAGAAATGGCTTCAGCCACATGTTGATAAGGTGTCTCTGCAGATTTTGGAAATGTAAAACACCAAAAAAGAGTCAAAACCTGGAGATCGTGCTGCTTACAAATTCAAGTGAAAAACACTAGAGATTGTGATACTTCTGCATTGAATACTAACTATTCTTTGCTGATTAGACAGGAATTAAAATAGGGTTTCTAACCTTTAAAGCTTCTGGAAAGGAAAGCTAAACAATAGAGACTGGTACATTTATGATGGAAATTAATATTCCGTCCAGGTTTATTGTACTGTATTATATATTCTATATAATATATTATATGATTTTATATTTATATAATATAATATATAATTATAACTTGCTGTCTAAATAATACAGATAACCCTAATTGTCTACCAATAAACTTCATTCTCCTAACAATCAATAAGCGTTCTGGTAGTAGTCTGTCAGCAACATCTTGTAGGGACACCTCAGGAAACACTTCTATACTATTTCTGGCAAGCCAACGTCAGGGAGATAAGTTAAACCAAGATCTTGTGTGCATCCACACACGCTGCTCCTCAGCCATTCTTTAAGGACTAGTGTATGATTGCATGTTTTTCTACAATTCATGAGGATGGTACCACACTCCAGGAAAAGTAGATTATTCAAAATGTTGACAAGGAGAGGAGTGCTATTGTAGCTAGTTACACTTTCAGAGAATTCAGCTTTTAAAGCTGGACTTTGTATAGCAGGAATTTGTCATTCATACTGCACACGAGGTTTCATACAGAGATTTCATTTGAATCCAATGACTTCTATAAGAAGTAAACAAAACACTAGTGAAAGGTGAGAAAAACACAGAGCTGGTGATAGGGAGAGTGAAAGATAACAACAGACTAAGCTGGGTTCTCAGAAACACTGGTTCTTGAACATGAGTTTGTTAGAGGTCAGCAAGATGTCCTAATGTTGCTTTGTCCGGGTGCAAGCTAATATTGGAAACACAAAGCTGATACTTCCATGGAGCTGCCTATAAAAATGCCTACAATGCAACACGGTCTTCCAGAGATTGACTGCAGCACAGTCAGGGTCATCAGGTGGTCTCAGTCAAGGTGCTACATAATATAAACTCTACGCTATGTGCTCGGGTGACCTAAGAGAAATGGACGGCTGGACTATTATTTGCACCTTTGTTTATCCAAAGGTGTTGAGCCATTCCGCAGTGGATGGGTTCACCGTCGCAGCATTTCCGAGTGAGACCTGACGGATTATTTTAGCGACTCATGATTGCAGACTTGGAGACAGTTACTGCATTTGCACAGGCATGCTGGACTGTTTTAGAAAGAGGTCTGTTGTGTCCCAGATGCGATGATTAATTACTATCTTCACATTATATTTAGCAGCTCATTGCCTAGGAAATTACTAAACAAATGCATCAAGCTGAAGCGGAGTATAAGGAATAATATAATCAGGACAACTCTGAAAAGAGCAACCTATAAAATTACAGTGCTGCTGAAGCGATGATTAAAAAGGTTGGTAATAGGCTACTATGCCAGGCTGTTTGGTTTTGTGTTCAGACAGAGCTAGAAGTTACCAGAACATATAAATGACAAGACATAATGTGTCAAAACATTTAATATATATTTCGTATGGCTTTTTCATGATACATATCCTCTATTGTCACTTCACTATAAAAAGGAAACATTTTAAATGCTCGTTGAAACTGCTTTGTGAACTGTGCTAATTGCTCGCTATGATTTGTCTGCATATACAGAAAGCTCAATGGAGATTTGCTTTTATCGTGACACTAATTTACAGGATTTACGTTTTCAAATTCAGTGAATATTTCATTTTCCCCAAAGCGATGTAGGACACATGCCAATACCTGGTGTATGGTCGGTATCAGGACCCATTTGCCCAGTGACAGCACTGTTGCTAATATCCCAGTCAAAATCATCACTAGGGTCTTGTGTTAATCCACATACAGTGGTCCATTCTTGATCTTGTGTTTCAAAATTACAGCTTCCAGGAATACTTGTGTAGTAACCTGAAAATACAGCAAGAAGTGTATTATTATCCCAGCTCTTAGATGTAAAAGGCTATAATGAACATACTGTACTTGGTAATGGAAAGGGTTCTGTTTGGCTAATGCTATGATTCCTTGTGTTACATGTACTGACATTAATAATATATGGCAGTTAGTAAGGAAAAAAAATTCACCCTTTGCTTCCTGAGCAGGTATAAACAGCCTTAAATGTTATTACAGATATATGCCCATGTAAGTCTTGACAAAAAAAATGATGACTTCACCAATTTTAGTTATTATTCAAGGTGAATGGACAGGATGATTCCCAGCCAACCAGCTAGCAAAACTGGACTCCACTTCCACGGTGACATTTTTCATGAAAACATGTTCTCTCATCCTTGTGAGTGTTATTCATGAAGGTAGTTTTATGATGAGAGAGAAGTTCTAGTGAGTAGGACACTGACTGAATTCAGGAGATCTTTGTGAAACTTCCCATTTCTAGACCTGCCTCTGATATTTCAGGTGACTTTGGAAAAGTAATTAAAAAAATTATACAAATCCTGTTGTAGAGATGAAGAGTTGAATCAAATAGCATCATAAACTCTTCTTTGGCTTTTAAAAGTCTTTTCCTTAGCTATAAAGCAGAAGCAGGTACACAATTGCTGAGTGAGAGTAAGGACTGCCCCTCTGAAAGGATTCTGGGAAAAGCTTCCAAACTATTAAACATCACAGCCAGTTGTGCATTTTAGAAACAGGTCTGACTGTGATTATTTCAGAACTTCAAATGCATTTGTGGATTTTCAGTGTGTTTCTTGATCTAGAAGTATTCTGCAACATTAAAATAAAATTGTCTAAGTATTGTTGTCAAGGTATAAAAGACACAGATAAAAAGAACAGATTTAATCAACTTTTAGTGATTTTTTTTTTTCCTATTTTCTACTTCGATGCTACAAGAACTACTGATGTCATTCTTTGTAAAAATAACTCATAAATATCATCGACCTATTTTGTATGACCAAGATCTGCACATGCACTGACTGTAACCCCATGGGCTTGTCTTTCTGTAAAAATGTGTCACCTTAGCTAAATGTATAGGACAAATATCTTAAAGGAAGAATAATTTTGATCCAATGAATAACGTATATCCCACTGAATGCTAGGAGAAGGATCTGTACTGTTCTGTAATGTACTACAGTCTCCCTGTACTGCAAGGGACTGAAGCATCTGTCATGAGGAGCGGCTGAGAGACCTGAGACTGTTCAGCCTGGGGAAGAGAAGGCTCAGCTGAATTTTATCAGAGTATTGACATATACTCAGCAAATACTTGCTGAGTAGGTGTAAAGAAGACAAAGTCAGACTCTTCTCAGTGGTGCACAGTGTCAGGACAAGAGGCAGAGGGCATAAATCCAGGAAGCACTTTTTAAGGTTAAGAAAAAATTTTTTTTCTTTTAGTGTCAGGCTAGTCGAACACTGAGACAGGCTGCCCAGAGAAGTTGTGGAGTCTCCGTTCTTGGAGATATTGAAAACCTGACTGGCATAGCCCTGGGCAACTTACTACAGTAGACCCTGCTTCGAGCAAGAGGTTGGACTAGATGATCTCCGGAAGGGCTTCCCACCTCAACTGTCCTGTGCTTGTGTTAGTGCTGTTCACAGTATGGCCTTCAGGAATCATAAAAGGAATACACAAGTGCCCTGGGCATCCACACTGATGCTGAATTACAAGCATCATGTAAGCCTAATAAAGCCTAACTGCAACACCAAACACCCTCACACGCAGGTAGGGCAAAGAAGGGAATCGAAATAGCAAGCACAATTTTCTTGTACAGTTCTAACAAAATCAAAGTTCAAATGCATTTGGAATTTATTCATAATAGATGACCAGACTTCAGGAACTTTACCCTAACATCTTAACAGTTCTTTCAGAGGGCAATTATTAATAAGTATTTATGGACAATATTTACAAGCTTGACGGAGTCACCCAACATATCTGCACCTGCTGGGTACTTTTTATTTTATGGGTAAACAGAGCCTATTTAGAAGCCACCAGAAGAGGATTATTCCATTTATCTGAAAAATTGGTTTTATTTCAATAATTCAAGCACTCCTCTATCTGGTTCATCAACACTGAGATTTGCTATTAATCAAATCTGGGTGTATAATTGGCTGCAATTCATGAAAATAGAATCTGCTTTCATTGTGTTTTTTTCACCTCAGTACTTCCAGTGAGGTACTGAAAGAGACTGAAAATTTTGCAAGATTGTCTGACTGGACTGAATGAAGCATAGAGTAAGTAATTTCCGTGAGTTTATTTAAAAAAAAAAAAAAAAGAAAGTCCTAAGTGGATACAATTCATTTCAACCAAATTCTGTTGTAAATCCTGCACAGAGGAATTGCTGCTGAGTAGATTATGGTCCATTTACTTCTTTCAAGTTACACCGGTATAAAACCATAGTAGAACACGAAATAAGCTCGGACTGTGAGCTCAGAGAAAAGAAGAAAAAAATGCAGAAAAATGTGGCCATAACCTCTTCTGATGAGGCAGGTTAGACTGTGAAGGGCTTTTTCTGTACCTGTTCTGCTCTCCTTTCTGCTTAAGCATCTCCTGTTTCCTTTTCGTTAAAAAATGATGTTTCCATATCTAAAAGGTATTATGTGCCCATTAATGTTGTTTATCCCCATCTATAAGGTATACGCTCAGGGATAAGGAGTGTTTATCCAAATGTAAAGCCTCATTTGTTGGAACTAAGATATAGCAGATAGGGAAATATTATACCTGAGGCTTATCCGGGTATCCTGTATGACAGATTATGCTATCTCTCCTCTATTACTAACTTGATATTTTGTCAGCAACGGCAAAACTACAGACTGATGAAAATATATTGATGGAACTATAGCCTTTCTGTCTACAGTAAAAGGATAGTTCACTCCGTTTATTTAAAGTGAATATCAGTTTGTTGGGGTTTTTTTTTCTTCCCTTGGAAAAGCTTTTCTGCAGTATAGCAAAGACTGTGTTGCTTTACTGTGATTCAAAATCATTTATAGCCTGAAATGTTTCCATCTATTATCTAAGAAAAGAGTGTTGATGCTATCACAGTCCTTCCAGACATCACAGAACGTCCACTGCACCCCCCTGCCAATGAAGCTACTATACCCTGTAACAATATTTACAGAATAAATTGAGTGCCTCGATAGTCTTCTGAATATCTTTACAGAGCAGTTTACGTTGGACAGCAATTCAGACACACCGTGTCTCTGTTACATCTGTAAAATGTTACAAGGGTGAGTTTACAAAGTATTTTGCTGATCTTACTTTTTCTAACTACTGAAAAAATATGAACTTTATATACAAGAAATACTGGTTATCTGTTTAAAATCTACCTTTTCTTCAAATCTACTTGAAAAAAGCTAGTCTTTTAAGGTTATTGTTCAACATAGATTCATTTCCATGAATATGCTCACAAAATTCACTGGAACGCAAAGAACTGCAGGAGGCAAAAACCAGCAATAGAGACACCAGCTTCAGTGTATGTATTTCAGAACTTTTACTTAAAAGTTATTTACTTTTATGAAAACAATAAAGAGGGAGAAACTCAAAGTCAAATCTCCTATAGTGACATCTTCGTATGTATTACAAGTTGTAAGTCTTCTGCCTGGCTGAAACAATATAATTTACATCACTCGATAAAGGGTCATTATTTTTGTAACCATTTCAAGTCCGAGCATTTAGCAACCCTATGCAAGAGAAAACATCTTTGACTTTCAGGGGATCACCAAGTATTGGTTGATTTCAATGGAGTACTTGGACTTCAACACAATGTGAGCACTGAATCGATGCATGTGATGCTTTTACTTTCTCTGTCTACCAAGGTTACTTTTGATCGTATCTGCATTATGGCAGAATTTGGCCCTCCAGCTCGACGATTAAGAATTAGACTGATTATTAAACTGTATATATGGATGGCTCGAGCTTCCTACTCCAAAAGTCTGCTCTGGACAGTGACTGCAAATAAACAAAGACATGGAGCAGGAACAAAGGCACAATGTTTTATTGCTTTTGAGTTTCAAGTCTGAATTGGAAAGCCTGTTAACTTGATCCAGATTTTCAAAATTAAGCTGTGTCCTTCCACCTCAAACAGCATTACTGAAGAATACCTACAGATGAACTTTGTCTCAGTATTCACTAGGACCTGAAAAATATAAACAGACTAGATTTTGTCTGTAATAGAGTAATAGCAAAAAAATATTTTCATAGCTCTGCAGTAGCAGCAAGAATAAAAAACAATGAATACGTAGTAGCGACACAACTCAGATCAAAAAGAAGAGATTAATTTGAGAGGAAGACAGGCCTGTTTTTAAATAATTACTTTTTATAGCAGAATCATGTCTAAATGTTATTGTGCTATAATTTGCTTACTTATCTTTTTTGTTCAACATTGAGAGCTCAACATGCTTTCAGCTTAATAAATGAGTTTACATGTTCTCTCAGAGTTATTTTGTATTGTAACCCATGGATTTTATTCCTTAAACTTGTTTTCAGTCCTAAATCTGGTTTTGGGGGTTTGGTTTTTTTATATTGAGTCTTTGGTTTGAGTAAGGTACACTTTTGCATCTAAATCACATTTAAATACTTTTTGCAGCAAATGTTTCTGAGGATCTGAAAATGTCAGAGCTTCTGAGCTGGGGGACCAGGCAACCTGCTTGCAATTATCTTCTGAGCAGCTGTGTGAATTCACCTAAGCTATGCTCCAGAATTGAAAGTTCTGATTTTAACTGGAGATTACATTAATACACGAAGAGATACTTACTGCAGTCGGCTTCATCTGATAGGTCTTCACAGTCTGGTTTATAGTCGCAGACAAACTGAGACTCTATGCAGTTCTCATTTCCACACACAAAATCAGTGAGGGCAGGGCATTCCCTGGGATTTTCTCCAACTGGAACCAAGAGGACAGTTAAACCAATATTGTAATTGAATTAAAGGATGCTCTTTTTTATTTGTTTAGCCATTATACACCATGACTTCAGTGATTTACTGCTTCCAGCAGATGTTGTTTGGTCTCACCCTTTTAATGGTGCATTACGCGTGTCTTAGACTAGCCTTGCCCCAGGCTTCCAGGGTAGGAAGAAAGAAAGTTCAGTTCAGCATCAGCACTACTGTTTTTTCAGTGTATTTGTTCTGCATGTTCCATAAAAAAGGGATCTGTGAGCTGTTGAAAAGTACACAGGCTAAAGGCTTTGTTCTGCTCATAATTACAGAACATCATTTTGAAAATAAGAACATTTTAAACTGAGAAAAATCACTGTTATACAATATTTACATAATGCATAAACTTTTAAAGCCTTTATAAGACATTTACATTTTTGAAGACTTTAGAGAAACTTCCTCTCTGAGTGTGTGAACTGCCCAGAAATTCCTCTTATGGGATTTAGTATGAGGATCTGTTTTACAACAATTTTTGATCATCTCTGAAAGTGAGTGAAAATCGTGTCATAAAATGAAAGTTAGTAACTTGCACATAAAGCACTAGGGTCAAAGCCAAAGACTGCTGAGATTCAGCCATCTCTGAACTGTCAGACTATAAAGAAACTTACATTAATTATTTTTGAGTTCAGTGCACTGGGTGTATAATTTCAGCTAGTACTAATTGAAACAGTTCTGATAATCCCAAATGCAACATTTAAGATGTACTCCTATTAACCTAAGATTGTTTTTCAATCTAGAGCTCCAAGTTGTGCAATAAAACATTTAGGAGAAAGTATTTTGACTCTATTCATTGTAATATGTTTCATTTTTTCCTTCAAACATGACTAAAATGTGACACGTCATTAAACACAGTCTGGACAGGACACCTTGATATTTACCTTTCTGCAGACCCATATTTCCAGAAGGGGAAGCTGTTGTCAGGGTATTAATCTCCCCAAATAGAGGTGCTTCCTGAATTTTACAGACTGAGGAACGACATTCTCATTGAAGCAAAATAGGAAAGGAGAACTAAAATTTTGTTTTAGTTTAAACACGTAAGCGAGGTAATATTAAATAAAGCAACAACACAGGGTTAAGAGTTAAACTTGCACTTAATGGAAAAAGCTATAAATGTTCTTTTTTGACATCGCCTTCTTCCAAACCTTTTGTTTAGCCACTAACCTAAACAATCCATTGTTTGCTCAGTTCTACACATAGTCTTACACCATGTAAAACATCCATACAGACATGGATTGTTGGTATACAGGCATAGGATGAGTTTTAAAGGAAGGGCATAGAGCTATAAAAACCGAGGGGAGTGTGTATTCGGGTTTTTTTCTTTTTACGAGAACAGAGGCTCCAACAGATTTGCTCTTGCAAATTTCTTGGGGAAGTTACTTTTGGTTTTCATTATGCTTTGCTCTCTCTTCTACGATTATTCAGTCCATAAACTTGTGGGGTCTGAAGACTATATGAATATGCTGCAAATGAAAAGACCACAATCCATTCCTTTCCCACAAAAAGAGAATATAGATAACAACCCCCCCAAAAAATACCCAAACAAAATACTATAGAATATAAACCACAAAAACACAAAGAAGCATTTCATAGCTTACGATAACAACCGAGCTTTAAATCAGCTGAGAAATAACTACTAGAATAACTAGAATCAGTGGAGGAATTAAACTGTTGATTTTCTCCTAGATCAAAGTTGACAGGCCACAGCACATATCCTTGTAAACCACCTTTTTTCCCTTACAGTAAACACTTGGGGACTAGACTCTCATAAATTAAAAAAAAATATTCAAACAATTATTATGGCATAGCAAAATGCTAATGGTTTATCATACCCATTTGTTTGGTTTCCCCTTGGAACTATAGCATTTCCTGAAAACCAGGACACCACAAGAAACTAGCACAGGACATATTTTAGATGAAGCCGTAACTACTGACTACATGTCATGCAAATCCCTATGCCAAATGAAATGGCAGCACTTGAAAAGGAAAAAGCATACACAGGATATCACTTTTCAATTAAGCACAATTTGGACTGATGCAGTGAAGAGCTGTATAACTTCTAAGTAGTTTTTAAGAGACCAATAGGACTAGCTTGGCTTTTGGATCACTAAACCCTACAAAAGAAGCATGTTAATGATGGTTGCCAAAGAACTTTCATTTACTTACACTCACTTTCCTTTCTACATATTTGGTTCTGTACAATGTAATGCTCTGAATACCAGCAAAGATAAGACCTTCCCTGGCAAGAATACATGTGTGTGTTTGTACATAGATAGAAAACAAGCAAGACACAGGTGCACATCGTGCACACCATAAATAAATTGTGACTCTACTGTGGATACATCACACGCTATATTTTTTTATCCATCTCCAGTAAATATTGTCTGTGGAAAACGAGCCCATATGGTACTCCCAGAATTTATAGTCATAACAAGATTCATTTGGAGATAACTGATAACTACAACACTATTACCCCAGACACTTTGTTTGAGTTACCAGGAAAAGATAGTCTATGAAAGAGCTCATGAAAACAGTCTTCTTTCTTTTAAGTTTGCTACTATAGGACAGCACTGGACCAGTGACTTTTCTCTGACACTGAGTGCAAGAGCATTCTTTTACCAATGTTTTGTAAGATGAAAATATTCCAGTGATACCCATTACATGTAAAACCATGGAAACAACCACACAGACCAAATATCATCTCTATAAGCTATGGATCTTGACTGTCTGAGACAAAATGGATAACTGCAAAAAATCTTCTGGTTTGATAGGTACCAGTAAGTTTCACAGATTGGGTATTAGGTTGACACGATGAATGTTCTTCTATTTAAAATACTTATCACGAAAGAACTGATTGATCAGATAGCCATAAAGAAGAGGTGCTCTTCCTGTGTTGCATTACAACGTTTAAGACTTAACAAAGGTTGTCAGAGGTTATGTTTGGCCAGTGTTATGTGCTTGTGACAGGTATTGGGTAAATCCTGAGTTATGGCTGCTAAAGGCTGCAGTGAGCAAGACCTTGAGCTGTTTTGAAAAGCAACACATAACTCAAAGTCAACTACACAGAGCTGCTGTTTACCAAGAGTATCATCTTCTCTGCTCTCTCCAAGAGGAATGCATGTACTCACTCAACAGTAAAACATCACCATGTCGACAGCATGAAATGTAACATCTAATGTATATTCAAGGAAAATTAGACTTTTCCATCCCTATTTATCTTTTTTAGAAATTAAGGCCCTTTCTCAGTAGAAAATTTTTCAAATTAAAATTGAAAATTCACCTCTTTCTATTATTTGGTTTTTGGGTTTTTTTGGTTTTGTTGTTTTTTTTTTTTAATTGGATTGTACAGTAAGAGTACACACAGGAATAATCACAGATAAAAAAATTAAAAATGTTTTGTTGAAAATATTACTCAATGAAAGTAACTTGACTTTCCAAGTTTCACCTTTTGTTTAAATTAAAATGCATGAAATGAAAGCTCCTAGAAGGTTTCATTAGAACTGGAACTCAACTGTGCTCAGTACTCTGAAGTTCAGAAATTATGAAACAGTTTGCCTCAAGCTTTTCATTTGCTTACCCCAATTGTTCAGTACCCTTTTCTACATGACTTTTTATAGAACATTAAAACTCTATTAGCAAACTCATCAATGATGTTTATGTCCATGGATGACCTTGGCAATCTTTTGCAGGGAAAACTAGATGAAAAGTTTCTACTCATGCAAGCTAGATATCATTTCAAATAAGGTTATTTTTCAATTCAAAAACCATAGGGAGTTGTCCTCACATAATGTGTCGTTTAAAAGGCCAGATTTAATTCAAAGATATGCATTGTCTCTGACATAAACAGCACATCTAACAAATTGTAATGACTCTTAGGAAAGAATTTCACCTGTAGATACAAAAGCCTGCCAATGGATTTAAAGATGCTCAAGGCAAGCAGCATTATGGTGCCTAAGGCCACCAAAAAAACTGTAAGAATAAAACAGTCATCCATAGTTCTGGAAACGTACAAATTTCTCTAAATGAAGCAATACAAAAGACATGAAAAAAAATTCTCTTCAACTTCTAGTGCTGATATCATGGGAGTATAAAAACCCATACCAGACAAGGGCAGAAATTTTTATACTTGATTAAGACTGAAAGACTGGCCTTAGCGTAGGATGTATCAGCAGGATAAGGAGCTCCTGCTCAAAATACCCTCATACAGGGAGCTGCTTTAATTTGCTTAATGCTTAAGAAGACACTAGGGAGAAGCACTGAGAACTGGGCAACAAGTGAGGGTCTGGTATTCTAGGCTTTATGCCTTTGGAGCCTGCACGTGGTAACAGAAAGAGAGAAAAGGAGATAAATCAAGTGTTGCTTTTACAGAAAATTTTTTCTCCTGGTAATTATGAACATGTTCAAACAGAGAAAAACTCCTCCTGAAGCAATTTGATGTGTTCTCTACTGCTTGGTCGTGTCTCCCCTGCCTGTCTCCCCTCCATCCTGATTGCAGCTAGATTATGTCTCAGAAATTTCAGCTGACTAGATTATTTTCAGAGCTTTTCAGTGATATTTACTCTACAAAATTACTGTCAAGCTGTTGTTTCCACTGTGATGCAGAATCAATGCAAACCACTCAATCATAGCACTCTCCCCCCTTATCACAGATATTTTATCATCTCAAATGAATATTGTATTTTTTTTATACATGGACTTGTCCTAGTGTGGTCCACAGGTGGTGGTGTGGCAGACCAACGGAGTACGGCACATAGGTGCAAGTCACAGTTATTTGCAACAAGGGGGCAATTCCTCAGCTAAATGTTCTTCCTGGCTGTACAAAATCATCATTAGATGTGAAATTCATCTTGGGTGTCGTATTGCACGGAGGCATATGATGGGTTACAGAAGATCAACTGTTATATGCAGTTCATTCCTATTGGAAAGGTACCTACCTTCTACAGCAATTTCATATGAAAATTAACCCAGGCTGGGGCAGTGTTCGTTCTTACAGCACCACCTTTATAGACAATGATTGTGAGGTTAAAAAAAAAATTTCAAACCCAGCCATCTCTACCCTCTATATTTTGCTAGCCTTGAGCAGCCTTCACTTTTGCCCCATTCAAAATATGTGGAGTTAAGGAATATACCATTGGATATGGAGAGTAAGCAATATGTGAACTGAATATCAAAATGATGAGATTTTAATATTATACTGAAAAGTTGCATTTGCAGCAATCTACCACCAAACCAAAGTATCTCTGAAGTCAGTAACTTGTTTTCAGGAGATTCATATGAGATAAACAGAAACTGAAAAAAAGGCTGACTTCTCTTCATGAAAAATGAGGTAAAAGCTAACACTTGTTTCTCATATTCAAAATATGTGGCAAATGACCTCAGATGTTTTCCTAATGAGAATCTGAGAGCTGCCAAATCAAGGAAAGGTGGCCAAAAAATCTTTTGGTTAAGCTCTTGTGCATTTTGTGCATAATCTCAAACAGTCCCCGAGTATTATAGACGTGTAAATGCCCACTGTACAGTGCAACAAAAAGTAGAGAATGCTGTGACTTTCAAGCTGCTGCCACATTTATATTCTTTCCTTTCTTTTATTTTTTTTTCAAAGACAACTGTCCAATGCAATATTATTCATTCCCTGAAGCCAGGCTATATAATATTTGCTTCTTCAGTAAAAATGAATTTATATATTTTCATAGATTTATAGAAAGTCTTAATATGCAATACTATTTAAGCAATCGCCTTGTGCACAGCGTGACTTGAGCAGGAATTCAAGTCTTCCCCCAGTGTAACTGCAGCAGCCCTGGCAAGCTGGGTTGAGGGAACCTGTATTTCCCCTGCATCCCTCCTGAGCACACTGCTTTCCCCATGGAGTCCTTTGTACGTGGACATTCGGGATGTCCTGCGGAAGGCAGCTGTGGCTGATTTTCACGTTTCCAGAACGGGGTTTATTTCTTGCCTAGAACCAAATTGTGCGTCATCTGTACCCTCTGCTGAGTGTAATGAAATCTGAGTTCAGTAAGATTTTCACTCAAAAAGGATAAAGCACATTCATGTTAATTTATGTTACAGTAACATAAATTAACTTAAGGCTACGAAAAACTACTAGACTTCTCAAAATGAGCTTTCTTCCTCTACAATGAAGCAGACTCAATGGATATCAGCAATTTTTAAATTGACAGCTCAGCATGAAATCAAAGAATGATTTCCTTCTAGAGGCAAATTCTGAACATCTGAACATTAGACTAAAAAATAAGAATTTTGTAATTTATTTTAGCATCTTTACTGAGAACTTTTAGCCTGGTGATGCAATTCCAGCGTTCCATGTCAGAATACCCTGACATTGACCTATTTATAAAAACAGGTGAAAAACATCATAAAACATTAAGATATTTTGGAGAGGAACAAAAGAATGAGAAAAAGATAAAACAACCCAGGTAACTGGACATACATTCTGGCTGAATACAAATGTACATCTTGAGTGACTAAATCGGCTCCGGCAGTTTTCTCTGCCTGAACTCCCTTCCTTCTCACTTCAGGGCCAGGTTTGTACTGAATATTTCTGTTACAAGAGCTTGAACTTTTCTCAAGTGTCTGAGCAGAAGAAACTAAATTCTCCACTAAATGTAAAGCTTTGCATGATACATAGCTGAGGATTCAAAGAGAACACTGGTTTATTTTAAAAATTAAAAGAATTGGCCTACGCACCCAAACACTAGGATGTTTTAGTTGTTTTCTCTCTGATCTGCAAAGCCAGGATGGAATTCTAATGAGAAAGGATTTCTCTGCTGAGACTTTCAAAGCTTCTTGTTTATGGGAGCATGGAAGCAAGGCTGTTCAAAGGATTGCAGTAACTTCACCTATGGTCTTTGCCATAAATAGTAGGTGAGGAGGAATACAAATGTAAGAGGAGAAAGGGAAAGAAAAGGTTTGCCACCAGGCAAAGCAAGCTTTATTACAGTTGAAAGAAAAATTCTATTCAGCTCAATTTGGTAAATCAATTTCCTATTAATAGGAGTACCGAGGCATTTTGATTTTGCTTTCTTTTAAAAACTGAATATAATTTTAATACCACTTCAAGTATGACTGAATATATACCCTATTTACCTTAAACATGAGAAGAAAATCTTGTGAAGTCTAATCCCAAACAGAATCCACAAAGATCACTGGAGCTTTAATGGCTCTTTCTTCTTCCTGGACTTCTATCACACTGAATTACCAGACCATGAATATATATATATATCAACTAAATAATCAACTATTCTAGAAATTTATGTTAAAGTTGAATTTAGAGTTATGAGTCATTTATTTTCATTTATCTTTCACTGTTGGTTTTTCAGGTAGTGCCCTGGGATGCCAAAATCAGTATATATGATATGCTTGAGTCAGGTGTGTGTTCATGTTTAAAGTCTGTGTTTTGTATCTGGAGTACAAGATACCTTTTCTTTAAAATTACAGATGCACAAAATTCAGCCTAGTGGCAACAGCATGTCTGACGAGTTGCACTCTTGATTCACTATTATATGACAGTGAGCCATCAGCTGGAAAAGCAATTCAATAATGCTTGAAGTGCTCTTTAAGGTTACCAGCCCACAGCTTATTTCTGACAGCATTTTTAGAAGATGTTATCATAAAGATAAGTGTCAGAAATCTCAAAAATAGAATTATCATTAGGGATTATTCTGCATAATACTCACAGGTATTTCACCTTTTTATTAAGGCAAAATTGCAGGTATTTTTTTCTCACCTGCAAATAATCTAATGCATGGTCAAAGTCAATTATTAAAAAGTGCAAGAGGTGACCACTCTAAACTCCATTCAGGTCACATAGGGTAGTCTGTCACTAAAATTATATAAAGAATTATTGTACAAGAAGGCAAAAAAAAAAATCAAACGTCATTAATCAATAGATTAATTAATATTAAGAACAATCTTCCTCTGGCTGTGATGTGACTTCACTGTTTTTGACATTTTTCAATTAAAACTGCAAAATAAAAAGATATCAGATTTGGAATTTAAATTATTTTTGCTATCAAAACATAACTTATCCTCTCACAACCAACTGATAAGACTCTTTTATACCTTCTTTTTTTTCTATCTCTGACGATATTTCCAAGACCTCTCACATTTTCAATAAATCCACAGTTGCTTCTTGACCTTCACTTCCATAGAAATCAGTGAGAGCTGAGGGAAATGAGCCTTGCAGGATAGAGCCCCAGAAGCTCAGATCATAATAAATAAAGTTATCTGTAGTGTTCTGCTGATATAGAAACTTTTAACTAATTATTTTTTAAAAGGAAATAGTGAAAAGATTCTCTTTCGTTGGTTGAAAAACTTCATATAACATGAGCTTTGTAAATCACAGCCGGGAAAGTGAAAAGCAAAGACTGCAGAGCTAATCCACTTCCCTGCGGATTCCCTTATGATGTGTACCGCTTCTTGCTATGACACACTATATGAAAGCAAGCTGAAGGAGAGCACATGCACAATAAAAAGTCTTTGGATTTATTAAACTCTGCTCTAGCCATTGAATATTACCATATTGGATAAAAGCAGTTCTAATAGTCACGTGTCAAAAATCCTCACGCAGACTGTCTCTCTCTTCCCTCTTCACTCTCTCCATTTGAGTACATTATTTCTGCAGAGAGGCAATTATTTTATTGTGTTGACTGCAAACCATGATCCAGGAATCCCATTCAGCAGCTTCCAAAAGGACAGTCTGTGAGGAGGAGGTTATGCCAAAATATCTGAAAGGTCCAGAATTGCTCTAACATTCTTCCTCGCCACTACATCCATCTGCTGGGAAGCAGATAAATATTCAATTTTTTTTCCATGCACTTTAAGGCTTTCTCCTTTCCATTCCTTTTTGTTTATTTCAAACATACTATTTAAGTTCTAATTATTTTCAATTATCTTCTAGGTTTTTCCTCTGCTTATGTAATTACTGTGGCTAGCATATCCATAATATTATATAAGATTTTAGCGTAACCTAATAAGTCTCAGTGGAGAATATGGATGTGGCCTTCCGTTCCCTTAGAGGACCCTGGCTATGTGTCTAGCTCACTAATTCTGCAGCTACAAACACAGTACATGAATAAGTGTTGTAAATCAAGTCATTTTGTTGAGAAGAAGCCCCTGACCCCTTCTGGTTTGTATGCTACTCTTCTCCTTGAGTTTGGCCACAGCAAGATTGTGTTTACCGTCTTTTAGCTTTGTTACAATAGACACAATAAAACTGTGAACCCTGCGCTGCAAAAAACCAATTTAGACATGACATGCTTTCTCTGTCCTGCACGCCCCAGTCTTGGGTCAGACTGAAATGTTATTTTTGAGAATCTGGCAAAATGTATTTTGTTTGTTTGTTCTACAAAGGTAAAGAATCAATAACAACAAGAATGAAAAAGGTCAGACCAAGATCCTTCATGTCATCATGCCAACAGGAAGGTCAGCATACCAAAAGTCTCAAGAAATTTAAGCAAGCAGATCTCAACTTGTGGAGTAGAAGGAAAAAAAATCACGGAGCTCTTACATGGAACTGATATGAAAGGCACTAAAGACAATGAAATGATTCCCTCTTGACTTTGGCTTGAGCTCAAATACCGTTATAGAGACAAGGAAATAAAAGAGGGGGGGGCATGTCATTTTTTTGGGTTTTTTTGTTTGGTTTGGTTTTTTATAGACACGCATTTGCACACATGCACGTACATACAGTTAAAAAGCAAATACATGACAGGGCTCTTATCCTTCTGAAGAGCAAAGAGATAAGCATAAACCCATTCCCATAGGATACATGCACCTAAACTTTAACGATATTCTGCTCTACCTATCGTACACTACTGGAGATGCTGTAAGTGAGCGTTTCCTGATTATATAAAGATTGTACCTTATTACATTGCAAAAACGTTCACCATACAAATGACAGCTCTATAAAGGATTAGCATCTCAGGTTTCTAACTTTTCTAATTCCATCTTTAAAAAAGGTGTATTTGTGTTGTATATTGAGCTCCAACTGTGTATTTCAAAATTCTATGAGAAAAGCCTCCTCTGAATCATCCATCTTCATAAACAATATTTTTTTGCAAAATACACAGGAATATCATTATGCCAAAGCTGTAAATATGTGAAAGTAGTCAGAGCACATGGTGCAACTGCTTTCCCAATAGAGCTTCTTGCCGAAGCAGCGCTGTAAACCAAATAGTTGCTATATGGTAATAAACCCTAGTTACTTTCTGAAGTGTTTCAGTGCAAAGGTATTTTAATGCAACACTGGTTATATAACACTATTAACATTCAGATTTATGGGGTCATAGACTAAAACCAATGTAAATTTCAGCAGTCTTAGTATTTTAAGAGATTTAAAATCCTTCATATGACAGCTTTCCAACTCCCTATTGAAACAATTTCCTTCCTTGCAATGACATCTCTGTGGAATATTTCCAGTTATGTTTATATAATGTCTATTTTCGGGTTATTATAAAATATGTGAGCTTAAGAGTAAGCAGAAATATTTTTTTTGTTATGTGAAGGTATGTTGATATCATCTCTATGAATTTACCAGGGAGTTTTCTTCTTCCTTAGAAAAATAAATCTTGCTATTTTTATTTTCTGAATGCCTTCATGAATCTGACTGTGAAATGAAGTGTTTAAATTGTTCTAGCCCCAAAATGGGATAGGATCCCAGAAATGTGATTTAACTAGACCCACAGCTTGGCAAAAAATTGCAAGAGCGATCAGCATCCTCTTTGCTATTCAAGGTGGTAGGGGAACGTTGACCTCTCATTACCTACCAGGACATCATTTTCTGTCTACCCTTGTCCGTTGGAGAATAATCACGTGTGTAGCAATGGGGACAATGAAACACTTAGAAAAAGCATAAGGGAATCACTAGCTTTCATGTCCCTGGAAGACCTTTTAAGAGCATATCTGCCTTAGAGTTTTACTAAAGTGCAGTTCTGAAGTAGGTCCCAAGTTGTATCCAGTTTCCATTCTTTGGTTTACACCACAGAGCAATTTCTTAACACAAAACTTGCATTTTCCAGGTGAAACTAGATCAAAAGATGCTCTCCAGAAGTGCATTTTCCATACTGCAGTTGATAATTGGCATCCAGACCACAGCAGGAGGTTAAAGCTTGCCCAAAAATCTTCCCCAAAACTCATATAGCGTTGATACATGGCATCAGCAATGATTACTTCACTCAAAAAATCCACTTATATTGTGTCAGACTGTTTCTTAGCAGAGGTAAAGACCACCTCCTTCCTTGATAGAAGCCACAATCCATCCAGTTTTTATCTTTCCTATTTTAGCCTATGTCCACAAAAAGATTTAAATAGAGTGAGTACCCTGTGAAGGAATCAAAGCTTTTCTTTGCTTTGCTGGCCTTCACACTCGAACTGAACTGGGAAAAGGAAAAGTGACAATGGTTGATTTGTGGTCTCAACTCATTTTTATGGCAAGAGCCTTTATGATAAACAGTGAGACCACAGGCTTCACTTGATATAATCTGAAATAATTTATATAAAATGACTATATACACCATCAGAGACTCAGTAATTTACCAATGAATTAAAGACGGAAAATTCTTACACGAAGCCAAATAAATTAAGGAAATGAAAACTCAGGCATTTCTTGGATTTACCTGCAATAATTTAGTGTGAGAACACTGCACTAATACAAGACTTTCTGTGTGAGTAGAAAATGGTATTGAAGTTATAAGACTGAAAACAGTGTACTCATAACTGATTTTATGAACAGTGACGTTATGATAAAAACAGGAAAACCATGATGTATTTAAAAACAAGCAAGAACATCCTACATCTCTAGCATCCCTCTAGAAACTTCCCTCTTGATCTTAGCATCCCTCTTGAACTTACATGTGGTGCAGTTGTTGAACTCTATGTCATCTATTGCGGCTCCTCCTCCTAGGTCTCTGGTGCGAATGCCTTCAAAGATAATTTCAAAATTCCTCAGTTTCCCCAAGTGTAACTCGACTTTGTTCCACTCGTCACCATGATTTCCTGATTCACTCCATATTTTCACAATCCCGTCATCAGTCTGAAGTTTGGAAAAAAAATAAATATAGTAAGATACACGTAAGTATGGATTATCAAATAACAGTTTTTGGGAAAAAAAAAAGAACTCAAAAAACCAGGGACAAGACTGCAAGACACACCTTGACATTCTTGTCAAGCAATGGTAAACATATGCTTTGCTTGGATAATAGGAAAAGCAGCAAAATGAGATGATTACCATAAAACACACATAAACATCAACAGTAGACGGACTCTTGGTACAGAAATTACTATGTGTATGATTGAACTCCAAAACAGTCCCTTTGGTAGAGTTGTATTTAACTTTATATAATTCTGAGGCTCATTCTTCATGTTTGGAATATATTACTGGCCGCAAGGTTAGTCTACCATTTTAAAATTAGGGTATAGATAGGTAAAATCTTTTAAAAGTTGTTACAATGATAGTATAAGGGAGAAAAAGCTAACAAGTATAAGGTAATCATATGCTTAGTGTAGTTTATTTGAAGGTAATTAGGAGCATTCTGACTTTTAAATACGCTGATTTATTTTAAGGCTTTTCTTTAAGTGTCCCATCATATAACGTAACGGGCAAGTCAGCAGCAAACAACATGCTTCATTTTTTAATAGTAGTATTGGAATGCAGATGCACCAGTTTCAATTGCTGTGAATAAATGACACATATATATGATGGCACCAAAAGTAAATATTTGCAAAATTTTGTATATGTCACAATTAATTTTTCCTTATGACTATGTGACTAATCATCCAAATTGTAAATGAGAAAATTTTTACTAGTCTTTTCTTATCAAAACCCATTAGTACTCCAGCTAGGGTTAATAAAAACACTGCGCAATGCATCAAGCAGCTAAATGTAATGCACAACAAGGGTTCTAAGAAAGTAGAACATGAACAAACAAAACCTAAGGAAAACAGAGATGACAGTAAAAATAGGCAGGGAAGCAAATTAATCACATTTCTTTATACATGGTGAACCTGTTAGATCAGATTTATGTTAATAAGATTGTCTTATGCATATTTACGATGAGGAAATGAAGTTTGGAGCTTTAGGTATTGTATTCTGAATAGGAAAGTGCAGACAAGTATGCACAAAAATATATTAACTGTTTCTGAATCAGGGAATTCATAGAATTCTTGGTATCTTTTAGAAGGAGGTCCTCAGACCTACCAAGCATAGAGATACTGAATCGTGGCTTGATGATGGCGTTCTGGAAAGTCATCATTAACTGTAAAGGAGTTAGTTGAAAACAATAAATTGCTAAAACTGATAATTGTTTTAAATTGCTAAATACAAAATAAAACACAGGGAAGCATCTCCATAACTGCATGTAAAACCATAATCCATATTCAGCTGAACAACCCCATCGCTCTACACTACTAATGGTGCTGGAGCAACAGCAATAGAAGCCCTTCAGAAGTCACGATGACTGAGCACACAAGCACCTACAGAGGCAAGTTTAGACATTGCATCTTCCATTATGTCTCATTGGTTTAAAGCCAATGATGCGCTCCATTAAAGACTAATATAACAGGGCCTCACTAGCACTTTGCACCACTAATTTCTCAGTCGATGACAACTGGTTATGATTTTCTCAGTGTATCTCTCCCAGTGAGACTCCTGGTTATTTATGTGCCATCATGTCAGAGATCCATTCTTTTATAGGGAAGGCCAAGCCCCTTTCAGGCCTATAATCAATGGAATTGAGGGGAACAGGCAATCAGAATGAACGTGAGACCCTTTCTAAAAGTTTCACTTGGATTTCAACCTGGAAACACAGCATAGAGGACTCTATATTAACACTGGGATAAAAAAGAGTAGATACAGTAATCAAAACTGATTTTAACAGTGGTAAAACAGTTCTTCAAACATAACTTAACTTTAACCATATTTTCCTTGTTCATCAATTATATAGTCAACAATTTAACTATTTCAGTAACTCAACAGTATCTATTCAATTGATTCTGATATTTTTGAATAACCCCCAAAAAAGCATTACTTATTGGGGTAATTTGTTTAGTCTGGAAACACCTTCCATCTATCCATTACACGAATAAAATGGATAGTTATGATGAGTTCCATTTGGCTTTAACAAATACATGGAAACATGGAAGAGAAAAAAAACTTCAAAAAGTTTTAACATTTAGTCCATTTTTTGTCTCTAGAACCTCTTCTGTCTGCCCTTGAGAACTATTTGGAATGCGAAAATTTCCCAAAAAATATTTACAAGAAATTACTGATTCATTTTACAAAAGCAATTCAGTGCTGTACACTAGTGGTGAATTTAGGAGACTTAAAATGAAGTGGATAATAGTAATACTAAATGATAAGGGAAATCCTTTACTTTTGTGCGTTTAAGTGAGATAGAAAAATTCAGAACTTGTATCTATCCCAACATCAAGGCCCAAATCTATAAAAAATTACATGCGTTTAAGTTTGGATGCACAGAAGTCAGTGGAACTTCTTAAAATATAGAGATATAAATATTTATACAAAATCTGGAAATGTTAAATGTAGCACAGTTAACTAGAATACGAGCCTCACTTCTGCTGTTAGCCTGATATCGATTGATTTCACAATATATTTTATTTTATTACATTCTGTTCAGACTTATGTTACATTTGTCATGCTGATTTTTGAGTAACGTATGCTGCAAGTACCAAGTAACACTGATCACATACTTTAGAAATATGGTGTCATAACCATAAAGTATCAAGTGTTTATGCAGTTATAGGAACTGGGTTATTTTTTCCCCACAGTGAGACACTGAAATACGTAGAAAACTTTTTGCTAGAAAGAATTTTTTTCAGGTAGAAACTTTACAACAGAAATGGGAGTCTCCTTGCAGTTCACAAATTCCTGAATATCCGTACACAAATAAAATGCAGGAGAGAGACACATTTCTTTTCCTGTCTGGGTTCAACAGTGGCAGTTCCCATGCAACAGCAGAACTTCATAAAGCATGAAAGGCTGATTTTTCACTTGCTCAGCTACACATCTACATAACAAAATGAAAAGCAAGCTCATCCCTTGCATAACTGCAGGAATGCTGTTCTAATCCAGAGTGAAAAATCCCTTCAAAAACACAAGCCCTGCACATTGTCTGCATGAAACAGCCAAGGAAGAGGTGGGAAAGGGAGACAAGCAGGAAGCTTGGCTCTCCTCTTCTCCCTGGGCCCAGACAGTAGAGCTGGCTTGGCTAAGGGGTGTAAGCTATACACTTCTTCTGGATACATACTTGGCATGAGAAGATCATCGTTTGTAAGCTTTGCAGATTCCATTTCATGAATTATTGTTTTGTTTTCTGCATTCTCCAGCTATTTAATCTGTCTGGTGCTTTGGCATTTCTTTCATATCTTTGGAATGTGTTTACTTCTAAAACAAACAAAAATACGGCCCGAGGAGGGGAGAAAAAATCAGTCTGTGCTTTGACCTGCCCGTTGCATCCAGAAATCCTTTGATCTTTTTCAGTCCCATATACTTGTATTAATATAAAAGAGAGGTATGTAAAAGAGATATATGACAATCAGAAGGACTGTGTTCCAGCGTAGAGGAGGCTGGAGGCCACAGTGTCACCTTTCTTTCTGTTTCTGTGAGGCTTATTCTTCTACTGACACACACTCATACTGAGTGTCTAGATTGTTCTTCAAACTGGGCTGGTGGCAAAAAGCCCAATCTAACTCTATGCTCCAACAGACTGATACAATACGGTTAAGATCTGTGGCTTTGGCAGATAGCGTCAGTGCTGCCTCTGAGTGTGTGGGTTGATCATGCTGGCTGTTGGTCAGGGCAGAAATCCCATTTTCCACTTAACCTCCTGGAGTCTAGCTACATGTGGTCCTTTACCAAAAAACAAAGCTGTGATCTGTCTTGCTGCCATTCATCCACATCTCAGGTTTCACGCCTCTTCTCCACTGTACACATCATACCCTAGGGTCCACAATTCCTTCTTCACTACACTTGCTTGCACATAATCCCAGCCTCTTTTCCTCACACCAGCACTTTTGTATCAAAGCCACATTATTACCTTCCTTACGTCTCATTACATTTGCCTTGGCCTTCCTTCCAGTTCTGATTTGTTCATCTCACACTCTACTGTACATTCCTAAAACCATGTCATCACCTAGTTTCCCATTTGCATCCTTTTGTTGCCTGCATTTCTACTCCAGCTAAGCAGAGTGATAGACAAGATCCTTGCATCACTTAAACCATCAGTCTACCATCCTCACCCAAAGAGGGTATTCCAAAGTAAAATGAAAAACTAGCATCCAGAAAACAGTGTACGTGAAAGGAAATACCCTTATCTTTCCAAACAAAAGGCTGAATTGCAGCTCTGAACTATGAGACTTGATTATAATATTTGTCTATTAGATATATGCAAGTCTTTGAAAGAGGAGAGAAGAGAGGGTCTCAGATCTCACTGATACAGAATGCACAAGCAAAATACTTTTGCCTTAAAAAAATGGTCAAAGCTAGTTTTTTAGCAAGGTATGTAATTTGACAGCAAAATGCTAACAATGACACATCACTGCTAACAAATGACAATCGCCAGATTTTTTTCTGTTCAAACTAAAATCTTATACTGTCTCTTCAATATCTTTCTGTGGATGTCTCCCTCAGCTGAGGGGAAGTGCCACTAAAATAACTTAATCTGTCTTTCTTAATGTTTCTTCTTACAAATTTTGTGAACAACCCCTCAATCTGCATGCCACTCAAGCTTGTAATTTTATAATTACTAAAATCCTTCTAAATCTTTGTGCTAATATGTTAATATTTTGTAAATTCTTTCTGTGTAACAGCTCAAAGAACATCAGAAGTTAAAATTCAGAAGTGCTCATCATCTCATGGGTCAAGGAGTGCTAAAGCCTTCATGCAACTCTTGTTTTATCATCTACGCATCCCATTCTTTTGATTATTTTGCCTCTTTGTGAACTGATTTTACTTTCTCTAGGTGAATGTTATATGTAATACCAAAATAAACTGTTTCAAAGTGTCTTTTATACCATAATCCCAGCGTTATCTTTTATTCATTATTAAGAAGCTCTTCCCTTGCTGGTATACCTCATGGTACAGGAATCCATTGACCATTTATTACCTATTCAAATGTACAAATCCATGTTTCCTCCTGAGCCCCATCCCTCTTCTGGGAAAAGGTCTTTGTAAATATTTCTCCTTCATTTTCAAGTGAAGTCTAGAAAAATCTCTTGCCAACAGTTAAGATGTGGATGCACTTCTGTGACTCTTAGCCATGATCAACAGAGTTTCACAGCTTCTTCGAAAACCCAGTGAATCAACGTGTCCTTTCAAAAGCCCATCTTTGTATGTGTATATACCTATCGATATTTCAGTTACAATACCTAATACTTAATTGTCACGTAAATAATGTCAGGAGGCAACAGTACAGCACTGAGTTATCTATAAAAACTCCAAGTGTTATAATAATTCTTACTCTTGGGATCTCAGATGTTTTCCTTAAGCAAATAGTAGGAACCACTAGAACTTCCTAGAAGGAAAAGAGGTGCAGAAAGTCATCACAAGATCAGGTAGAATATTCGCTATGTATACACAATCACCAGCATAGTCCAGCATAGTACAAATGTTTCCGTGGACCAAAAATGAAACAACCATGTTTACCAGTTATACCTCCTAACAGACAAAAAGCTCTTTAGGTATCACACCGTCTAACCTGGTAACATATTTCTCTACCTGTAGCAGAAAACAGATAAATTTAGTCTGATTTATTAATAGTGTCCTCACGATAGGTCCAGATTGCAATAAGCTTATTTGTTCCATCCCAGAACAGTGGGAAGGGAGGGACCAAGCAGTCTCAATAGCCTTAATGATCACCTAATCTTGTTGAGGACAAAAACAGTTAAAGAAGATTATTTGTTGGTCATACCCATAAGCTTTAGAGGACAAGTGGACCACGGGCTACAACAGAAGAACACCTGCAACTCTTCATGGCATGTGGTCCACTATTAGTACAAACTACTGCTGGGCAACACGTCTGGAAAGTTCCTCAGAACGTAGTTTTTACAACCTGTTTTCTAATTCTGTACTTCATAATCCCCTAAACTCAATTTAAGAAAACCTGTAAGTCCAATGTTATTGACAGATTAGCTAAGAAAATTTCTTCCCCAAAACACACACTGAGACTACTAAAAACATATGTGAAAGAGACTGTTTTCATTTAAGGCTCTGAAAAGTTATTATTAACTGCATGTCACTGCCCTCTATGGGTTGAACATAGTCAAAGGTCAAGCTGAGGTGATGAGCCATCATTAAGGAAAACTTAACAGTAAAAGGCATGTTTTTCCATTGACTTGTTGCAGTGGGTCCTGGTCTTCCACTGTCCCATCATGCTGCGCGATAAACACTCTCAGACAACGGCAGAATTACTTCTAAGAAGACCATAACCTGTTTAGATCCGTATGTCTATATGCCTAGACATATTGGAAAATTCCTATTCGTATTGAGAGGATTTTTAATCTACCTTCTGATAGTCTGAGGGGAATTATTTCTTAATGATTGCATTACTTTGCAATTCAGAATCTTCTTCATGCTTGTCTTCATCTGAAGAATGATCTGAAATGTTTATAACCTCTCTTCTGAGAACTTCTGCAGGAGGAAAGTATATCTTACTGGGCTCAATATCCTCATTAATTCACCTGGGGATATTAAGAATGAAGGAGAGGCAAGGATTTCTTTCCATCTAAGAATTCCTTTTATTTTGTGGTTGCATTTAATATTTTTCCTACACAGCAGAGACCACCATTATTCTCAAGGTTACATTTCTTACACAGTCAGAACAATATTAGGAAGTGAATCCAAAGCGTGCAAGAGGAGTATGTAATTTTAAGTTACAAGATATTTCAAAGAAACTTCTTATGAATACAATTTCTGTCAGAAGAATACACTAAGTATTCCAGATGCACTTATAAAGGTTCCACTATGAGACAATCTACCTTGTTGTGTCTGCAGTGAAACAGCAATGAAACACAGATTTTGTTCCTGATCTGCACCGCTCCTTCTATTCACGTTCTGAGCTGGGTTCAAAATATTTCCCTGGTTCATTTGCATCTGATATTTATTTCAGCAGAGCCACAGGAAATGAAGCTGGGTTTACCAAATGGATGGAGGCAATAAAAACACTTGCTAAATATTCCTGGACTCTTCAAACCAAATATACTTGAGGGCTTTTTAACCAGAGACGGAATATTTTCAAATGATTAATCAAAAAATATTAACTGTTTATTATTAATACTATAAAAAGACTTTCAGGATTCACTATATCAAAAGGCTTCTCCTTCTGCAGCACCTTCAGACTTTTGAAAGTCAAACTCTTTTTACATACTTTTTAAAAATGTTAGGAAAAAGCTTTTCTCCTCTTCTTTCAGGTTCCTTTGAGAACAGTATCTTCCTGTTACCATCCATAATTTTTAGAACAAGGTATGTGTTATGCAAAGCGCAGAAACATACTATAGAAGAAGCATAATGTGACTTTAACTGTCACTGCTCATTTCTCTAGCTTTTGATGGATGGTGATCCCTCCGTTTTACATGAGTATTTCAGGAGGGCAGTTTACTTTTCAGGCTATTTCTTTTTAGCTTAGAATCAAGCGTATTTTCAAGGTGTGCAAATTAAGTTCGCTAATAAACCTAGTTTTGATGAAATTTTGCTTTCTTTGATGTAGTAGCATCATTAAAGCCTTTCGATGGCTGACCAAGTAGTTTAAAGATACATTATCCCATGATGAGGTATGTTCCTTCCCTGCTTCCTCCTTTTACTCAAGAAGGAGTGGAGTGCAGTCCTGCACTTTTACATGTACATCAAAGAAATAAGAGATGGAAGGAAGAAAAAACACAGCTTTTCCTCATTTGCTCATATGTTAAAGACCTCTTCTATGAAGCTGTATTTCTCCAAATCACAGCACAGTGAATGTGTTTGCTGACATTTCTAACATCACCTATCTACTTAGGTGTCATTACTTGAGAACAAGTCCCATTTTCCGAGGGTTCTGAGCACCTTCCTTATATATTTGGGCTGTTGCTACTTCAGCACTGCACTACACAGAATCCTTGCTTTTTTTTAAAGATCTGGCTTCCTATGATTAAGTCTTTCATATGTAGCTTGAAAAAACCCCCAAACATTAAAATGCAATAAAACTGAAGACCTATGCTGTAGAGCAGAAGCTCTTATCTTAAAAGAAAGCAATGTGAATGATTGTGTCTTCTTCACCTGAAGTTATTTTCAAAGCATGACAGATTCTCTCTTCTTCATTTCTCACTTCTTACTGATTTTCTCTTAAAACTTAACTTGCTAAAAAATATTGCTTAGATTATTTGAAAACAGTAACCTAACTCTACAGTTTGACCTTATACTTCATTCAAGCAAAAAAGCTCTACATCAGATTAATCCATATACAGTATCAAATTATTAAAATTATTTAAATCAGTCAGAGTGAAATGAAGTCAGGATTTGTTCACACAAGACTTGAATTTTTCACTTTTTTCTTTCCTTCCCTCTTTTCCTTTTTTTCTTCCTTTCTGTCTTCTCTCTTTTCTTCATGGGGACATGAAGAAAAATGGGAGCAGACAATCAGGTCATGAAGATGTGACTTATGAATGAGCACGTGTATCCTCTGGCACACTGTCAATCACCAGGCTGATAATTCAGTTATCAACTGATACAAACAGATCAGATAGATAACAAACAGTTCAGCAGCGCTTTATAACAGCACTAATTACGATAACTATCCTCAGCTTTGGCAGGCCACTGTATTTTAGAGAAAGACACACATTCTGTATGGGAAGTCTAAGGTTGGTAAGTGCATGCAAACACACCAAATAAAACATTTGTACGTGTTGTTAATCCTGTAGCAAAATCCGGGCACAGCAGTAGTTATTCGCTGCTCCACCATTAGCTAGTGCTTTGAAAATTTGTCTCTCCTATTAAATAACCCACAGAGACTTGTGGTTAAGATTACTACTCCATTTAGAAAATTACTGCTAATTATGTGAATGTTGAAGCTCTGCATTAAATATGTAATTCCAAAATTATTAACTCCACCTAGAGTAGCTCTGAGGGAGAGACAAACAGAAAAAATTTCAATGTAGGGAGAGATTTTAAACTCAAAATGTACACTTCCCATCACCAAGCTAAGGGATGGTGAGGGATGCATGCTAGAGGATTCTGAAATATTCAGCAAATGGAGGTAGCAAAACAAAGAAGAAAACAACAAAAAGGCAGATAACAGAACTGCAACAATCTACAGAGTAGTGGTCCCAAAAGACAGGAAAATGTTATTGATGAGTAATGAAACAGGGTGAGTTTTACTTTAGGGGTATGCTTCTGTAAGTGATGAGCTTACTCAAGTTGCAGTGACTTCAATGAAGATTCATGAGTCTCAGCACCGAAGAGAATACATTAAAAATAAGTTTCTCTCTAATTTTTCAGAGTCCTATTTTGACAGGAACCAGAAATTCTGTTCAGTATTTCTCTGCCTTCTATAAAAACACTTCGAAAAGAAACGTCAAGACGATCAAATGGTATCTTTAAGAAATTATTTGATCCAGACAAAACGTATACTGCATAAGTATATTAGTATGCATGAAAAATTGGCTTCACTTTCAAGGATAACTTACAAAATCACATAATTGCATTTTCACAGTGCATTATAGAAAGAAGGAAAACAGCAAGATGAAATACTGATATTTCAGCCTTCAAGCCTTTTATTAGATAGTCTGCATGTATTAGTCTCAGCAGGTTTTCATAATAAGAGTTAATGGCAAAGCCCATCCATCCATCCCTTTAATTTCCTCCTTTGTGCAAAGCATTAAGATGATTTTCACTCTCTGAAATATCTTTTCTCCAATTTTCAATTCCAAAATTAACATCACTGTAATAAAGGAATATGCACTTCAGCAAGGAACATGCATTCTAATGAACACATCTGATAAATAAACTTATACCACTGACTAAATTCCTTTTTTAAAATGCACCACTTTTGGAATTCTGCAATTTCATAGTAAATTCCTTTAGAGCACCAGAAGGCATTAACAGCTCACCCTGTCACAAGTGTCAGCACTTGCCATATTTCTAGGAGCTCTTGGTTCTTAATTGCTGTAAGTGCTGAGTTGAGAAAAGCCAGTTTCAAAAACACTTTGATAAAAAATGACTGGTAATTCATCTGGAGACAGGGTTTTGTTTTAAGCAGGTAGGCATTTCAAGGAATGACAATTAAGTTGCTCATTAGCAGAGATGAAGTTCTACTTTTAAAACTCTTATTTTAGAAAAGAATTCTATACTGGGAAGGCAAGAATATTTTATTGATTTTCTTTTAATTTTTCTGTGAGTATCACCTTCTTAAAACTTTGATTTATCCTGTCACAACTATTAAATCTATTCATTATCGCCACCTTTCATTTATAGCCAAGCAAACTTTTCTGTTTCTTGTTTGCATCTTTCTACGTTCCGATGACACTCTTTCCATCAAATACAATTTCATGTTCTTAGGCTCTTAAAATACATCTTCATTCTGTATATTATCCTTATGAGTTAGAACAGAGAAATAAAACAACATTTTGTAAAAGGGGATTCATTAAGTACCTTGTACTACTCCATCCTGTTTTCATTTCCTGGTCCTCCCAGCCCCCCTTTTTCCTCAAATGGAAAAATTTCTTCTTCATTTCCTAGCATAATCCACCTCTGTTTGATTTTGGTTTTTAGGTATCTTAAGGGATACAAACATGATTGCTTGGATTTCATTTTTTTCCCTCAGTTCTGCTGCTAAGACTGAGTAATGATAAACATCAAAGCCCTTTCAGAAGACCATTAACATTTCAAACAACTTGGTTCCATTTTGCCTCAAACTATGTCACACCTTTGTTTTAATTATGTTATACAGGTTTCCTCAGATTGTTCCTGTTTTAGGGTTGAGGCAACTGGAATTCTCTGGAAAACCAAAGCTTGAAAGAGAAATAATCATAGCTACAAAAACTTTAGGAAGACTGGAAAACTGTTACAACCCTCCACAGTGCCAAATGGAAGGACACTGTGCAATACTAAATTCCTCAGATTATAAAATGAAAGTCAAACCTTTACTTATATTGACTGCCTAAACAAATGCAGAATGTATACAGTAAGAGATGCAAGGGAACAGCTTATGAATCAAGATCATAAAAAGACGTATGCAGAAAAGAGACAACCTCAAATCTGTCATGGTTTTCCTTCTATAGAGAATACTCTGAATACCATATTTGAAGATGTGAGGCAAAACCACGTACCAAATTTCACCTTTTTATTAAGCAGCTTTAACTCATCTTCTACACATCTTTTCCGGATTAACATTCTCCTTTATCAGTTGGATTATGGAATGACAGAAAGAATACAACCTTGTTGTCCAAACAGGAGGTGCATGCCCCTCTTTCATTGCCTTTACTGAATGTTGACTAAAACTTTCATCTGGGACACAAAGTCTTGCTTTGCTGCATCAAAAAAGTAACTTTGTCAGTTTCATCTGTGGCCACTGAAACAGAAAGAAAAAACATCCCTCTCTCCTAAAAATGAAAGAAATTAATCTGGTCTAGACATTCTCACACTGAATTGGTGTTTAGTACAAACTAAATGGAAAGACCGGTAAATTGCTTGGCTCAGATAAGCATCTACCAATTTGGATACTTATTCAATATTTAATTGAACTATAACTTCAAACTTTTTAGGCGGTGGGACTAAACTTCCCCTGTTCATCGACACATCTTATCTTGGAACAATTTATCCTTATGTGAGGTCCACTCCTGGGCAAAGGTCTGCTTGGAAGCGGAGCACCTTACTCTTGTCAACCACATGGATCAAAGTACTGTTTGAGTGACATAGTAGGCAGCCAGAAGCTGAGCAGGTGGGACTAACTTTTCTTCTCTGAAACTTTGACAGTTAGTGGCTAAGGTCAGAAGCATTTTTCTATTCACAGTGTCACAGTGTTTACAAAATCACTTCCAGGATGTAGGAATCATGGAATCAATCTGTGTGAAAGTCTGCTCAGCTCTTCAAAATGTGAAGATTTGTTCATGAAGAATTAAAGCATTACCATTACAACTGCCTTGAAAAATAAAAATCCCAAGGCAAAGCCAATTCAGCTGAAGAAAACATCTGGAATCTTTCAGAGGTTTTGTTTGCTTCAATCAATATTTCAATTCAGTAATTCATGTCTAATACCACCTTGATTCTGTATATAAAACTGAATGTAAGGAGTGGGAAAATATATCTTTACAGGGATTCTGCTGAGACAAAACATAAAAAAATTGGGACAAAAAAAAGGAAAACAAGTACATAGATTTGCTGTAAACTAAACACAGTTTTTAAAAAAAATGTAAGATTATTTTAGTGTACTGCAATAAAATCGTAAGACAATTCTACAACTAGCAATAGTAATTCTTAATTCTTGTACAATGACATTAAAACTTTCAAGGTTTTACTAAATATTTCATCTGTCACTTCTTCAAAGTGACAAGTTTGCAGGACAAGGATTGACATGAATATTCCCTACTAATCATGAAAGAGTATCTTATGCTTTTTCATTCGTAAAAGAGAGTGATTACTGTCAGTCAGGTGTCATCCCTACTTTGATGTAGCGGGATGTTAACTGGGATATAACTGTACTTCTTTCTTTGTGACATTTACTTTTACAGCCTATTTGTATTCTTATAGAATATTTTTTTCAATTGGATTGTAGCTTGGGCTTGTAGATATACAGAACAGATCCTCTGGGATATTAGATGAACTGGACTGGCTCAGCGGAATCAAAATGCTAAGTCTGAAAAAAATAGTAAGGTCTTTATGTAGTCAAAGCTTGATTACGGATTTTTAAGCTTCACTGAATTGATCCAGAGCAAAGAGACATCTTTAAGAGGAATGCTCAAGTCCTGTCTCTGTAATATCTGATTGATACAACAATTTATTCCTTAGAGAATACCAGGGAACCAGACATCTGATTTAAATTTTTAAACTGTACTTATGAAATACATTCTCTACAAAATGAGGGCTCTCATAAATGACAGATCTTATTATATTAAAACATTTCAGTGGGATTCTCTCTCTTTCCCTCCTTCTCTCCCCAGTGGTCATCACCTTATATGTTGAAGGACATATGAAGTTATAAATATATATAATACAGTAGGGATGTAGAACATGAAAGTTTGCAAACAGATTCATGAGATCTTGGTGTGTGCGTTGCCAGAACAGATATGAAATATCTTGGTAAATATTTAATAATATGTACTGAAATATCCAAAATTCAAATATTTATCCAATGACATTCCTGAATGTACCCAATATTGTTTATCAAATGTTACCTGTCTACAGGAAGCTATATTGACAACAATAGCCACTTTTCCTCTTATAGAAGCTTACTTTAGAATGAGAAAAAATCATATCTAAGTCTCCCTTTGACATACTGAGTAAAACCCCACCATCAACAAAGAGAGCCTGGGGTGACTGGTGCAGTGGCCACATAGGAAGCATCTATGACTTGAAGTAAGAGGAATCTCGCCCGCATTGGGTCAAATTACAATTTAACAGCAGGTCCTGTGATCTTAACATATTTCTTAGAAAAGAAATCTACCTACTAGAGAAAGTGCAGAGACTCTTTCTAAGATGTCTTTCCTGTGGTAACAGGAATAATTTGCCTACATAAAAGCAAAATGATATGTCTGAAAATAAGCATTAGAACAAGCATCAGCCACACTTCAAACACTTAAGAGAATTTGTAATAACTTTCAATCCGTCAAACAAATACAAATAAAAGTAAGGTAGAAAAGGAAATTCAGTGGCACTTTTTCTCTTCCATTTATCTTTTGGTTTTCAATGAAAATACTGTTTTTCAATGAAAATGCTATCTTTCCATTTCTTCCTAGTACAGCAACTGTTACCTAATCCACTCCTGGTTTATAGTTTCAGTAGTTGTGATAACCTTGATTCCCCATTTCCATTTCTTTATCTTTTCTCTAGATGTTGCAGACAGTACAGAAGTTCTGTCTGCATTTTCTAAATGCATTTATTTCCTACAGCCAATAAACACAGAGATAATTATCAGAATCAATCTCCCTGTGTGAACTAAGGAACCATTGCAACAAGGAACCAAGGCAAATCAAAGGAAAAGTATAATCACTGAGTGACAAAATAACTGAAAATAAGCCCACTCAAAGGGCTTTGTGGAACAACGTACCTTCCCCATCCCTCCTACAGCAGAATTTCATGTTTGTATAGAAACGGATATTTTAAGATGAAGTCTTTTAAGATGAAGTCTCTTTCTATAGTGATGGCATCCTATATGCACCATTGTAAGACTAGTAGCCATCAGAATGGCATGCTCAGAAAATGTGAACTAGATGACTCGCTTTAAGGTATTTTAGTGTCGTTTACAACGATGTGCCTTCTTGTGTCTCACTACAGCATCTCCTGTACCTTTCTCCCTCATATTACCAGACCTTCTTTGTATATTATTTGTAAGATCATTCAGATTCTTCAGCTACACACAGTAGAATTTTCTTTTCAAGCGGGAAAGATTGATTCTTTAAGATTGGTCTCGTTGAGATAGCTGGTCTCTTTGAAACAATCTTATTGCACCACTAGTGCCAAGATATTTCATTTCTTTGTACAACAAATCTTGATACCACTTGGAAGAAGGAGACTGCAAATTGTATAGAGATTAAATTCCAGATGTAATAACTTAAACAGAATATACTATTGAGCAAGGCAAAGTCTAAGGTAAAAAATATGCAGCTACCGTGTCAGAGGAGGATTTTCATTAGTTGTTAATTCCTTTCCATAGCCAACATAATCCTAAAACAGCTAGCCAGGGGAAAAAAAAAAAAAAAAAAAAAAAAGAAAAAGGAAAACTCTCATTCCTTTAGTGACACTTCAAGAATGCAGCTGGTGTATAAAGGGTTAAAGGGATGGAAATCCACCTAAATCATTTTTATGACTACTAATAAACTTTTTGATAACATACTCCCCCTGAACTCCCATTGAAGACAATTCTGAAATGAATCACAGTCAAAATTATCAGAATAATGTTGTACACAGCAGAGTCCTCCAAATCTAATGAGTATTTCCATGTCATAAATAACAAGAGGCTTCTTCTGTTCGCTGATCAATGAAATGAATTAGATGGTTCATGTATTAAAATTTAAATACTACCTCTTCTGGATCACATTGGAAACTGTTATTTAAAGACTGTTTTGTCCCATACAGATCAAAACAAATTAAACTAGAAAACAGTAAGACACTAAGTTGTGCCATTCTGTGGAAGGCACGGAAGGCAACAGTGCGCAGCTGAGGGGAAGACCAAATAACACCTAAATATAGGCAGTAGATTGGATAAACGTTAGAGCTGCTCTATCATACCAACACTTAATAGAACAAGTAATATTTGTATCCACCTAAATGAGATTGTATAAACATACAGAAAACAAGCCTAAACAAATTCTTTAAAAGCTGAAAAATGCTTCACATTTGTGCCTTGATTTATTGATTCAGCCAAATATTAATTATCTGGTTCATTTCACTGTAATTTCAAAAAACAAAGCATTTTTTAATAAACCAGTTGAGAAGTTAGCTACTTAAAATGCATAGTTTTGTACAATTGCATTTAGTCTAAATTTCCACTGTGGCTTCATACGACCTTTCCACAACAGCTTTCTCTTCTTACATTTCATTGACAAGAGCAATTGACATCCAAAATTGTTCATAATTATTAATTGTAAAATGGCACCTGTGGTATCCCACTTTCCTCTACCATTATAATGAGAAATGTGTGGTGACCTTTAATGCTTTATAGAAAAGATGTGATTTTGCAAGGAAATAAAAATAAGGTTATTTGCACTCTTGTTCTCCACGCTTTTAACTGTTTTCCTGTTATGATGAGTGTTAGAATTACAACTAGTTTAAAGTATTTCACTGTATTTTTATTTAATGACTGCTATCCAACAAACAAAATTTTCACTAGAATATTTTCCACTATAGGAATTTCATTTTTTTCACCTGTATGATTTTGAAAGTTAAAAATAAATAAATTGGTCTTGTAGTTTTGATTTATTATGAAAATCTGAAAAGCATACATATGATTTTTTCATAGAAAATGCAGTTTTTCTTCATAATAGTCTCAAAGGTAGTTTATATTTTTTGTTTTAGTAGGTTGTGGGTTTTTTTGTGTCCTCACTCTCTTTAGACTCCAATTCTTCAAAGAAAGACCTCATATTTTGACCATACCCAGTTATTCCTGGTCCACATTAGAGCCCAGCATTACAGCTAAAGGTTAAATAATTCTCTTGATTTGTTGATTCCATAAGATCCACTCTTATAATAAAGGTGGTTTGTTTTTTTTTCATTTGCATTAGCCTTTAAAAATTTTCATGTCATCTAAAACTCCTGGAGCTAAAGACAAATTAGTATCACAAATTGATTAAGAGCTCCAACTATTCTGATATGTGGGAGGTAAGAAACATAATTTTTAGTGTTTCCTTCTTTTAGTACTCCTGCTGAAGGCAAAATCAAATATACTCTGCAGACCACGCAGTTAAAGTCATATATTCCAGAGACTTATGCAAATGGTCTTTTTTATTCCTGATTTTAGTAGTACTACAGTATCATGTCTAATTACTTCATTAATTAATTCAAACATAAAATTAGCATGGTTTCCTCTGTTAAAAGCCTTCAATCTTAAGAGTAATACTAAAATTCCTTGTATGGGTTCCTTGTGTTTTTAATTTTGCAGATACAGCCTGGCAAAACTGGCAGGAACAAGTTACAAAAGACTGAAGCAAGGTGGGAAGTGGTGAGGGCAGCTGGACAACCTGTGGCGTGTGACTGAACATAAAGGCTTGTTGAAAGAATTTGAGTCTAAAAACCTACATAAGAAACTCGTATGAATAGATCATGGGTTTTCCATGAGCCTGCAGGCAATTAATCTCTGAGCTGCAAGGACCCTCTCACAGGCAAGCAACACAAAGTTACCAGGTTATGGAAAGGTATATCTCCGTGGTAAGGAAGGTAGTGGGAAGAAACTGAAGTCTCTCAAAGCTCCCATTACATTGACACTATTAGTCTCTGCTGCAAGTGATAACTGCTCTTGTAGGATGTCAGTGCATGCAATGATAAGACAATTCTACTTAAAGCAGGCTTTTATCTTTCATTTAATCCACCATTACATAATGCAATGTGGTCAACCTACAAACAAATACACATGCAAATTATTAAAGTCATAAATATAAGTACTAAAAAATTCCTAGTCTGATCCTTGAATTAAATGAATTGGAATCAGGTACTTCCATCTGTATGAACTAAATTGGAGCAAATACAGAAACATGCTTGTTTTTTCTGAAGCTACTGTGGGTTCAAAGCTGGAGGCCAGAAACTAAAAAGATTTCTGGATGCATAAAAATTACACTCTTCATGCTAAGACCCTTTATTGATTCATCAAAGTAATTTTAAGCACACTACAGATTGATACTGCAAGCCTGGCAAAGATCAAAGACTACCAGAAACTAGAACATCTTCAAGACACTCAAAATGAACTGTGAATTCAAAATAAAAGTTGCATTAAAGGAGGATAAAACTGGAAACAAATTAATGTTCTACAATGAGCACTAACGCTAGATCAGTGCTTGCTGAAGTTTTGCTAGCGTAACATCAGTTCAGTCTGTGTTTGACAAAAGGAAGATACTTTTCTCAATGGGAGACCAAGGGGCCTTGGGCAGTGAAAGGAGATGAGAAAGGAAAAAGGAAAAAGGAAAAAGGAGAGTTCTTCTACCTTTTGTGAGATTAAACGGAGCTCTTGGAAATGTTCAGTTATTTTTTTTTTCCAGGTAAAATTGTTGATCAGGAAAATTAGATACTGTCTTGGGATTTCAAGTCTGATCAATGCTCTATGCTTTCTAAAAAATATCAGCAGGCACCAGGTTATGTGTTGTGTTAATTATTTTTCTTTTTTAAAAAAAAGATATGTTAATAAATTTTCTAAATTTACCTATTTAGAAGTGATATGAAAAACTAATAAAAACGCTCAATGCTCAATGCTATGTCTCTATCATTTAGAAAAAGTCCTTTTCTCTTCATAAAAATACTCCGTTTTACAGCTGCTATATAAAAAAAGTCCTAATTTGTACATCTGTTGCTTCAGTAAAAATCATTCAATGGCAGCTCTATAGTCCTTAAAAAAAACCTGCACTGAGACACATTGAAATCACAACTTTCGCTCTTGAATGTCTGCCCTGAAAAGCGTTAGAAAAGAGCAAAAGAATTCTGACCTGCAAAGATCCCAGAGATGTTTCAAAGCCTCATATGCTAAAAAGCTGCAATGTAGCTGCTGTCACTCTGTGATATCGTGAACCCACAAATCAATAATGTAAATTGCTTCCAGAGATCTTTGGTTTGGGAGAGAAGTTCAGTGAAACAACAATGGAGAACTGTGCAGTATGGGGGAAACTGAAACTGCATTTTTCATCTATATCACTTTGTGCAATATGGTGCCAGGCTGGGATAGAAAATAGGATGGTGGTATTAGCCCTGAGAGGCAGGGCTTGTGATTGCAGGTGTAATGTTACAGGATATTGCTGTGTTGCTTCGATGATTCATTATCCATCGTGCTATCTAAATCTGTCAGCTTGCTCAGTTTTCCAACCAGGCACTGCTCTGCCTGACAGAGACATGCCCTTAGTCATGCTAATTCTTTACTACTTATCGTCCTCATCTCCTAAGGGAGAAAAAGTTCAAGTTCTCAAAGAATTTAAAAAAAAAAAAAAAGCTTAATAATTCGCATATGAACATTTTCTCTTATATGTGCTTCTAGAAACACGATGATTTTAAATTACAAATCCTCTGGTGAACCTCTTGTCTTCAAGAGCAAGATTCCAAAATACAAGGGTGATTCTCTAACCCTTCTTCAAAATATGTTTTTCCTTCAAAGCACATCCAAATGTATTATTGCAGCTCACCACCTCTTTGGAATGAATGCCTACATATGGTTGCAGTATAAGAATGCAATGAATTCTGTGCTTCCAATAATTTACAGCAAAGAAGACTGAAATAACTTCCTAATGTACTCATCTGAGAAAATAAAATGCACGGAATGGTTTTTGCCCTTATCTACAGTTGTGCATATTTGTTTGTTCCTTCTATGTAAACTGCTTTTTAGAAATGATGCTTCCACTGAAAACTGACTTATTTTTATTTAATGGCTGTCTCAGTTTCATTTTACTCAGAGATATGCTTATGCCATGAGGTCAAAATCAGGCCTACAGCAACCCTGTTTGAAAGAATGCCGTAAAAGGTGAAAAGTGCTGTTTCAGATTCTGCATTCAATTCAGGAAATGTAAATATAAAATTTTCTTGCTCTGGGAAGTAAAGCTGCCATAAAAGTTAATCTTCCTTTCTTTCTTGACAATACTGTATTTCACAGTATCCTCCCTGATTTCTTTTAAAGGTCCTGGGACTAAGGTAGTTCTCCCTTGTTCTCACTCGTTAGTCAGATCAGACATTTCATTGACTCAAATAAAACTTTTAATAACAGTTCACATGTCAACGATGGGAGTAAAGAGTTTAAAACTGTGTCCCTTTTGAGAGCTATATAGATACTCATTAAATAAAGGCCATTACCCTTGTGCTGCTATGTGGAACTAAATTCTCCTGAATATGTCTTTTACTGGATTTAATAAAGGAAAGCTATTTGAAATAAAAAAAATACAAGGATTCAAAGGAAAAATAAAAGATAAATGTAAGCTACTAAACATATAGCTCGGCACGTTCATGTATCTATTTCACCTATACACAAATACTAGAAAACTTTACAATTGTGCATTAGATTTAAAGAATTTCTCTAGGATGTTTATTATGTCTAAGAGGATAAGCAAAAAATCTACGTGTTTTCTACATTGTTTGGAGCATGCTTTGAAGTTCAGCAGACTCTTAAATAAAACATTCAAGGAAATCTTTTAAAATTTAAAGTTTCTTTCTCTAGCTGCATGAAAGTCAGATAATCTGCTTTGAGGCTACCTGAACCCAATTAAATCTGTAACTTCTACGTTACTGTGAGGAGTTGATTGTTTTTCATGCAGCCAGGGAGAAGAATCAATGTAGAAACACACAGTCTATTTTAAGCTGTGAAGTAGAATAAGTTGTTTCCTCAGACTTTATTCTTGAGTGACTTCCCATAGAAGTGGGGTCAATGATATTGATTTGCAAAAAATTCATTTTAAACTACTCAATCCCTAGAAATACAAATGTCCAGAAGACCTCAGCTGGCATCTGCAGCAACTCTGCTGCAGGTTTTCCTGTTGACAGGTAAGGACAGCGGGCTGGTCGATTAAAAATAACCAAGGAGTTACAAAAACCACCACGAGTCATCTATACCTGAGCTGTGGCATCTGCTAAGCTATCCATTTCTACAGCACCAGCTCTCTCTTCTCCTCTCTACCTTAGGATAGCTAGAACTAATAACAATATCAAGGAAACCTGTGATGGCTTCCAGCTTGTGCTGAGAAGCTGCAGCAGTCCCACAGCTAGGTGACAGGGTCTGTTCTGCATCAGCTCTGAGCAGTGGGAGGTGGCTGGCTGCTGGTCCCGCTGCCTGTTGCCCTGGCCAGCTTAGTCTGTCGCTCCAGTGGTGGCCGTGGGGCCCTGCTTCACTTGCCGTGAACTGTCCAGGACTTCTTGTCCTCCTGAATATCATTCCGTCTTTGCTCATTTGTAACTGGGTGGAATTAATTCACTATGACAAATGCCTGAGTTAGGTCCACTGGAACTTCCTAACGAGATCCTGTGTATATTGGCCTTGTCACAGTCAGCGAAGGTAGTTACTAACGGCAGGTTTCACCTTCCTTGTACATCCACATATTTCTTTTTAGAGGCTTGTTTCAAATGCTTGAAAGAGGGCCCCTGACAGTATTAAATCTTAAATCATCGATTTTAATGCCAATGTCTATATACAGGGTAATTAACATTGATCCCAGAAAAATTATCTTCAACAAATGGTTTTATCCTTTGATTGTTGTTCTTTCCCATTGTGATACCTAAGACTTGCTTCTTTTTTTATGTAGGAAACATGTTCAGATCAGCAGAAGGATAAAACGTATCATTCCTTTCACCTAAGAATTCTTGCTTGCCTCTTTAGAAGCGTATTTAAGAATAAAACTGTTTCTTCTGACTCATAAAATAAACCAGTATTGAGTGCCGATGAGGAACCTCACATCACCATCACAGGCACAGTAAGTATGCTGCACTTTAGCTTCAGAATATCTCCTACACTGGATTGTATTCTCTTATGACTGCCACAGGGAAGATTAGAAGTATCTCAGAATCTCACTGCAGGAGCAAAGTTTTGACTGGTTATACCCAGATTTATTCTGGTAACATTCTGTTTTCCCTGTGAGCTTTTGCACTGCTATTAAACACTGTAATTTCAATTTAGATGGATAGTGAGTTGGATATTGCAGTCTCCATAAATAGCTGTAATGTCAACATCTTTCATTTGCATAAATGTTGAGGGGGTTGATTTGAAGAATGTGGTATTTTTGCAACTAGTTCAATGGCCCATCGTTTAGATTGGATTCCTGTTTCATATACAGAGAGGTTTATATGAAGAGTATGTAGTACGATTTGAGGAGAAAAAAAACCATAGTAACTGCAGAGAAATTCCCTTAGGAAACAAATTTGTTTTCTCTAACTGCAAACCTTAACATAAAAAGTTCATGTTTGGCTATAGTATCCCTTTTATGATCCTGCAGTTTTATTGGTTATATCATAATCTGAGGTACTACTTCAGTAGTATGAGAGATAATATTCTTAAACTCCCTGAATGTGGACAAGTAATGTAAATATTAAGAGAAGACACCAATACATACCGTGAACTATGATTTTTTAAAAATGGCCTTTTACTCTTGTTTACCATTTTTTCTTCCACTGTGATATTCAGGAGGAGGAGAAACGTCTTCCCCATTCTGCCTCCATACGATATTTTCTCTTCATACTGTTCATTACTGTGCCATTGGTGTGTACGGTGTCCACTCGCAGTTCAACTTTTAATGGATGTGATGACTTTAGGTAGGGACAGTTTGCTGAACTGTCAAACTTGAGATGGTAAACTCCTTCCCAGGTCATCTCCTTGTCCTAGCATTTCCAACTAATCACAAGCTACTGATCTGCTCTCACTGACATTAGCTTAACCTTAAATCAGGAGATACTCAAACTGGATGGAAATATATTGATATCGCAGTTTGAACTAGTGGGAGGTGCTTCAGTATGACTTCCCATGACTATGTGTTGTTTAATTAGATTTTATTCATACAGACACTGCTAAATAGAAACTCTAATTATAATATTGACTTATGAATCCTTATAAGCAAAATAATGGGTAAGCTAGACTCATCTGACAAAACAATCTCAGATACAATAATGAGAATAATGTTTCCTATCTCCATGTAGAATTCTTGCCTTCATTAAAAAAAAATTGAATAAGAATAATAAGTCGTTACTCAAATGTCTTCTATTTACACTGCCTTTAAAAATCTCTTAAAGCTCACTGGAGACAAGGATTTAAAATAACATAAAAATAATGCCTGAGAAGTTTATTAGGATAGTAAAATTAGGTGAAAATAGGAAGAGGGCAATCCCTCACCGTAATAAGAATAAAAGAAAGAAAAAACATAGAGAATATTACCCAAATATAGAGAAAGGAAATATTAGCGATCATGATCTAGAAAATTCCATAAAAGTCATATAGTTGAACATTATATTTCAAAAAAATATTAAAAAGTATAGTAGAAAGAATCTTTACAGGCTGTTATCAATGAGGATAACTATATAGTAAAACCCTGCTCAGGTTAATTTTGTAAAAGAGAATAAAAAATTAAAACCCTTTGTCCATCCTGAGGGTGGAAAAAATAATTAAGAATTTTAACTACTGGACTTGAACCCTTCAGATACAATATACCAACAGGGAATAAATGTCTCTAACTCATTTTAGGTGGTGTGGTTTTTTTGATTTTCTTCTATTTCACTTCTTTTATCTCCTGTTTAACGGAAATATTTGCTTGTGTATTATTGATTTCACTGCATGTAATAAAATGCGAAATAATTATTTTTCTGATTTTAAGGCAACTGCCCATGCTGCAACATACTTAATGTCATAATTACTGTATGCAATCAACAGTGATAATTTAAGTGCAAACCACTCACACATACCTAGTGCAGCTGCTATTTATTTTCCACTGAAGTTAGTTTGCTGTTTAGTTTACAATTAAAATTAAGAAATCCTAAAATGCTCATAATTACAATATTTGGGTGCTACAAGATACACCTTTGTGTAACGCAATGAGAACGTAATTTGAACTTTGAGTTAAAGTCATGTTTATTTTTGCACCTTATTCGTTGTAAGTAACAGGATCGATTTTTGTTTTCATTTTGAATACATTACCAAAGAAAAGTTATTTTCAAAAACCAATTTTATTTTTTTTTTATCTACTTGCCTCCTTTATGGATTTGAGCTTTTCTTGGAAAAATAGCTGTATAAACATATCTCATTAACTATACAGCTATTTGATGAGTGGCCTGTTGTCATTTCTAGGTGTTTGGACTAATCCATGAAAAAATACACTAATGGCTGTCAAAGGGCTCATTGTTTTTATATTTCAGACAGAATTAGCCTAGATTGTGTCTTTAGATTTTAAAGACTACTGAAATGTTTTATCTTCCAGGCTTTTGAATTATTCTTATAATATCCAGAACATCTGAGAAACAATTTTTAGCAATTTATTTTCAAGGAGAAAATATGATCTATCATTAAAAGTTAAGGTATTCAACATTTGCAATGGAAATAAAACAGAAATTTTAATGCAATTCACTAAAATGATTTCTAACCCAATATTTTACTGGAGACTTGAAGAAAGAGAAGTTAACAGACACGTGGCAAATAAATTGCACCAAGGTTTATACTTGAGTAGCCAGAACTCCCCGCGAAGATACAGTTAAGCACAAATACACAGACTCTCATTTGCAAAGGTTTCTACTACATCTAGAAGTGGTATATTTGGTCCACGTGGTTGGAACACCATTTAAATGCCCAATGTCATCAAAATGCATAGCATGCACAGGAAGGTGAAATATATGCTTTTGCTACACTGATCATTAATTTCTACATTTTACTTAGAGTCATATTATGGTTTAAAACTTGCTTTTACAAGCATTTAATCCTTTTTCTTTTTAATGAACCACAAATGGAACAGCCAATTTTCAAGGCACATATCTGTTTTCACTTGTAACTGAATAACTCAATAGGTTTTTTTGTTTTTTAATATTTTTTGTCATCCCACACTTAGTGAAGAAAATGCCATTTCTAAAGAAAATTGATTATATGTTCTGTAACTGTCTCCATAAAAATATAAATAATTTAATACAGTTATATTTTTGTATTTTATTCTCACTTTGTGCAGATTGCTGATTCATTTTCTTGGTGGATGTCATCCCATCAGAATGATAGGGTTGTATACTAATAGCTACCAATAGGGATTGCAGCAAAATATGAAAATAGCTCTCACATGGAGAATATCAAAGAGAAAGGTACTGTATGTGAAAAGGGAAAATGGAAAGAGGGCTTTTAAAAGATTCTCAGTGGCCCTTCAGAGAAAATTCTTTTGGAAGAGAAATGGTAAAAGCATTTCTAAGAGACTACAATAATAAAAACCAGCACAGAACTAGGAGGATCATGAGAGCTCTTCCAGTCTACAAGACGAACAACAGAATGTCAGAGTGCCGAAGCACCCTGCTGGAGCACGTACACCCTTACAGATATCAGATATTCAAAAAAAGGGGGGGGGTTTATTACCTGAATCAGAACCTGAATATGTCCCATGGCTTTTGATGACTTGAAGTACCAGAAGCTCATCACACAAGTCCCACTTGATTCTTTCCATCTGGAACTCTTCACATGGGCTTTTTCATTTTTTAGGCCTATTGCAGTGGCCTCAAGAAACAGGAATTTTCCTGAAATTAAATGATGGATTACTGAAAAATTCCTTTAGACTTTCAAATTAGATTCCAAAACTCAGCAAAGTAAAAGCAAGACATATGAAGTATACTTCCCATACAGGTCCTGTACTAGTGAACCTCAGCAGAGGGTAAAAAATTACCAGATCACATTCCTTGTGTAGTTGTTATATCAGTAATAAACTGGGAGCAGTTTAAGATTTGGATGTGTAGAGCAAGAATACTGCCACGTGTCCCAGCTAGTCTGATTACATGTCCTTGCCCAACAGCATTAGTTGCTATTTTGACAGTACATCATACAATAACCACGATGTTATAAATTTCAGGATGAAGTTTTCTGAAAGATAACTTTCAAAATAGCAAGTCACACTATACAAAAACTTCTGAAACAGGCAAAAAGCCATCATACAGTTACAAATCATTAGGTATCCCTAAGGATTCATATTACCTTTGGCTGTCTGTACTCTTTAATGTATGAATATTAACTCACATTTAAATTATTTAGTCAGAGGAAATTGCAAAAAATAGATGCCTACAGTTAATATTTTCCAACACTGATATGGTCCTTAGTTTTACATTTTCATTTTTAATCAAAAGTATAATAAATTCTGCAAGTGTTCAAATTCATTCTTTTCCTTTGTACAAAACCCAAATGTGTAGTTCGCATAAACATAAATGTATAAATAACACACTGTTAAATTATAATTGTACATCTACTCAAGTCTGTATATGAATTAGAGAAAAAAAATTTACTTCACTGGAGATGGAGTAAAATGGGTTCATTCTAACTTTGACTCTTCTCTGGTTAATTTACAACCATAGATGTTTCCCATAATATTATGGGATGAGAAATTTGCTTTTTCCCTGAAGTCAAGCACATTTTTAAGAAGTGTACATGACATATCATGACATATTCATGATAATATTTTTTAAAAAATATAACTAAAAATGCAAATAAACTTATTTTTTTTTACATCTGCTACTTTGTGTGTTAAAAAACCATGTATATAAACACCATGAGATACCAAAAACATGCCTTATCATGCCACCAATGTTTGCTAGGAAGACATGGCTAGACTGGGTTGAGTGCTTGGCATGTTGATGTTTGTTCATGCCAGTTTAATATCAGGCAAATGACTTCTGTTTAGAGGAAACCAAACCAAAGGAACCCAATCCAAAAAACCTTCACAATCTTCTTTGTAAGGAAACTTGAATGACTGTGATGGGAGATAAGGGACACTCTGAAAGGCCCCTTGATCTGAATGCCTGGGACCAGTGCTGTGAGACAGTGGGCTGATCACAGTTAGTCCAGCTTGGACGGGAGATAACACAACTTAATTCCAACCAGAATGTTGGATGTAATTCTAGTCATAAACAAATTGTCAACATTTTAATGTTGAAAATGGAGGTGGTAACAGGTGAGTTAGAATTAAGCAATTGCTAGGTGTAAGCTCAAGAGATGTGGTTTTGGAAGTAAGTGCTGAAATCTGACTTTCTACAAGGACCGATCACTGAATACTGTGGTATTCTCTGCCAGGTATGACAAAATTTTAACAGCTGAGCTGAATTTTGTTTTGGTTCTCTCATGCTGAACACAATTACTAAGTGCTATCAGTTCTAACACTATGGCCAGATAGTACCTTCACCTTTAAAAATTTGATCGCATTAAAATTGTGAAAAGTGAAATTAATTCTAAATGTTTATATGAGAACAAAATTTCAGGACTACAGAGCAGCTCTTGAGTAAGAAATGGAGAATTTGTCCTGTTTGACCACTCACCAAAACAAAACCACTTAACTTTCAGATTATAGGGTAAATTTCCAGGTGTGAGAATTATATCAGCAGTAATTTTATTCACATGTGGAGTGGATTCGACATATATATACCACCGAGATATATAAATCTGTATTTTAACTGCACTGGCTATTTTAAAAGCCAAATGAAAGACAGGGACACATTGGAGGGCAATTCTCTTGTACTTTGAGATGAACACAAAATCTGTGATTTTTTTCTGCCTGTTTCACCCTCAGTCACCTTGGCAAGCTTCCACTATTCCCTGAGTTTCTACATATCTCCAAGTAAACTTTGGTTTTACTGGGTTTTGTCCTGCAGCAGTTCATGTAAACATTCAATGACTACTAAAGACAAGTCCCACATCTTTGGGCAGCTCTGCTGTGGAATTTTTCAATTTAAGATCTTTTCTGAGTTCAGCTTCGGTAACACCTTTGACTGAGCTATGTGACCTTCAAAGGCAGAGGATGAAGGCACGGAGCTTGTAACAAGAACAAGAACAGACAACTGGGTGCTTTGGCCAAAACAAACAAGGAGCTGCACTGCCACCAACAAAGGAGGTTTATTAAAATTACCTATTAAACTATGAATAGTTACTATGGGTAACGTTAAGCTTCCTGGAAATGAGCTCAAGCTCTGGAGGAGTGTGACCCAGTGGATCTCAGAGCTGAGCTAACTCATCCTTGCAAGCTGCTGCCAGACCAGATGCCTCTCTACAGACAAGTAACAAATTATCTTGCTTGACTCATACAGAAATACTAAAAGGAGAAACAACTGAGAATCAATTCTTCCTAACTTAAAGTAATTTTACAACAGTAATTAATATTTTGATATCATTAGACATTTAATTCATTAAAAACGACGCCCTGATTAGACACATGTTAGAACCCCCAGGCTGCCTGTGAAGGGAGGTATGAGAAGTTCCACGAAGACAGTTACATCTTGTTTGTGAACTGACAACAACATACCAGTGGTATTTCCAAATGTGTGGTCTCCGGGAGGTCTAAGACTCTGAGGTGAGCTGGCCCCTAGCACCCAGTTAAAATTGTCAGCCAGGGAATTTTGCCAGCCACATCTGCCATTCTCAAAGGTGCAGGAAGTTCCACATTCACTCTCGTCTGTATTATCCCCGCAGTCGTCTTCAAAATCACAGCTTTGTTCTGGTCTGTAACACTTGCCGTTCGCACATTGCTGATAGCCATGTGAGCAGGAGCCTGAAAAGAGAAGAATGGGGGTGTCCTGGTGAATCGCACTGCCATGCATCCCAGCAAGGTTACTGGAAGGTTACATCTCAGAGAGTTTGATATTTAGGAGGAGGAGGGTGGTCCAGAGCAGTTTTAGTAAAAGCCTTTGGTTCCCCTGAAGTGCCAATCCATTATCAGTTTATTTCTTTTGTATTTTGTCAAGAGATTGCCTAAATAAATGACTGTTTCCCTTGTAAAGCCTTTGAGGGCAAGTTCCAGCCAGGCATTCCTTCGCTAACAAAGCTTTCTAGTCTGACTTAATTGCTGACATTCTCCTTTCATGTGGTGTAGGATTAAACTGTTTCATTTTGGCTGCAAAGTTGAGCTTAGTTTAGCAGCCCCAGTTTGGAAGAAAAAGCTTTTCTATTTTAACTACAGAGGTTTGCCTTTTAATGGATTTCTTTTTTTTTATTTTCCCAGACAAGTTCAGTGGGGTGATGCTGTCCTTTCTGTGCAGTATTCCTGGCATTATTGAAGGATAATTCTGCTATTGTAGGGCTAAAAATTGTAGGACTCACTTCACAGGATCCATTTCCAAGCTTCGTGTTTTCATTTCAGATCAGTTTCTACAGGGCTCTGGATAAAAGCAGCCCCTTCAGTACATTCTCTAATCAGGAAGGGAGATACAAAATTCTGAAATGGACCTTCCCTATTTCAGTTTTCCATTCTGCTCTACCAGAAATAAATGCACAAGCTTAATTTTATTTAAAAATATAACTATCACTATATTAGTTCATCAGACATAAAATTATAGTATGCACACGTATGAAAGTTGTACAAGCAGCAGAAGAATTTGAGTTAATTGATACTAAAAATCTCATGGTGCTAAAAACATGTTTCCATTACCGCTACCTTAATTTAAAGGATAACCTGATGGAGCTAAAGGAAATTCACATAAGGCTGGATTTTATTAAGAGGTCAGAATAACAGATTTATTAACAAAAATAAAATAAGAAATGGGGTATTCAGTTGGTGTGTTGGCAAGCTCCATCCCTAGGACTTTGTTTACACCAAACTCTAAATTACGAATGCCCCAAACTAAGTGAAAAAGCATTGCCACAGCCCTTTGCTGCAGACTTAGCATAAAGTGAGAACAAGCCTTGAGTCACTAGATATTAGCTAAAGAAAACAAGCATTATCCCCTCTTTTTTAAGTAAAAAATCCTCCTAACACATAATAAATAAATAAATACTAATAAATATTGGAATAACATCGAAATATCTAGCAAGTTTTCTAGGGAAATCATTCTGTTTTAATTCCTGATTTCTTGGTAACATAAATGTATCATATTTGCTCTAGAAGAGTGTGTATGATTTGGGTTTTAACAGTTGCTCAGAGAAAGGAGGAAAAAGTCCTGAACAGAAAGCAGCAAGCCATAATAAAAGTCTGATAGTAACTTAGAAAGTCATGAACGTCAGGCAAAGGTCTCCAGAGCTGGAGACAAGGAAAATGCGTAGGCTCTGACTAGAAGAAAAAGACCTGTTTGAAGTTCACAGTTAAAAGTTTATGAGAGCACCAGTGTGACTTTTATTAGTACATAGTTTCTGAAAATGGTCCCGGCCAAAAAAATGGAGTAATTGTATCGATGTACCAGTAAGCGTCTAATTATTGCAACCTGCAAGACGGTTGGAGTCTGTCAGAAACTTCTCTCTGTCAACCTGCTTTAGAATTTCAATCATTTGTGTTGCTTCACAAAGGGAAACAGAGATCAGAGATTTGTTATAAAATTACTGTCTGATTTAAATGGCATTTATTTTTAGAAGCTAGTAATTACAGTCTTAAATTCCTTTCATGTGATTGTACTAAGAATTGAAGCAAAACAAATACTTTGTCAGCGAACTAGGAATTTCAATTTCAGGATGCAGTCCATACTTGGAAATGCTGTTCCTTGTTGTTTATCTTGATCAATAATTGCAATAACTATCACATTTTGAGGTCCTTTGTAGCATTGCTTCCAATTTGAGGTCGAAAAAAAAGGGGAGTTGAAAAGTGGAAGTCTTTCTGAGGAAAACCAAAAAAATCCATCTTGAATTCTAGCATGAGTGAATCTTTTCAAGCATATGTACTGAATGATATTATACTGTCTAACTGAGGCTGTAACATGACTTGTTTCTGGATGCACTTCCATAGTATGTTTTCTCTTTAAATGACATATTTCTAAGGATTTATAACTGTTACCAAAAAAACCCCAAACAAACAAACAAAAACCAAACAAACCTATAATAAAATGGGGGTTTTGATCTCTCTTCCTTTCTTCCCTTCTTTTTCTCAATCCTAACAATCCAAACACTCTCTATATAGAGGCTTGTGGGTATAATAGGGATATTTAATTGAGAGGAACTTCTCCGTAGCAAGATTCAGTAACTTTTTCCTCCAAGCAGTGTTTCTTAAAGATTATTAGCAGGTAGAGTTTTTGCCCTATGTGGTAACTGCATCAACACACCAGGCTGCGCTGGACCCAAAGGAGCTGTTAGTGTCTTCCAGATCGATAATCTCTGAATTAAGGAAGATTTACACAACGGAGGATAACAGCTGCAGCAATCAATAATCCCCGTGTTTTATATACCCTGAGAAAAATCAACAGATGGAACATTTAAGTTTAAAAATATGTAATTAAGACAAGCATTAATCCCTTTTTTTTTATAAAGGTATTTATCTTAAATTTATTTTGAAAAAAAATGTACCTGCAAACACCAAGAGAGAAAATAATCTAACTAGCAGAACTGAAATATGGTTTAACTTTTACATCAATGAACTTTAAATAGTAATAAAATTAACATGGTATGCAGGTTGTAGCACAGAGGCAGAACAGTAATAAATTACAGAAAAGACATTCATATTAAGAAACGGCATCTATGAGTGCTATTCAGGTAATCTTCGAACTCTGGCAAGAAGGGTGGTGTTCTCAAAGAAGTAATTCCAGAGGAGAAAAAAAAATTTCTTTAATCTTTGAAACCATAGCCTGCATCAAAACAGGACTTTTCTATGATGTATCTAATTTTTACATCACTCTGTATCACAGTAATAACTTTATTGCTTGTTTAGCTGCTCTCTGAAAATAAATTAAAATAAAATTTTAAAACCTCTAAAATAAATTAACTCCATTAATGTATGATAAAATGATGCCCGAGTGGCCTTTTATTTATTCTTTTCCTTCACTTTAGGACACAGAGATACTTGAGAAGGACTTGATTTTTTCTACTAACACTTAAAAGGTGTTAAGATCTTCAGATGATCTTCCTACATCTCTGTTCAGAAATACCCTATACTTAACACTAATTTTTTTGTCCCCCAAATTCTTTATCAGTTGTTTGTTTCCTCCACAATATTTAGTTTGCCTTTTATTTCAGGATGAGAATCCTTCCCTTTATGAAGGTAATAGATTGGGGTTTTTTTAATTTTTTTTTTTTTTTAATGCCACATAAAACCGTTTACCATGAAAATCCATTACAAGTTCTCACAAGATGTTTGGACTTAAATCCGAGTTTGCAATCATTTCATTTTCACTCAACATGGATGAAAACAAACTGTGTCATATTTGCTTGGATTGGCCATGAAAGATTCTTAAAGGAATTTTATGATTACACACTTACATTGAGTGACCAAAAGGAGCCCAATTAACGTAACTTATCAGAGACAAGCTTAAGAAATAGCTTGATCATGTTCTGTAATTATCTGTAAGAAGACAAACACTGACAGCAGAAAGATCTAATCTAGCAGAAAAAAAACCCCAACATTATATGCTGGAAAATTCAAGTTGGTGAAGTTCAAATTAAAATAATATGATTGAGTAATTAACCATTGAACAGACAGCCAAAGGCTGTGGTAAATTCTGTATCAGTTAAGGGTTTTAAATACAGATTGATTTTTTTTCCCCCCAAGAGATATGCTTTAGTTTAACTTAAAATTATTTGATAAACCAAGGAAAACTTTAGATAAAAACGTGATTAGTGCTATAGGGGAGGTTAAATTACATATTAAGAGTAGTGCCTTTTGGTTTTAAAAATCAAAGTGTAGTTGCAGACCTTAATTTGCTTATATAATTATGAAAATTTATACCAGATAAACTAAATACTTATCTGGCCTATAGTAGCTACAAAATTGAGATGAAAATCTCATATTTCTTCATTAGAGTCCAATCTTCTTGAAGCTGATCCTTTAAATACCTTTGTTTATTGGAAAAAAATTAGGTATGATAATTAAACTGATAAAGATAAATTAGATCAGAACTTCTAGAATATTGCAAAAATATGATTATATATGGGACAAGGGGCAAAAGCTGGAACACAAGAAATCCCATTTCAATGTGAGGAAAAACTTCTTTAAGGTCCCTTCCAACCCCTACCATTCTCTGACTCTGTGATTACACTAGTTATGACTCTAGTCATACGCATTTAACACTTAATTCTCATAATTTAAAATTGGTTCTTTTTCAGTTCTTATTTTATATCAGCATTGCCTTAAAATCACCAGCAAGCTAATTCATGTTTTAGAACCACAGGAAAACAGATTGGTGATAAGGATATTCCAGGTTGTTAAACTTGGGCTCCTTAAACTTATTATACTTAATGGTATCATCATCTACGTTTTCCAAACCTAAATCCAGTTTAGAATTCTCAGGAGTATTAGAATAGCACATCAGTAGGCTTGAAAAGCTAGATCTGCTCAAAAATATTTTATTTACATTCACATAGCTAGAAGTATACCGGTTCCTAAATCAAAGCTAGAGCTCCTGTAGAACTCTAATCTGGTATAGAGGCCAGAGTAATTAATCAGCAGGCTAAGAGTTTGACATCCCAGGGATAGGGGCTCTCTAGATAATTTAGATCTCTGAGTTTTTCCCTGCAACTATTACTTCATTATCATTCTTGCTCTAAGTTGACATTACTGCATGACTGTATTTTATGTGTCCTTAAAAAAAAATAATTGTTAACAAGAACATCTTTCCTCTAATATCTCACCAGTATAACCCAAGGACACAGAGTAAAGTGCTTTCATCACAGTTGATGATGCATAATAATAATGACTTGTCAGCACAGGAATGTGAAAAATGCATCTAATTTCAAAAGTAAGGCTTTGGAAATTAGAAGAATTTTTTAAGACTTTCAGAAGTTGAAGTGCTGGAAAAAAAGAAGACTTAAAACCTACTAGACATTATCAGCTATTTCTTTTGTAAATAGTCTGTTTTTTCTAGGATTGAGTGCAGACATTTGAATTTTTGGTTTTGCAAGCCTCTCAAGTACCTTGACATGCTGATTGTCATTCTGAGAAACCCAAAGTTTAAAAAAACAACAGCTTGAGTTCATTTGCAAAAGGGACTTTGAGAAGAAACTGTTAACCTTCTAAGCTTCTCCCATGACAAAGAGCTGATGAAAGCTTCTCCAACAACCAAAACTTGCTCAGTTGATTTCTTATCTTTTCCTAACATAGGGGAGAAAAGGCACTGGACATGGATGCCCAGAACTTGAGAAATGCTGGATCCACAGCTGGAAGTATAAACGAAAATACTTTTAGAAACCCCTTCTCTGGCAAATAGAGACATGAAAAAAGATATGACTAAGCAGTAAGAGTACAAAATGGTCACTGAGTGATTATATGTCCACAAGACCCCAGAAGTCTGACTTTTTTTTGACAAGTTAAGGTGGTCCAAAGGGTGAAGATAATGAATCATGTATATCTGTTTTCAGTTGTGGACCTCTAGTATATATGAGTGTCAACATTTTCCCTTAAAATAATGTTCAAAAATGCAAATGTAAATTAAAAAGGAAACTGCCTTGGAATATTCTCAGTCATGTACAGATGGGATGAAATTGTGAAAGAGCTGCAAGAAATGTAATTTGCATAGAATTTCTATAAACAGTTACAGCATTTAAACACAGCAGTATTTAAACTCTTTAGCAATACCTGAGTAAGAGTCAAGTGTAGAAGAAATGAATAATGTCCAAAACTGATTAAATGGAATCTCATGACCCCTATGAATCCTTCACCTCTCATTGCTCTGAAGGAATAAGTTTCAGGATTACTGTATTTACCATATGATATTACAAGACTTCCTACCTATATTAGACAGAATGCCATAGCGAGCTGAAGAGGACATGGTGATTAAAAGATTTTATTGATGTCTTGAATAGCCTTCCACACACCTTTGAGCCTCCACTGGAAAGGTCAATAGGAAAATGAAAAACGTGTTATGCTTGATGGAGGAGAAAGATACCAAAAAACTCTTTAATCACCTGGTACCTCAAAGAAACATAGCTTCTAATATGGTCAGCTTTTCCCTTTTCCCTGTGTTACAGAGATGTTTGTTCTCAGACAATGAAAGAAAAACATGAAAAATATACCTATAAAGTCATCATAAGTGGTTTGAGGTGAGATTCTGCAAGTAACAACAACTGCATTTAATGCCACTTATACTGTTAACGTGTTCTAATGGAATCAAGTAGTTCTGTTACTTATTTTTTTCCAGCCGGCATGAACAGTTAAGACAAAATAATTTTTTCTTGATTATCCTCATTTAACGTTAGTCCAATCGAGTACGATCATTTATTCCCCAAAGCAATAATAGTTTTATTAACTGTACCTCAATTCAGTGTGTGTTCATGTTTAGCAGCACTCTTTCAGGTAAGCAAATAGCAGCACATAAGCTTAGCAAGTGACTGAACAAGGAACAGCATAAAGGTTTATTGTTAGAAAGAAAGCCCTGATTAAATGTTTTATCCCATTTCATAGGAACCTGGTCTTTAACATAAATTGCTCAAATCACCAGCCCTACTTCACTTTTATGAAAGGCAACAACCTCAAGCAATTCCTCTGCCTTCAATATAATCAGTAACTTTCTCCATTGCAGCTAATGGAAGGTTATTTTTCAGTTTTCAGATAAGGGACCCTTTTAGCATCTAGTCTAAATTTATTCGTGACCAGTTCAGATACAGATTTGTATGCAGGCTCTGCCATTCAGCTCTCCTCAGTGCAGAAAGGAAGGTAAGGCAAAAACAGAATTAAGTACAAATAGATCTAAAACCCGAAACCCAATACTACTCAGAACCCATGTATTTACCTGGCCCAAACCTTTATTTGAAAGACCAAGAGAAGCTGAATACTTTCTTATACCATTCTTCTTTTGAAGCATAGCCACACAACACTAGACAATTTCAAAATACAGAAAATTAATTTTATATCTATAGCTGTGACAAAATCATGAGAAGACTTCTGTGGCATTTCTGCTTTGTGACAAACTACGTCTCACTAATTTGAGGTTGGGCATCCAAATTCAAGGTTTTTTTAAAATCTAAAATACATCTCTGATTCTTTCCAAGTTCACAAACCAGTAGATCACGTTTTGTATGCACTAGAATATTGAATACTGACGTGGCTAACCAAGCTCTCAAATTAGCAATTTCAGCACTTATAACTCTTTATCTCCACTAAGAGGCAAATATTCTCTCAAAATTCAGAGCCTCAGGGACAGAAGGAAAGAACTGTACTCTCCCTGAGTTATAACAGCCCTACTACTTCAGCTTCATGACTGGAATAGCTTTTTGACCAACGCATAGCATCTACTTGGAAGTTATCCTCTTGGGCATTTGCATCTGGATGTATCTGCACATCTCTTAAAAGTCACTGCTCAGAATCCCATAAGCATCCTTCACAGAAATTGATTCCAAAGGGAGTCAGCTGTAGGATGTGTATGAAGCCAACTCTGTCCCTGCCTGGAACAACAGAACAGCAATAGCTCTACTATAGAAAGGATCTTTTTCTCCTATGAAGAGAGATGCAAGATTTTCGCTTAAGATAGTATTTTTTGAGAATCTGTTATCCTATTGCAAAAAAGTTAAGAATAACAATAAAGTGAATCTTTATTTGCCATATCAGCTATTGTTTATTCCTGATCACTAGACAAAGTAATGTGTTATCTATCATGCTAATTAGATTCTACATATACTGCTGAAATAATTGTGTTGAAACTTAAGAATAAGAGAGAAGTAGGCTTAAAGGCTTGTGATCAAAATTATGCCTGAGTTTATCAGCACGGAACAGTTATAATTTGCTATTGATATTGTCACTTGAAAGGGGACCAGCATAGCTGTTGCACATTTTCTCAGTAGGGAAATAATTTATTTCGAACAGACGTTCTGCTTGCACAGAACCTTTCGGTGCTGTTTTCTTGCAGAAACATGAAAAATATCAAAATACCACAGGAAGAGATATTTCAGCCATGTTTCCCAAGTTTGCAGTCTCAAACAGTTTGACAATGAGAAGTCAGCATTTTCTTTAGGACTGTGCAAGTGATTGAATATATACATATGAAGGAGAGAAACAAATGTATGTGCTCAGACAGAGTAGACGTAACCCTAGTCTGGCAGACAGGCTGCGTTCCTTTTAACCTCAAGAAATAGGTAGTTCATTTTTACTTGATAATTGGCTATTAAATAGCCACAGCTTATTTCTGTTGATCAATGTCACATCTCTGTTTTTTAAAAAAATAAAATAAAAATTTGCTAAATAAAAAAGTATTCAGTAAAATGTCAGACAAAGAATTGTTCTAGATAAATATTTTCTTTGCATGACCTTCTTTCATCTGAAACTGAAGAGTATAACATTTTAAAGACTTTTTTTTTGACCCTGTCTCTCTTCTGTCCTTCCCTCTAGGATAACATATCTTGTTATTTTCATTATGATCTTCAGCACACATGAAAAGAAAAACAACTAATGCTTATAATTAAACTGTTTTAATTAACTAGTTAATTATGTGAAATATGCATAGTAATACTAATTGTGAATCTCAAAATATTTTAGCTAAACAACCTGGATTAATTAGTACTGAGATTCAGAAACTAATCTTTTAATAATTTTTGTTGGTCTTTACTCTGTGATCATTTATCACTCTAAGAAACTAGTGTTTCAACTTCCAGTTTCATTCAGTTCTCTATCTAGTTAGCTATTGCATACTTAGCATGGAAGTATGTTATTAGAACTCTTCAGAAAACTAGGATTACTCTTAAGAAAAAAAATTGCATTGACATTCTGGGTGTTATTCACTAAAATTGGTATCCATTTTCTTCTGATGTAATAACTTGTCTTACCACATCATCCCCAGATTCTTCACATACAATAGGTTGCTTTGTTTTTTGTAGAAAATAATTCCTCATGTCAGTTTTCATCAGGCTAGTAAAAGAATTTTTGATACCACATCTTTACATGCTTGTGCATTCTCTATCTAGTTACACAGAATCTTCCAGATGATGCTCAACAAAATATGTGCTCATCAACTATATTTTTCTACAAATGTAAGCACCCATTCAACTAGTGAAAAGATCTGGAATCAAAACCCAGAATTTGAGCAGCAGAGTTATGGAAACTTTAATCTATTTGGAAAACAATGCAGGTTTTTCTTACAGTCCCAATAATTGCAAATAGCTCCGTAAAAACCAAATGATAAACCAAAAACTGGAAAATATCATATCCTACACAATTTCAAAGGCATCTGTTAGAAGACAGACATTTGGCCGTTGTGCTAGTAGCAGACCTTGTAACGTAATTCAGCCTTATAGAAGGACATTTACTACAAATACTAGTTCGAAAACCTTTGTGTCAAACAAGGCACATTCTAGTTTTTGACATAATATGCAAATGATGCTTTACACATCCTCAAGCTGAGCTGCAGTAGCACCAAAGTAAAGATGGCACATGTAAAGCTTTATGCAGCCAATTCATAAACACTTTTACCAAGATAAAAATCTTGTACTGGGTGTCTAAAAAGTAGCAGTGCTGAATAAATCACACACAATATTAACGTCTATCATTAGTTCAATTACACTAAAGCCCTTAAAAGAGATAAAAGGTCTTTAAACTAAACACATACTAAACAAGAAAGCATATTTGAAGGCATATTCTCCCATAACAGCTATGAATTCTTTCTAGACTCTTAATTTCTATCATTTTTAAGGCAGTAATCTGACCTTTTAAATTTTAGAATAGAACAGAAGTATCTCCTATGGAATAATTACTAAATTGGCTAAAAAATACAAAAGTACAGCATTGTTCACACATTAAGGGAAGTCATAAAATCAAGAGGCTTCTGAGGTAGAATACAGCCGCAGCTGGCATGCGAAGAATGCAACATCTGCGATTCCCTGTACAAGGTTGTTTGGGAAACTACACGAGGGATGGAACGGAACGCGCTTGTTCTGTGGCTTTCCCTTGTGACGTATAGCAGGTATAGGAACGAGATGGTACTATGGAACAGATAAGCGGCCTACACGCTACTCAGAGCCAACATTTCGTCAAATTTTGATGAAATGCTGTCCTTTGTGCGAACTTTTCTCATTATAGTGTCATTATAATACCAAAACACACCTCCATCCCAAAGGCTACCTGCCTCCAAGGTGCGACCACTCCTTCTTGAGTCTGCGCCCTGAATTTCTCATAAACTATACCTTTAATTGTGAAGCGAGAAAAATTTACACCAATCATGATAAAAGTATGTATGACTAAAGTCACTCAAACTCCACCTTGAAGATAACAAATAGTATAAAAATAGCCCGAGAGAGGGGGGACACTCAGGGAAGACATCATCACAAAGAATTACATCACTGACTTCTGGGAGCAGTGGACGGGCTGAGCCTCTCTTCCTCCCCATAGGGACGCCTCTGGGTAAGACTTAGATTATACCGAATGCTTTCTCGGGAAACTTAGAAATTTCTCTAGAGACTCTTTTCTACATTTATAGCCAGGCTGTATTTTTATAACTTTGTCACGTGTTCTGTATATGTAACAATACTTTAATTTGCACGTGCTTTGCAGACAGTGTATTTATCACCAGCAATCCTAAGAACCTATATATCTGTTGTTTAAATAAACTGCACTTTTTAAGTAGCTAGTCGTTTCGGTTTCTCACTGAACGCGACCAAAGACTCGAGAGTGGCTGTGCTAGTTCATGAGCACAACTAGACTGAAGGTGCAGTCCACTATTAGTGTATCCAAATCGTAATAGTTTAATACATATTAAACACGATTGGACTGATAGTGCTGAATTGGGCATCACTCAGAATTTAAACCTAGCCGCGCCTAGCCTCCCACCTCGGTGAGGAGTGTTAGAACGCAAGGGGGTTTATTTTCTGCCAAAGCCGCTTGGCCCCCTTTCACGCAACATCTACTGAGGACAAAATCTCATTCTGTACGGTGCATGCAAAAGGGCATTGCTAATAGAGCCACCCAGAGTGGAAGGCTGCAGCACGACCAGAAGCAGACGTCATAGGGAGGTGACATCATGCACTGCCATCCCACAACAACTGTTTAGTCTATGGGTAAACGAGTGTGTGCCTATCCCGTAGCTGAGATACTGCACCAGTATTGTGGGAAACACGCTGTATCTTCCAACACTCTAAGGCTCTCAACACAACTGCTCAGCACTTGGCAGTCATTTCTGTTAAAGCTAACAGCAAGGCAACTCAAAAAACATTTCTGATAAAGTAAATCTAAACCAACCAAGGAAAAGAGAGAGACCTGTAAGAGACAATGAAAATAAAACTATGTTAATAAGAGTTCTAAAATAAAAACTTAGATATATCAGCTCACAAAGTGATATATACCTTTATATCTACATGTAGTCAAGCTAGGTGTTTAAATTGCAATTAAAACTGGTGGGCATCTGGTTGGTAGCAATTGTTGGACTCAAAGAGTGATCACATCATGCTAAAATAGAAACCTAAGGTTTTATTCAGTTGCCCACACACATAGCATCTTTAAACGTGTAAGACAACATACTTTGTCACCAGCTGCTACCCCTGAAGGGCATATACTTTCCATACATCCTCTGTTACACACCTGGCAGCACTGTGGTGATTTCTCAGACACCCTACTGCATCACGAATAACAATAGATGCCTGTGATGGTGCAATTCATTTGTGTCCTGAGTAGCTGAGCAGCAAAAGAACAATATAGTATATTGACTGTCATTGGAATTTAGATCCCTGACACATCTTGAGTACACCTAGGTGTACATGACATCTGCTCTGAGTCTTTACTCGGAGCTGAATCCCACTCTAAATATTTTAAGTCTTAGATAAGTTTGATAAAATTTGGATTTAAGTTACTTAAAGATTCATTATGCATGTTAAGCTGGTTTTATTTCTCTCTCCCCACAACTTTATTTTTTACTCAGATACCTAAGAATGCAGCACACAAATATTCAGGGCTTTCCCCAAACAAAGAAGCACTTCCTAAAAAAGAAAGGAGGAGAAAAGAATCTTTGCTCTCTCCAGTTCACCAACATATTCCCTCTCTAGTCTAGCTGAAGAGGAATGTCTGCTAGCTTTTTTTCCCTGGTGCTTGGTGAAGACCACGAAGCCTCAGTCAATAACCTCCCATCAATATTTCTTGTGGAGAACTTCTGTGATTATTGGTTACTTGGTGACACAACCTTTGCTGTATTCTGGATAGTTCGAAGTTTCTAGAGATCAAAAAAGCACTTTTTTGAATTTCCATTTCTTCAATCTCCTCTCTCTGTGTGAGGCATGTAAAGTAATCTCACTTTTGAGCATTAACCGAGTTTGGTCCTTCCACACTCAGGAATGCTTTGTACATTTTGACAGTTAACAGTCTTTTTACCACTCATTTGTTTATTAACTTTGTTTATCCTAACATTAAACAGCAATCCAGGGACATGTTGTGATAGTTAGTTAGGTATCTTGGGAGGCATATTCTATTGAGAAGTTTGAGAAAAAAATAAATCACAGCATGAAAATGAAGCAGTGCAGTGAATTGCTTGGAATCTTCTTTGATATAAAGCACAAAATATAAGCTAAGCTTTCAAATAAAATTTACAAATACCTTATTCAAAATAACGGCCTTCATTGTCTAATGCATACCATATTGAAAATGTAAACACCGTAACTAGAAAAGTAAAATACAGTCCAAAGTGACTATTGATAAGTATGTACTGAAAAGCCACTTCAAATTCAGCTTGTTTCCTACAGTTAGAGAGGGAGAGAAAAGTACACGCATGCCTGCAGTCTTAACCACACATACAAATTTTGTTCCAGGATGTCCAGACAATTCAAATGCCCAGCAAAGATGTAGTGCACTAAAGGTAAAATAGGACTAGATACTGTGGAATATAACTTCTTTTCAGATCACTTTTGCTGTTGCAAGACTTGGCTTCACAGTAAAAGCACTTGATGTTCCTAGGAACACCCTGTACTGCAGCATTATTTCTCTACTTTATACGAATGAGAGAAAAGTAATTACATTCAAGTGAGGGTAATTTGTTAGTTCTTGGAAAGCAAAGTAGTGTTGGAACTTTCCTGTTCTCAGTTCACCCAGGCAGAGGCAGGGTCTGCATATGGAATATGTAACACATAGGGAAAGGTCTGAGCTAATAATGCCAGTATCACTGGTAGTCCTGGGAAAGCTTAGATTTGGTAAAAGTCGTCTTACTTAATTCTCCCAGCAGGGAGAAAATAAAAGAGCACGGCTCTTTAACAGGGCTCTCCTTTATAAATATAGTATCAGGAATTCCTCTTGCACTTTTAGAAACAGTTTGCCTTTGGTTAGAAAAGCCATTCCCATACCCCAGCTACCCATTGCCAAAAGGAATCACCAGTTCACACCATGAACGTAGATATAAATACCTGCCCTCACCTGCTGCTCAGAGACTCATGTCAAGCTGGCAGTGGTGAAAATTCATTTCTCCTGACCTGATACTTGTTTGGATGTCTGCTGTGGGACACGTTTCTCAGAAAGCTATCTGTGGAGACCCAATAGCTAAGGAAAGTTTTGGAGATGTTAAACTGTTTTGCCAAACACAAAAACAAGTGCTGACAGTGCCCTGCCTCCAAGGACCTTAGATGACATTAATCATGTTCTGTTGTCCAGTTTCTAGAGTTGTAATCAGTTATGGGCCCAATTCAGGCTCTGCTATGACTGCTGATCCAAAAAATCTTTGAGCTTTATTTCACATTTAAGGTATTAGGTCTGGCAATACCTAAGGGAAACATTTTGTTTCTTTGAGATAAAATCATAAGAAAGTATGAGAAACTTCTGCAAATTATCTCTAGTTTATTGTATGTACAAATATTGCAATTGGTTATGGACAGAAATGTATCCTAAATTCCCACTGAATGTTGGAAAAAAATATTTTTAACTCCAAAGTATCTTTAAAATTACAACCCATTCTAAATTTTTGTAATTATTTTGTAAATAATTATTTGTAAATAAAATGTAGTATAAATAAATGGGTTTTTTTATTATTTTATTTTAGCAAATGGGCATATTGTTTTCATTTTTAAAACCAAGCCTGGTAAGGATAGACCTCAAAAACAAAGGAGATAGATCAGTGGCCTAGCTAGCAACAAACAAAACCAAGAAACTGTGGAATGAAATTGGTTGACCAAGGGCAGATATTTCCAATTAAATTGATAAAGTACAGTTATTATAATTACACTGACTTGAAATTCAGCTGGAGAAAGCTTCATAGAATCAGAAAGTACAATGTGAAAATCCAGGCTATATATTTTGTCTCCTTTGCTGGCAATAAAAGGATCATTTTGTCCATAACAGCTGGACAATATATGTAGAAGTTGAATTCAAGTCACCTGTATGCATGACTACTATTAGCTTTGTGTCCAGCTACTAAAGCAATCTACTTATTCTGTAGTATTTCCACCATTTTTCTGAAAAGTATGGAATAATTGTATCTTGTGCCAGAAGGACAGAGAAGAAATTAAACATGTCAATTTATTATTTTTAGAAGTCTGGACTATAACCATGAACTTTTCTTTTCATACTATTATATAGGTGAAAATGAAAATTGCCACTTGCATGGAACTTCATTCTAGATACATCTGAGAGCCTGTTTCTGTTCAGGCACTAATTAAGAAAAAAACCCTGCTGTATGCTATTAAGGCAACTATATAGGTATATTCTATCTTCCAAAAGTTACGGGGCATATTAGAAATTATGAGTACTCTTTATAGGCTTGGGTTTTTGGGGGTTTTTTTTGCTTGTTTGTTTGGTTTTTTCCCAGAATTGGTTGTAAAGTGCTTTAGACATTCTACTTTACTTATTTCACATCCTGTTCTCTAAGACAATGGTCGATGCTGTTTGCTTCAAAGGAAGATGTAAACGCTTTCTTATTTGATTAGTTGTGCATAAGGAGACATTTTTTCCTCTTTTCAGTAGGAGATCACATTATGCACTGAAGCATAAAATGTGATCGTTCTTGTAATTATATATTAGTTAGAATAAGTGCCAAGGTTGTTTCTATTTATGTGTCTGTAAATTTTTATAAATCTAATTACATCTCCAAAAGAGTGATATAAGCAATATCCTTTGGTCTTTAGAACATGCTCTAAAGTTTTGTGCAATATTTCAAATGAAAGGATTTTGGCAAATCTGATTTCCTGACTATTATCCTCCTTTGCCTTTATTTATTTTAATTTTAGCTGTGCTACTGAACTCTACAATTTTTTTTTTTATTTTTTTTTTTTTTGGTGAATTAGACATTTGATCTAAAATGGTTGAAAAACCAGTCTGGAAGAAAACAAAACAAAACCAAACACAAACACACAACCAACCAAAACAAACAAAAGTCAACCAACAAACCAAAAAAACGTAGCAAGGCTGTATTCTTTAATGCTTACTCATAAAAGACCAGGGAAGTGCATGCGCAACGAGTTAAGGAAGTTTGCTAGTGATATGAAGTTATTCAGGGTGATATGAGCTAGGAATAACTATGAATAACAGGAAAAGTATTTTGTGATGATGAAGTTGCTTAAAGTGACAGTATCCAGTGCTTGTTATGCGTGGGCAGCCTTCCTGACATCAGCCTCCATTGCAGGGTGTTGGACTTTCCTATCCTCCCTGTAACAGAGCTGCCAGCCCCAAGCAAGTGTGTCAGGTATCTTATACTACTACAATTGAACTAAACAGTCACAGTTAAGAAATGAATTGCATCCTGAGTGACTGGCAATGAAGTGCAATGTTAACTGGGTTACAAAGAATAACACAATGTCCTCACAAGTGGGTGATGAGCTCCAGTCACTACCACTACTAAGGTGTGACACCACAGAGTACTCCAGATAGCTCTAGGAACACATCAGACCAGTGCTCAAAAAGGGCAAAGCAAACAAAACTTTAGGATTTATCAGGCAAGAGAGCAAAGAGAAAAATAATCCTTTCACTACAGCATCATTCCACTGTTCACTCATTTCCTAAACAGTCTACACAGACCTGATTTTATAATCTGAAAAGATTATAGCAGATTTTTTAAAAAGTCAGAGAAAGGAAAACATATGGAATAGTTTCCATGCAAGAAATAACTTGGAAGTCCTTCAGCGTGTAATGCTACTTAAAGACAATTGCATAGAGATCAATATGGAGTAAGCGGGTTTGTCTGTTTTCACCAACATTTTCAGTGAAAGACATTGTCGAACAGGAGACGGGGTGAAAACAGAGGTGCTTTCTCAGCAGGTGGCAGACCTGCACAACTTGCTGCCAAAAATGAGGAGGGAGATAAACTTTTGAATGTGTTCCCAGGGAAACCAGACTCTATACAAAAGGCAAATACATTAAGGTTTACTACATATGTAAAACTACATTCAGTTCATAAGATCTCCTAAAAAGGAAGTATTAGGAACATTAGGAAGAAGTATCATATATGTCTGTCCTTTTTTGATCACTTTGAGGGTGACAGAGCTCTGGAATGGGCTGCCCAGAGAGGTGGTGGAGTCTCCATCTCTGGAAACATTCAAAACCCGCCTGGACGCATTCCTGTGCCACCTGCTCTGGGTGACCCTGCTCTGGCAGGGGGGTTGGACTAGACGATCTCCAGAGGTCCCTTCCAACCCCTACCATTCCGTGATTCTGTGAAAACTATTAAATCCCTTCTATTGGGAAAAGCATACAGAAAATAGGTGTTACTGCATCTTTGAAATGCAATGGAGAGAAAGAGTGGTTAAGTGTTAAATATGCTACCTGACCTACACAGTCCTGCCAGCTGGCCAGGTCCACAGGAAGGTGAAAGTTATTTCAGAGGAAACAAGGCTGGAATTACAACTTTTCAAGTGTTCAGTGTGGCCAAGGGCTGTTCCTGGGCTGATGTGGGTACAGGCAGACACTTACACGGGGCAGAATCTAACTTGCGAATCTGGCCACACTGCAGAGACACAGCAAAGGGCATAAGTAGCAGTGGTAGAACAAAACTGTCTTTGCAGCTTCCTACACACAGTACCATTGTAGGATATTAGCAAAACCCAATATTCTCCCATGCATCATTATTCATACAGTAAGGAGTTGATAAGTGCCAGCCTAAAATGATGTTTATTGTTGCTCAGGCACAGCATTTTAAGCAGCTCTCGGTGGCTTTCCATTTCAGCATCGCTGTTGCTAAGCAGCATCATGAGGACAGTCTACAGCATGCTGTCAGTCTACAGAAAATGACAATGATAACTTTCAAAATTATTTTTTCTAGTTGTCCAGTGCTTGCATTCAGCCTCTAAGTATTACTGCATTTTTATCTGGAAGAAAAACAACTCACCTAGAATGGATTTTTTTTTTAATGTTCGGAAGTTCAGAGAGTTTACATGGAGTCAGGGGACAATTCTTCTGAACAGTGAGAGCCTGAACATTTAATACCTCTATTCTATTTAGTCCTTACACTATATCCATTGCCATAGCTCTCTATGTGCAGAAATAACAAGCACAGACCACCTTAGTATACTTGTGTTACACAGTGATATTGCTTATAATACTCAGAAGAGTCTCCCTTGATGTGTGCAATGAATTCTGATTTTTCAAAAAAAAGACATTAAAAAGGAACTGTATCAGATTTTTTTGTTTGTTATTTAATGTGGTTCGATCAGTTTGCAGAATACCTGTTGTAGATTGGTATGTCATAAAAATTACAAAGTAAGCTCTTCAAACCGTGAGAAAGAATGTTGAATAAACAAACTTCATTTGGGTGAAGAGAAGGGGAGGAAAACATTATGACAGTTACTATTCCCTGTGCTATTTTGAGTACCTAAAATGAAGGAAACATTCCTCGTAAGTCCTGAGAAAAGGAAACACTTGTAAAAATATAGTAGAGGAAGCATATCAAACAGCTAGAAAACTATGCATCACTACCAATTCTGCATTGTCATTTTATGAGAATAGACCTCAAAAGCTACAAATCTCTCTCTCAGAGATATAACATTTCAACTTTCTTAAGTATATTCTCTTTGGCTGGAGACAAGGAAGGAGCAGATCTCTGCTGTATGATGTTCTTCATCCTCAGAAATGTTAAAAAAAAGAATTGAGCAGTGGATATAAGAGTTTCACTTTTGGTTAAACTCTCCTTTTTCTCCACATATGAGTAGAGAAGTCCAGGAGAACAGATTTTTGCAGCTGATCATTGTGGTCATTCTAGCTGGCTCAAGTTTATAAAGTTATATCACAGAGCACTTTTCACAGCCTCTAGCACGCATTTTGCCACTGTTCAGAACATTTCTGTAGGCAGGAGTAGATTTCACACTCAGGTTTCTAAGCCTGCATTTCAAGCAACGTTCCAAACAGATATCACAGCTAAATAGTAGCTGTAAGTTGGAACCCTCAGTGGCTAATGTAAACTCTTGTCTGGAACAAGTGAAAACTGTTGGTATAGAAAAGATAGTTTGCTATAAGGATGAATTTAGACCATTATCTCAAAGTGTTGTGAATCTACAAAGTTCACAAAGTACACCTTAGATGAGCTACAACAAGAAATCAGTCTCTGGTGGCTTTTTCCTGAGATTTTAGTAGCTTTTTTATTATATACATCATAAAAGTGTTTTGGAACATCCTTTACTATCAAAACCAAAGCTTTTAAAGTTTCTAACACTGCCATAGGGACTTGCATCTACCATTAAGAGGATAGAGTCTGAAAACATCAAAAATAAAGAATCAGAAATCTCAGCTAGTGTTCTTCTTGGGGTAACATTCATATAAAGATGAACTTTAAAACACCAGTCTCATTTGCAATAAATTTCCATGACTGTTCTGACAGAAGTAGGAAGCCAATACTACATACTGTAGCTGGCAACTTATCAGAGATAATATCTGGAAAACATCGCCCATATCTTTCCTGTTTATCTTGTGTACAAAGTACAGTATGATTTCTTAGGTTTGATGTAATCTCATCAGTGTTATTTCCCAGTGCCTGAGCAGTGCTTAATGATATCCTAAAGGGGAAGACTACTCATTAGCAGCAGTAACAAAGCCAAGCAGCTCACATAAATTAATGATCCATTCTCCCGGTAGTCCTTGACATTGGGAAATATTAACTTTGTTTTATTGATCAGAAAGACAGAGAAGTGAGATAAAATGACTTGCCGCAGCCATGCAGGAAATTTGTAGTAGGCCCCGGCACAAAATGCATCTCCTAAGTTCCACTTTGGGGGTTTACATTTCAGTAGCTCTGGTGATAAATGTGGAAGGAGGAAAGAGATTTGTCCTGTTCTGTCAGAAAGAGGCTCTACTTCATCCAAGTGTGTCCAAGTAAATATTAGTAATGAACAATAGCAGTGCTTTCAGGAGCAGCTCTTACCTTGGGATCCGTCCCCATCAGAACTTTATTATTTTTGGTAAAATTTTTCTGAGTCTTATTTCCCTTGTGCAGTAAGTGAGGACGGTGCAAATAATTGTACCAATGCTGGCACCACACCACATGGGAACAAGGTGGATATGGCTCCCAAAACCCAGTATAAATAGGAATTCCCACTAGCCAAAAAGCATTAAAGCCTGCTGGCCTTATTGCGATCTGTCCATATTGGCTATGTACTGCTCTTAATTCTTTATTTTACAACAGCTATTTTTTCCAGCTATTGATAAATAAATCCCACTGAATTAAGGAGGATATTGTCTAAGTATACACCGCTGGACAGTAAGTCTTGCAGATTCACAAGCGTTGACTCAGTATCCAAACAATTATTTCATAAAATAATTTTATTAGAATTTCAAAGATCTACTTAAAAACTATAGCAAACTATGTATTCTATTTCTCTTTGAAGGAGAGACAAATGAAAACAATGCTGCTATCATTCTTTTAGACTTACAGACAGATACTGTTTGTCCATAGCAGGAACATACCTGTTGGAGGTAGCGTTGTGGGTTCTGCTGGTAAAAACTCCTGGGATGGTAAGCACTCCCTGGATAACGTGAGGTCATCAAGTGCTATGCCATCTTTGGGACCTTTTCCAGCTATCCCTTCAAAGACAACTTGGAAATCTTCATCTCCATCTCCAGCCAGGATCAGTGCCTTACGCTGCCAGAAATTTCCCTGGTTTCCAGTAAGATTAAAGAGAATTTTTTCATGTTTCGCTGTAGTCCTCTGGTAGACAATCAATGATCCAATGTGAGCTCCATACATATGGTAATAGAAAAGTATCTGTAAGCAAGAACAGTAGCATCACGTATACACTAGGTGACTTCAGACACATTCTGCTATTGTATTTACCTTAATTATTAAATGGAGCATTATTAATAGCATTCAGAATAGCCCTTAATTTTACTGATTCAAACGCAATTTAATTAAAACACACACAGAAAGACCTACCAGTGAAAATTTTTGAAATATTCCATAAACCAAACTTGGAAGCCAGCATTACAAAACCGTGACAGCTGATCTTACATTTCTTTTGAATAACTCTTGCATGTAAATGAAAAGAATGAAAATACTTGATAAGAAAACAGGAATGGAGCACTGCCATTTACCATAAGGGAAGTAACTTCAGTTTACTCAACACTGCTCTGGTTATAAACGTGTTTGTGCTAGATTACAGAGTGTGTGATTAGAAAATAATTTAATCTAACGTGGGAGAAAAACTTCCACATGGACTGAAGAAATGCAAAACAACAGCTAAAATAAAGCATGAGAGGTTCTCGGGTAAGAAAACAGTGATTTTATTATTTAACTTTTTTTTTTAGTAAAAATGGGAAAATAAACTATGAAGTACAGAAGTAAGATCAACAGAACATTAAAAAAATCACTGTGAAGAATCATCACCATTAACTGCTCTCTCAGTTATTTTCAGTTCAAGAGCAACAAAGGAATACTTGTATTTGATCAAATGAATACTTAATCTAGTTCAATATCTTGTTTCTGACAAAGATCAGAATACTTCCAAGAATGAAGTAGGACCCTGAAAATAAGGTAATTCATGTTATAATATGCGAGACCATGTCTATAGCTCAAATTTCTTCCTAGTCGTATGCATAGCACAAGCCGTAAAGAATGAAAACTCTATCCTATTTATTATAGCTATAAAAAATTAATAGCGAATATTATGACACCCATGTAAATGTGAAGTCACGTCCCTTTATGTTACCTGGTGCTATAGGATTTCATAGGCTTCTGCAGTCTTTTGTATTGCATAAATATATTATTTTTTCAAAAAAACTCACAAATATCTATTTAATTGATTTTAATTGATTTTCTCTAATTATTGATTAGTAAAACCACCAAGGGCTTTGTGTTATAATTCTTTTGAAAGTTTTATTATTTTAACTTTCGGAATGTCTCCTGTGCAACGAAGTGGCCAGCAGGTCTAAGGAGGTGATTCAGACCCTCTATTCCACATTTGTGAGACCCCACCTGGAGTACTGCGTCCAGCTCTGAGGCCCCCAACATAAGAAGGACATGGACCTGTTGGAATGATTCCAGAGGAGGGCCACAAAGATGATCTGAGGGCTGGAGCACCTCTCCTATGAAGACAGGCTGAGAGAGTTGGGGTTCAGTCTGAAGAAGAGAAGGCTCTGGGGAGACCTTATAGCAGCCTTCCAGAACCTAAAGGGGACCTACAGGAGAGATGGGGAGGGACTCTTGATCAGGGCCTGTAGTGATAGGATGAGGGGTAACAGTTTTGAACCGAAAGAATTTCGGTTTAGATTTAGAGTAGATATTAGAAAGAAATTATTTACTGTGAGGATAGTGAAGCACTGACACAGGTTGCCCAGAGAAGTTGTGGATGCCCCATCCGTGGAAGCGTTCAAGGCCAGGCTGGACGGGGCTTTGAGCAGCCTGGTATAGTGGAAGCTGTCCCTGCCCATGGCAAGGGGTTTGAAACTAGATGATCTTTAAGATTGCTTCCAAATCTAACCATTCTATGATTCTATGAAATATAGTTTTCTTGTATGGAGATATTTCCTGTCATGCAGGAAACTAGTCTGTTTCTCTTAAAATCATTCTTTAAATGAGGTTAGCCTATTCAATATACGTGTATATCTCTATACTATATCATGATTTTCACATTTTTAGGATCAATTTCTATTTCTTTTTACTACTGCTGAATTTTGTTTGATTCTTTAACTGTAATTAAATTCTAGCAAATATTTTCATAGAACTCCCCACCACACTGCTCCTGATTGACTGCAGTTCTTTTCAAAACTACCAGACTGTATTTTGTATGTTTGCATTTCTTTTATGATCATTGAATTCATACAAGCCCCGCCCCCCCAGCCCCCAACATCACTTTCTGAACTTCACATTTATTTGCAATATCCTTATCTCAATTACACTGAATAATTTTGTGTATTGAAGTCAACATGCCGTTCCTCTGTTCTATTACTTCATTTCTAGATATATTATATAGTAGCAACATCATCTTGATAACAGTCATACACAAATTTGATTTTAAGCATGTATCCAAGCCATTTCAGGGCTGGGGATCCACATTACTCAGGCTTGAATTACAATGCATGTAAAATATTCATTCCCGTACTTAATTTGCTTCGCATCAGAACATAGGCTAGCTCTCTAGTCTTAGCTCTCCAAGGTTCTCTGGATCTTGGCATCCACCAGTTGGCTACTTAATTTTTCAGGTCTATCCTGAAGAATTTATCATAGATTTTTGAAAACTAAAAGGATTATAACAACTGGTTGTGTTTGTAACTAATTTTATGGCTCAAATTTTGATGATATTTTATAATGGCTAGATTAAGTTTTGCTCCTGACATACTGAAATTACTAGAGCTTTGTTTTGATCGTAAAATCAATACATTTATGTTTAGTACTTCCTGACTTTCTTGTCTACAAAGAGTTCTGAGAGTTTTCAAACAGCCAGAAGATTTCAATCAAATGAACTGCTTAGAAATCCCAAGCATAAGCAGAACTCTTTCCAAGTGTCAGACAAACTCTTTATGACTTTTGATTTTCCTCATGAGTAGTGAGTAGGAGAAAAATGGACCTAGAGGCAAATGAGTGGACATTTTGAACAGAGATGTCATCTGCATATACAGTAAAACTGTTTAGGACTATTTCAGTCTATGGCAACCTTCATTTGATGACCATAGTGCGGTGATCACACAATCAGTTCAATTCAAAGGCTTTTAAAAAAATGTCTTATCTTCACCAAGATTATCCTCTTGGCGGAGCTAGTTATTAGATAGATGTATAAAGGTGAACTTCCAAAATGAGGACAAAAACCTAATGCAAAATTATTACGTATCCTATTTTACAGGAGAAACTCAATCAAATTTTATATCTTCCATAAATATAAAGACACTGGTATTATCTCTCAGGCAAGTTACTAGACCAGTATCTCCAACAAACAGATGGAGTAAGAATTCCAAGTGTGGCATTGGTAGTGAAGATGCTCCAAATGCTGGAGAGCAACGTGGCTATTTTATGCAGATCATTAGAGAGCTCTTGACCTTATTTAACTGGGTAAAGCAGACAGCCAACAAACATTTCTGTTGCCAAGTTAGACTGATCTTCGTGTGTTAATAGGAAAATAATTAGCAAAATAATAGCCTGAATGTTGTTTTTACTCACAGTAGTTCCAAAATTCTTTACTCTAGATTCTAGGCTGGCATACGACTTAGACCACTTGTTGTTCACACTTTCTTTCAACTCTAATAACTCACAGAATGGAGTAAAATAGTTTTAGGGACTGTCTGATCTGTTAGGATGAAGTTTTAGATCTTAATTAACTATTTGAGATATTATTTCCTTCATATCAAATCAAATGTTGAAATAACTTCATATACTAATACCTTTTTTTTTTTCCCCCCACTAGGTTTGCTTAGTTTTTTTCCAGATCACTTCTTCAGTTCTGGGAACCCATTCCCAAATTTTCCCTGAAAATGTTAAACCAATCCTGCCTCGCTAATTTTCTAAAGTCTCTATAAATTTTCCTTTGTTAATTTTCCAAAGGCTAAAAGTACCACTTTCCCTCTCACAGCAGCTCCATTTATGCACAATATTCCTCTCCATGTAAATAACGTATACAGATATTTCGGTAGCTCTATTCGTAATTACTGATTTTAAATTATTACTAATTTGATTAGTAATTAGAATTATTGGCAATTATTAATGTTTAAACTTCCATTTTGTGTTTGACACTGATGTTGGAAACTGAGATACCACTCATTTTTGCCTTGACACTTAAAGACTGTGAAAATTCATAAAAATACCATCTCAAAGTAACGCATAGTTCAACTTTCTGGAAAATTCACTTTTTCAGCATGTTGTTCCTGTAGCAGATTCTGATAGATATGTTCTGAAACATGTCTTATGAAACGACATCTTGCCATTTTAACAAAGGCTGTAAAAGATATATCAAAACTAGAAAACTTTTTAATCCGGGTTTGCAGAGAAATGATAAAGATCAAATCGTTGTGCTGTAATGTACTGGAAAATAAAGGCTTATTTTTCTCCATTCTCTAGAGGAGAGTTGGTGACAAAGCCTTCTGTCACACATCCTTCCATTCGCAGTTGTACTCTTTGAAAGTCAATTGTTACTGTATTTATACACATTTTCTCCATAAAATCACAAACCATTACCATAGCTTTATGCTACTCAAGTCTGGTGTCACATAAGACATATTCTAAATCGGACGCTGCATTCACTGTCAGCTTCATCTGAATCTCCCAGAGTACCTATTTACTTAAAGAAATCATTCTTCTCCCCCAACAAGATACACGCTTTCTTATAATTTCAAGGAAATAAGATTTCCTTATGACTTATTTCCCTGACTCTTCTGCAACATGTTCATTTTTTCTTAAGAAATATCTCAGTGATTATCTCTATTCAATTTAGGAATATTATCTTCGTGCAATCTAGAAATAAAATTCTGCACTCCTGATAGTACCACACCCCCACATACCTTGCAGTCTTTATTCCTTCTGCTTAGGACAGGACTAGAAATCCTGGCTTTCTGTCCTGGCAGCTGAAGAAATGAACTCCTTATAAAAATATAATGACCAGATGGGTCTTGTAATGTATGATCAGTAGCTGGGCCAGTGCCCATTATTCTGGTACTGCTGGTTCTGAGGTTCCAGTCAAAATCGTCATTTTCATCTTGCTTCCATCCACAAAGATCAAACTCAAAATTGCAATGCCCAATAGATGTACCTGAAAGACATTTGCACACACATGAAAAGAGATTTTTTGTCAAGAAGTTGATTAGGTACTTATACTACAACTTAGTACTCAAATCCGTAAAAGGAAAAATAGTGCTTCTATAGAAAAAATAATATCCATGTATCTTATTAAACAGATCATTTTTAATGTTCTAGGATATAATAAAAGGATAGGACAAAACTGAATATATCTGAGGTACATCTCTGTAATCCCATTATAGTCACCAGGGTCCTTAGTATAAAAGAAACCAAATACAGCAATCTATTTTAGGTCAAGCTGAATGGCTCTTCAAGGTCTTACAGGCAAAGGTCAATTGGTGCCCTCCATAGGGTGACCAAGACATCTGCAGAAAACTTTATGGAGCAACACGTTAAGGTCAGGTGAAAATGATAATAAATGCCTATATTTAGGGAACAGAAAGCCATCCAAATGGATATGTTGAGCACCATAAAGACACAACCTCCATATAGACACATATAGGTAAAACATAAATGCAGGTGTGCTAACTTTGAGCTGAATCACACCCATAGTTAGTTTACTTTTACTTGTTTCCAGAAGAATTCACACATGTAATTTCTTAGCCAATATGCAAACATAAATGATTATAAACATTTCTCCTTAAATTGTATTTAATGCCTAGAAAAAGAGAAAGCTGTCATAATTTTGGTTGATTTTTGTATGAAACAACATGCATGCTCTTTACCGATTTTCCAATCTTGAAATAGCCAGCATGGTGAGTCAGCTGTCCCCATAAATTAAGGTTAAGACCATTGCATCACTCCAGAAGTTTAAGCTGCGTATAATTTTTTCCTCTATGCATCTATAACTTCAGTATAATGATTACCAAGTAAGACTAAACTTGCTGAAATAAGCTTGAATTTCGGCAGAGCCTTCAAGAGACTTTCAACTGTGCCCTGAATATTCCTACTATTATTGCTGGAAAGGAAAGTGCTTTGAAGATAAATTTGGAAGCTGTATGGATTATTTGCTCTGACAATATAAGACATGACAAAAGCTCTCTTGTAAAATGTAAACAGAATGTGAGCCTCTTCTGGGGTCTTATAAAGTTCAGCCACTTAAAAGTAGCTTTTTTTTTTAATTAGCAGCTGGTCAGAAGCCTCAGTAATGAGGCCAAGGAGCTAAAATCCATGGAGTTTACACATGGACCAAACCCATACAGACAGCTACCTCTAAAATTTCAGGCTGAAATCAGATGAAAGATTTCTTCCTTGGATTTTTTCTTTGTGGAGGTTGTAAGGGTGGCAAAGAAGCTAGAAACTTTTTCTTAAAAATATGGACTGTTTCGCAAAAATAGCTTCACTATCATTTACCTTTGTCTGCAAATACGTTGCCATCTGAAATAATTAAAAAAAACCCAAACCTGATGTGCTAAATGAAAAGATTAGAAAACATAGGTTGTAGTTTACCTCAACTGAATGCAACTGTCCATAAAATTTGTCACTTCTCATCTTTTGCTGTATGATCATTTAGTTACTTCGTATTTCATGATCCTAGTTAAATTCCTTCAATTACTTACAAATTCCATCTCGAGTCAATGAAATTCATGCATGCAACTGACCATTTTGTTTTAAAGGCATGTTTTCAGGAATCAAGACCTTAAGGCATGAGTACTGAACATCCCTGCTAATGCTTTATAAATTGTGTGTTACCTAATCTAAATTTAGATGTCCTTGTAGGATCTCTATATTCAACAAAGAAAAATAGTCATATCTAGAAGACAATTTATCTAATCTAACTCAAACAACCAATTTTAAATTAAATGAACTTCAGCCTGGAAGTGAGTCACTGCACTGATGAAAAAGAGAACCTAGGCAGCCAGCTTAGAAGCTCAAGTTACAGGAGATGACTGTGTACTTGTGTATTAAATCTTTCGCAGTAGACTCTTCTGTGAAGAGCTGTGAACTTTTAGTAATGAAGTACAAAAGAAAAGCTAATCCTTTTGTCTGTAGAGCAGTGACACAGGGCTGCTGAATTAGTCTACAGGATGAGAGCTTAATAATTTAAAAACACTTAACAGTAGGTTTATGAATCATATATTGATCACAAAAGATCTAATGAATCTTTGTAATAAACCAAGTAATTAAAGGGAACAAAATTTAAACTATTTTAAGGCATATTATTCCCAACAGTTATGCCTAGATGAACAAGAAGTGCAGAGCTATAGGAGCAGATCTGTACAGCAAAACACCTGATGCTGAGGACCTGGTAGCATTTAGCAGGGCAGTGGAGGAAAGAGGACTGAGGTGGTACAGGCTGATCCTGTGGGCTGAATGACCATTAGTGGTTAGAATACATTTGACGTCCTCCTAAAGCTCACCTTTCAATTTATTTTTCTAATGAAAGGAACCTAGTTCATATGCTTGAGCACACTTCAACGACGCAAACCAAATCATAATAATCAGGAATAACAGAGACTTGCTTCAGAAGCACACTGATGAGCTAAACCAAGCATTAACCAAGCTCAGACAAAACCAAACACCTACCAAGTACAGCCACCTGCACTGGCACTAATCCATATTTCAGACTGGGAAAACACTACTGCCCCACAGCCTTTTTCACAAAATTAAATTTACTAGATCTCATAAAACACCCTTTCTACTTCAAGGAGTCCTGCCCAACTTAATCTAACCAGAGCTGCCTCAGACACCTTCCTCTGATACAGCAAAACCCTCAAGCAGCAGAAAGCAAACCCCGGCAGTTTCTGAACAAGGTTGAAGGAGTGCTACCACCCATTACCTATCCAGCAATGTTGTGTTTTATTTTGTTCTCATATACTTGTAGTAAGAAAATATTACTAGTGACATATTTAAAGAAAAATCTGAGCAAGGATCATTCATTCAGTACCTAATAGAATAATTTCTAAACACTTGATGAATCAGTATATCTGTTAAAATGTGTACTTGACTTATTTTACAGCACTGACATCGTGCACGTAACTAAAAAGAGCCCTCTACAAAGCAAATAAAACCAAGGCAACAGTAATTTAACAGCTTTATGAGGCACAGTTTATATCTCAGCAGCACTGGCTTTGTCTAGACATTTCTAATTAGACATGGTGAGTATCATTGTGTGACATAGTCCTATTAACATTCTGGAGGTTCAGAAATATTACAAACATTAGGGACTAGTTTCTTTTAACATGGTGCAGAAATATTTTGTTAACTAAAATATGGTGACTCTTGGTCCACATAGCAACCAACATCTACAGTTAGAGCTTGCAATCAAGGAAGGCCTACTGCTAAAAGGTACTATGGAGATGTCTTGAAGCCGTACAGTTTTCATGTTTTTTAAACACAATTGCCATGTCTGGGCAAAACCGCTCATTTCTGGTTTCCTATGCTTTGGTCTACCGTGCTTTGTCCTGCTAAAGCCTTCCCTGGGCTTCTGAGTTTGAGGTTTTCAAGCTGTGGTTCTATGCTTCAACAGTGAGGGAAACAACTCTTCTCTGATGGCTGCAAGGAATGAAAAAATCTTCACAAAGAGTGGAAACATGTGCTTCCTATCATTATGTTCTCTTCAGAGGCAGCCTGCCTCATGAAAAAGCTGTGAAAACAGAACTAGCATTTTTCTGTTAAGTGTATTTTCAGCAAGTCCTATATTATGTATTTCTACTTTATTAAATATATAAGGCAGAGACAGCACCAATAAAAGAATCCTCAAATTCTCCAGAGCATATTGGAGTTTTACAGCGGCATACCTATTTCAAAACTGGAAAAAAAAAAAGGAAAAAAGGAAATAAAAATTAGTCTAATTCCTGACACTTATTGAAAATCCTATTGAATAAAGCACTCCCAGACCTAACAAAGAAAGCTATAATTGGTCACTAAGCATTTTACAGCACAATTAGACATTATGAAATGGCATTATTTTTTTATCTGAGGCAAAATCCATGTTGATACAGAAGTTTCACCCCAGTAATGATTCCTGTGCTCCTTAATACTTCATTGTAAAGCTTCCTGTTAAAATGCAGTCAGGAAAGTTCTTTTCCTAACTTTTTTAAAGAATTTTTTACTTTTATTTAAACTTAAAAATATAAAGTAAAAAAATCACTTCACAGGAAGGCATTTTCTTTGTGGGACTGTTCGGTTCATCTCTTTTCCAATGAGGAATCACAATTAAATACTTACTTTAGGGCACTGAAAAACTAAATCCCATCAGCCTGTTTGAACCATCTTGCCCCTGATGCTTCAGTCTTTATTTGGCTGATGGTGTTCATGGGAAATACAGACAATCCATAAAACTCAAAAAAGTCATGGGTAAACAGCTTTTAAGTAGTTCAGAAAATAAAAGCCAAAAAACGAGAATCTTTTTCAAATGAGTATTTCCGACTTGATATACTCCTCATTTGTAGTTGCAGAGGATCTGAACTCATCCATAGCTTAGTGACATAGAATCATAGATCTTCATGGTTGGAAAGGACCTTTGAGATCATCGAGTCCAACCATACACACACACGCACACAAAACAACCCCAAAAAAACCCCAACACCCTACAATCTCTGCCCTTCAGACCATGCCCTGAAGTACCAAATCTAGATGTTTCTTAAATACCTCTAGGGATGGTGACTCAACCACCTCCCTGGGCAGGCTGTTCCAGTGCCTGACCACTCTTTCAGTAAAGTAATTCTTCCCAATATCTAATCTAAACCTCCCCTGCCGCAGCTTCAGACCATTTCCTCTGGTCCTGTCATTCACCTGGGAGAAGAGGCCAACACCCACCTCTCTCCAACCTCCTTTCAGGTAGTTGTAGAGGGCATGCTATTCCTGGTTTGGAAATCACCGTTAATAGTATGAAAATAATTTGTAAAACACAGTCCCTTTGCCATGTACCTTAGCTTCATAGGAGCGTACCTTTGCTTCATAGAATTGTATTCACTGAGAATTTGGTAAAGTGTATTCATAATCTCAATAAAAATGAGGCAACTGTTCATACAGTACCAAACAGTTCAGATTTGATTGTGTGAGCATTTCCCACAACTGTAGTAGAAAAAAATGTTAGTATGACATATTGTGATCCATTTCTCCAGAGGAGAACCCGTTTGATGTGAAACAACGTTCTTTGAATCTGATACTACAGATGCTGTTTCTTGATACCTCTTGTAAAACCAAAATTGTACAGTATTCAGATTAAAATGATCTGCTAAGATACCTGCCAATCCTTGAAATATCAAAGGATGTAGGTCCCTCATATCCCAAAGGTATTATGCTTGAAGTATTTTTTTCAGCCTTAATACATTCTTTTCATATGGAAAACAGGAGAATTTTATTATGCTTTTAAAGACAGCTGCTTTCTGAGTTATTTTAAGAAATTCACTAACAGCTCTTTTTATTTTCTATCATATGATTTCAGATTAAATAATAGTAATTTAAAATCCCTAAAAGCCAAGGACTAGAATTAAATTATTACCTTCTTGTTTGCTTTCTTAGCTGATGAGCTGCCAAAAGTATTCCAAGTAATAACAATTCACAGCAGGCACAGTTATTTATGATAATTATATTTAAAAAACTACCATACTTACTGCAAATAGTAGGGCTCTCATCTGAGTTGTCTGCACAATCATTTACAAAATCACACAAATTATCCTTTGGGATGCAGTACTTGTTGGCACATGTGAATTCCTCTGATGTGCAAGGTCTGTCTGGGATGAGCAAAGGGGAACAATCTTCAAAGGTAATGTCATCCACTGCCACGTCTCCCATGTAACTGACACCACGTTTTGCCCTGAAAACAACCTAATAAAAATTATGGAGCTATTACAGTAAGACATGGTTAAGATATACAAAAGCTTATACATGCAACATGAACAGAACACAGACTATGACAGTCCTTGCGAATCTTGAAATAGGAAGCGGTCAGTTCTTACGGTCATAGCACAGCCCTATGAAAGTTTGTACTACTGCTTGTACAGATTTGTCGCTACAGTTATTGAAGGACCATCTTCTACTATCAACCATGTACAGAAAAGGGGGGGAAGAAAATGAGCAACAAAGCCCGGTACTAGTCCCCACTTCTCCTGAATTAATAGCAAGGCTTCCATCTACTTCTGCAAAGTAAGCATGAAAAAGACTAGCCCGAGTCATTCACCAGTTATTCTCATTAATGCAAAAAGAATGTTAAAGTTTCATTAAAAGCCATCCAAGACGGAAGTACCAGAGAATGTAACACATTTTTAAATTCGTTTCTGGCTGTTTCTAGGTTTTTTTTTATAGAGATACAACTAAGCATGGTATACCCATGACTAAGTATCTCTAAGAGGCTTAGGAATCAGCTCCTATTTCAAAGCGAACATCATGCTCAAGACTCTTTTTTCATAAACCAGATGTAATACTGCTACACATTAAGGAGAAGGAAGCGGAATAGTTTATCCTGAATTGGATTCAAGGATAGAAAGGCTTCTCCATCTTAAAAAAAGTATATCAGTCTGAGATTGAAGGGGAGTGAGAAACTTCCAAAACCTTGTGGTCAGCTCAGATAACTGATCGGCCAGCCAAAATTATTTTGTTATTCAAAAGGGGAGGTACACTATGTGTATGAAGCAAAAAGGGAAATGAGGAGGTGAAGAATGCATAATATAAAAGTACCTAAAGCCAGCTATGCAGAGAGCACATAACATAGGAATATATACCTGAAAATTTGAACGAATTCCTAAAAACACTTCTGCTCTGTTCCACTGGGGACCTTGGCTGCCACTTTGAGTCCACAGTTTAGAAGTCTTGTTACGGGTTTTACAGAGTACCTAAAAAGGAAATAATTCTAGGTCACAAAAAATCTTTTTATTACCGACTCACTTTAGGTTCCTTAATTGTATACAAAAATACGAGAGTATCTTGTACAACTTATCCCTATACCATCATTAAATATCACAGAATAATAGATTTCTGGAGTTGGAAGGGACCCAAAAGGATCATCAAGTCCAACTCCCTGCTCCTAGCAGGACTACCTAAAAATAACCATATGACTTTGAACATCATCCAGACATTCCTTGAACTCTGACAGGCTTGGTACCGTCACCAGTTCCCTGGGGAGCCTGTTAGAGTGATAGACCACCCTCTTAGTGAAGAACCTTTTCTTAATGTCCTATCTGACTCAAAAGGATTTTCCAGTGTAAACAACTATTCTAAGAAAATAATGCTTCAGTGTTTTCTTATCTCCTCATAAGTATAATCAGTCCAGAATCTTACCTGGACTAACTTATCCCATTAATTTATCCAGAGTGGCTAGCCGCAAATAAAAATTGCTCATTAATGGATTGGGATCCATTTGTAAAAAAAGGAAAAAACACTAACAACAAGAGTTACTGAAAAATGTATTAATTTTTTCTTCTACAAATAAAAAACTTGTTATTTTCTTCTAAAGACCAAATTTTATCTGATTGGACAGTGGAAGACTCTCAAATACCCTTACCCCTGTGAACAGTCACTGAATTGGGCAAAGATGAGACTTTTTGACCTGAGCACGAAGTCCTAAATATGTTTTGCTCCAACCTCTTGGGCATCCAAATTCAACTGAGCTGAAAGATGGGTGTTTGATGAAGTGTATCAACCTGTGTCTCCAGCCAGTACTCGCAGAGCTAAATATCAGTTCACCAGTTGCCTGAACCACTTCTGCTTTCAAGGATTTATTGCTACTCTGTGTAATCTTCTTAGGGCAGCCCAGGCATTTTTCATCTTAATGAAAGAAAAAGGATTTTTTTGAAAATTTATGCAGTCCTGTGAGTGTATATGATATTGCATAACAGGTGGGCTCTGCCAAGCAAAGAGAAGATCCTCACACTGAAGAGCTTTCACTCCAGAGGAGCAAGAGAAACAGGTGTAATATATTAAATGGAATAGAAAAAACAAAGTGACAGCTGGCTTTATAGACAAGAACTGCCTGCAGAAGACATGAGTTCTAAGGGGAAAAAATAAATTGGAGAGAAACAGGGATTAAAGATATTATTTGTGAGAATAAATGGTGCTAAATAAGAAAAGATTTTTCTTACGCTCACATACAAATTATATATTTCTTTGACTATAGATATAAATGTGTGTGACTGTCGACACGTACATACATACATAATTTTACATACACTGTGAGTTACTTACTGAATTATAAACCCAAGTCCTTCATCAGAAATTCATAGTTTCTATCATATCATGCTAAAGGTTATAATTTTAGAGTTAAACATGCCCATAAATTTATTTGCTATCAAAATCCAAAGCTTCCATGTGCCCTCATGCAATTTAAAGCCCTATGCATTTCAATTACAATACAAGTTATTGAAAAAGCTCACCTAATACTTTGGTAGAGTTACCCATGCCAAATCAGAGGGCAGAAACCAGAGAAAAATGGTTTCAACTAATATTCAAACTGAGGTGGCCCAATAAAGCCACAGCTAATCAATGCTTAAGAAAGCCATAAAACCACAGGAAGACAGACATTCATGCAGACAGCAGGAAAGTCTTCAATGCATCCTACATGACATTTGACAGCATGGACGCAGACTAACATGCAAAAAAATCCAACCTTGTGAATTAAATAAAAATGTGGTAGTCTTGGGGGAAGAGATGGATAAAAGGCCTTTAGTGATTTTTAAGCACAGAAAGATTCACATTCATATAGTACTTAGCACCTTTAGAAAAAAATAATGAGAAATTACATAAGTAATTTTATATTCTGAGCTATTTTATATTCATTATTAATTGCTTAATTAAGCAATTAAAAGTGCTAATTACATACAATTTTAAAAATGCAAATGTTTCATGATTTTCCTTTGGTACATCTTAAAATCAATTAAGCTATAACTGAAAAAAAAAAGTTAAGGAATAGAGGGAAATTGTAGTTCCCTGTGTTGAAACTGAGAAAAAATTAATATCTACATGCATTTGCCCTTTTTGGTCGTAATACTGGGCATGGTTCCATACAATTTGCTGCTAATTTCTACAAAATACTCTGTAGACTTGACTCCAACTAACATGGGTTCCTACACTCTAAAGAAACCCAGAACAATGGAGTACATGCAAACAAGTCTCAAAGCAAATTGATCTGTCCCAAGTCTTAAAACTAAGGACAAATCATATTTATACTCTGATTTCCCATTAAATCTGATAAATTAAAATTTGACTACTTGCCAAGCAGCCTAGAAAGATCTTTACTTACTTGAGAGAAATACAGTGATATCTTCAAAAATTGTTTAAGAAAAATTCAAGAAAATGCAAAACGTGCTTCCTCTGAATATCTATCAAGTCACATGCACGGGGTGAAGGACAACACATCTTAGATTTCCATTCTCATGTCAACATATATTTTAATTTCATCTTTGAAAGATTTGAATTCTACCAGCTTTTTGTTATAGTTGCCTTTTGTTATTCAGAGTAACCAAGCTAGTGAGAATTTATTTGTACAATTAAATTCACACATATTGGCTACACCCAATTTGATACAGGTGATTGGGCAACTTATCCTGAGGGTTTTTTTCAATCCACTTCAGATGCTGTAGTTATTGTGTAACATTCATGGGAAATCCTGTTATGATTACTCAGATGCGTGGCAAAAAAATTGTTGAGAACAGTATTGCTGTTTTATTCATCCACTTTATAGTCAGTCATTTAATCTACAAGCTGCTGAATTTCCTTTACAGAAGTCCTTTTATTTAACTGTAGTGAAGAAAAGGGTATGGGTAAGCAAGTTTGTTACGGTTATGTCCTAGTAATATTTCAATGCTGCTTACATTAATATAATTAACCTCTGAAAGATATATGTTAAGCTTTCAGAGGAATAAGCTGTTTATATACAATTTTACAGCAAATTTTATTACAATTACTTCTTTTTTTCATGTTCCCACATTCAGCCAAAGACCTCGATGTCCATATATCTACTGATGCTTTTCAGTGTCAAAGGTTATTGTGCAGCACAAGCATTTTTCTTGTATGGAAGTTCCAGCCACAGTATATTTAGAAAGGCCACAGTTTTTGATTATTGTAGAAAGTTACATTTTCCCCAGCTTACTTGAGCTAACGCTTCCTGCAGATCATAACATATTGAGAGCAGTGAAGTGCTAGCAATTATTTGTTTTCATTTATTAGCAGCCTAGGCTTTAATGAAACTAAATGACAAGGCATGAATTTTCTCACAGCAATTTCAGGCAGTAAAAAAACCCAAGCAACCCGGAACACAGAACATCTCCGCACCTCCAAAGAACCTATTGTTGAACCATTCATGTGGTTCCAGAACACAATTTTGCATTTGGGCCCCGTAAGGGAGATGACTGGGGTAGCGATGTCAGCGATGTCACCAAATTCTCCATTCGAGCTGTCTGCAAACAGATACCAGCCTTCTTCAGTACACCTGCTCAGAGAGAAAAGTTTTTCTTTATTAAAACAGAACTTTTAATCAAAATAAAATTCTAAAGTTAAAGTGGTACTGTCTCCTTATACAGATATAGCGTCTTCTGTCTGGGTATCTGGATGCCTTTTAGTTTATCAGTGTGTAGCCTGAATCCCAAAAAGCCCTTGAAAAGGCAGTTAGTATTTTTATATCAGAGATTGGCATGACAAAATACAGAGCTGAAGTCAGCCTTGACCCACAGGATCATATAGGTGAGGGCTGGAGGGCCTCTGGGTGTTGTGCCCCCCACCCTCCTTTCCTCAGGGAAATCAGAAGGTTTAAGCCTGGCTTGAAGTCAAGAAAATCCAAGATACTGAGTGAAATTCTTTCTCCTGAGCTGCTGGGAAAGATGCGGCTGGCTTTGCAGTAAGCATCAGACTCTGTGTGTACAGAAAGTCCAGAAGTGCAGTTTTAGTATTTTGTGTGCCTTAAGATTTGGCTCCTGAAAACCTTGCTTTTCAAAATAAAAAACTGATGTTCACCGAAGATAAGATTCTATTCTTTTTAGTGGAGCTGATACACACTCAGTGCTTCTCAAAAGAAAGAACCTTTCCAACAAGGGATTGCAAACCTGATGATGGGAACTACGTTTTTAGAAAGGTCTTGGCATTAGGCATTCCTTGTTTTTCAGTTTTCCTGTCTGGCCAAGCTCTGAGCAACCGCTCCATAAAGTTGCACCACTGCAACTGTGAGAAAGCAGTGACCGTGCCCAGGAAGCACTGCCAAGGGAAACGCGGGGTGCCCAGAGGGTGTTCACAGACTGAAAGTCCTGCTGAATGGGAAGAGTCAGGGCTTCAATGATACGGATTTCAAGAACTTTTTTATTTTTTTTTTACTAGCCCCCTCTATAGTTTTTATACTTAGAGCAGTCTAAAGGACTAAAAGACTTTGGTGCCTGTGGTAAGAACTCAGTTTGATGCAGTCTTTGCTGCAGCAGCCCCACAGTATTAAACAAATATTATGAAAGCTAATTTTTCAATGATCAAGTGAAGTTTCTTTGAAATCTTGTAAAAAAATTGTTTCTTTAAAACATTTTATAAAATTTTTAAAAATATCTTCACTATTTATCTAGACACAATTTACAGATTGTGGTGCGTATATTGAACTCGACATGTACTGATCTGTGTGATAAAATAACTATGAATTTGACACATACAGGTTTATCACTGCAAAGTTACAAAAAAACCTCATAGGTTACATTTACCGTATAGAAAAATTTACACTCAATAATCACAAAATACTTTAACACATTAATCAAGGACAGTCAGGTACTCTGGAAATCAAGGAGAGACTGAATTACATGTATATTCATTCACTTTAAGAATAGCATGGTCTATCTACTATAGCACATAATAAAAAGTAGGCTAGAAACAGATAAAATTTATCCCTGTACTCACACAGCAATTTCCTCTGAGGATCTGAAGTCTGTTAATTAATTCACTCATCCTTATAATCACGTATACAGCAACTTGTTTCTAACATGACCAGTGACAGATTGATAGACTACAAACAGCCTGATCTTCTTTTTGCCCAGGGCAAAAAAATTCATAGGGTATCTCCTTATTCTTCCTATAACCTGTGGTTGAGCTTAAGAATATATTCACATGAAAAGAATTTTCCATCTCTTTCTCTTTCTTAATGTTTAAGACCATTAAATCTTTGCTTCATAGGAGAATTAAAACCTAGCAATAGCCATTGACACAAAACAGCCCTTCAAAAATCCATGCGAATCAGTGGCTGGTTCATTGCTTGTTACGCAGAGTACTGCTTCTGCCTCCCCTGGTGTCACACCAGAGAAAAAAAAAAAAGATAAAAAAGTCAAGTGCTGTATCCATGGGAAACTACAGAAAATATTATGGTAGATGAAAATAAAAGACAATTTTGGTAGTTATAAAACATTTTGGTGCAGAAATCCCAGGGTATTTCCTGCAGCACAGCTAAGTGTAGTTCTAACACTTCCGTGGGTCAGAAGTGGGCTGAGCACTTTTACTAGTTATTCAGCCACAGTTCAATCCTGTAAACATTACACGTTTCTCAGAGGTTTCCCAAAACCTTATCTAGCATGCAAGAATGAGAGAATCATTGGATTATTCCCATAATTTCTCTTTAGCTAGCAAAGATGATTCTCAGCTCTAAACTATTAATACATTTGTTTTATTTAAAGAGAAATAGCAAAAGATCCCGTAAAATGAAGGAACTCATGCAGGAAAAGATAACATTCTGCAGAGAGTTTCTTACATGTTAATTGAAGAACATGAAGTGCATATGATTCAGAATTAAAAAATGAAAACTTTTATATACAAAAAAAAAATCAGTGGTGTGTGGGATGGGTCATCTATGCAAATTTGTTTAGGTAGAAATCAAATACATACAGGAACCTAGTGGTCATAATCAGAGTTAACATTTCTAGTACCACCCGTAAAATAGAATTAGCTACTCAGCAGTATTGTAATCTTCCTTTCCTATAGAAGAAACATCCGGTAGTTTATAGCAAAATTTTCTCTTTCTAAGCCACATACAAGTAGATATTTTTGAATGAGGAACAATATGTTTTTAAAATAAATCTTAAAATGTGGGGCAAACCTTCATTTGGTGTAGGTCAGACATTTTACAAGTAAAATCACTGTGGAACTGGTGATAAAGCCAAGAGGAACCAAAGTCAGTCTGGTGGGATACTAGGGGAAGAGTAGTGTTCTGGGGAAATCTGAATCTTCTCCACACTGTTATTTTTCTTTTCATTCAGAAGCAGATGAGAGAAGTGCCACTGTCCTGGCAATTCAGACATCTTTATAACTACTGCATGCATTTACATCATCCTTGAGACAGAAGCATTGATATTTGGAAGTGAACTATTGCAGAAAATAAGAACAAAATAGAGTAAGGTATATGCAAGCCTTCGGGCAATTAGGTAAAAATAATCCCAAAATAAAAAGCTATAGAGCATTTCTGTTAGAACAGAAATTTATTAGGCTTCTCCTAATAAACTGCATATATGGTAAGTGATAATTGAAAACACTGAAAACTACATAGTTACAGATGTTTCAAGCGAGTCTGCATTTGGAACATTCATTTATTTCCCTCTTTTCTGCTGAAAAAGCTGTTATTTCGATGTAGCGTTTTTTGGTTTCTTTTTTTCTTTGGTGCTGAGTATTCTACCAGAGTCTTGCCTGGTTCAGGTTTGCAAAAACATTTAAAAATTCAGAGTTTACTCTGCTACAGGGAACTCATACCTTCAGTGGTCCAAGAGCGTCAGCACAATATTTACAATAGCATTCAAGAGGGCTGTAAGAAGCAGAATGATAAAGAGCTCTGAAAAGCAACAGCACTTACAGCCCTCATGCTTCCCAGAGTATTCAGTGTTACGTCCAGGCCTCTCAGTGAGATTAGTTTGAAACAGTGGTAGGGTAAAATCATTACTATAATGAAATTCAAACATCCATCTCTTATTTGGCATCTTCCATCAGATATGTCTTTGTCCTGAAGGCAGACCAAAATCACTTCTCTATGTAGATACTACTGGTCCCATAGAGCATCCTAAGAAGGCAAGGGTCACTGCAAGTTTTTCACCTTTGTTTCAGCGTTTCCTCTAATGTTACATTTAAAACCAGCAAACCAGATTAAAGTGCCCTGTATGATACACTTCACAGAGTGCTAGCCATTAAACATGGTGGCAGTATGTGATTACAAGAATATTAAGGACATGTGGGAAAGTAAGGGGAAATGGAAGGATCAGAAGGGGCTGGATAAGTGGGTGTAGAGCATCCTTCTTCACCTTCACTCCTACCATTCAGATTTTTACACTTAAGACTACAACACTGACATACTTCTGACCTATCCATGTTGTTGTTTAAAAGGAAAGCTTTCTTCTACTGTCTGTAGCTGATATTAACTTGCACCATGTTTGTTCACAGAGCAAAAACAATCTGTCTTGAATTCTTTGAGCTGTCTGGCATAGCAACCCGTGTGGAATTTACAGGTAGATGTACGTTCTATAGAGGGAAGAGTTTGAAGAAAGCAATAAGAAATCACTCTGTTTGCGTATAGTTTACATGCTAGAGTACCTTCTATGGATATATCTTTTGTAGCAGAGCCAGTTAACATACATGCAATCGTCTGTTCAGTTTGTCAAGCTGTGACTTCATAGAATCATAGAATCATAGAATCATAGAATCATAGGGTTGGAAGGGACCTCTGGAGATCATCTAGTCCAACCCCCCTGCCAGAGCAGGGTCACCTAGAGCAGGTTGCACAGGAACGTGCCCAGGTGGGTTTTGAATGTCTCCAGAGATGGAGACTCCACCACCTCTCTGGGCAGCCTGTTCCAGTGCTCTGCCACCCTCAGGGTAAAGAAGTTCCTCCTCATGTTTAGGTGGAACTTCTTATGTTCCAGTTTGTGCCCATTGCCTCTTGTCCTGTCCCCGGGCACCACTGAAAAGAGCCTCGCCCCATTGTCCTGACACCCACCCTTTAAGTATTTATAAGCGTTGATAAGGTCACCCCTCAGACGTCTTTTTTCCAGACTGAAGAGACCCAAATCCCTCAGCCTTTCCTCATAAGAGAGGTGTTCCAGTCCCCTAATCATCCTCGTAGCCCTCCGCTGCACCCTTTCCAGCAGTTCCCTGTCCCTCTTGAACCGGGGAGCCCAGAACTGGACACAGTACTCCAGGTGCGGTCTCACCAAGGCAGAGTAGAGGGGGAGGATGACCTCCCTTGACCTGCTGGCCACGCTCCTCTTGATGCACCCCAGGATGCCATTGGCCTTCTTGGCCACAAGGGCACATTGCTGACTCATGGTCATCCTGTTGTCCACCAGGACTCCCAGGTCTCTTTCCACAGAGCTGCTCTCCAGCAGGTCAGCACCCAACCTGTACTGGTGCATGGGGTTGTTCCTCCCCAGGTGCAGCACCCTACACTTGCCCTTGTTGAACTTCATAAGGTTTCTCTCTGCCCAGATCTCCAACCTGTCCAGGTCTCTCTGTATGGCGGCACAGCCTTCCGGTGTGTCAGCCACCCCACCCAGCTTGGTGTCATCAGCAAACTTGCTGAGGGTGCACTCTATCCCCTCATCCAGGTCATTGATGAATATGTTGAACAGGACTGGACCCAGTACTGACCCCTGGGGAACACCGCTCGTCACTGGTCTCCAACTAGACTCTGTGCCCCTCATCACAACCCTCTGAGCTCTATCTTTCAACCAGTTTTCTATCCACCCCCCTGTCCATTCATCTAACCCACACTTCCTAAGCTTCCCTATGAGGATGCTGTGGGAGACCGTGTCAAACGCCTTGCTTAAGTCAAGGTAGACCACATCTACCGCCCTCCCCTCATCTATCCATCTAGTCATGCCATCGTAGAAGGCTATCAGGTTAGTCAGACATGATTTCCCCCTGGTGAATCCATGCTGAGTACTTCTGATAGCTTTCCTTTCCTCCACGCGCCTTGAGATGACACCCAGAACGAGCTGTTCCATCATCTTTCCAGGGATGGAGGTGAGGCTGACCGGCCTGTAGTTCCCCGGCTCCTCCTTCTTGCCTTTCTTGAAGACTGGAGTGACATTGGCTTTCCTCCAGTCCGCAGGCACCTCGCCTGTTCTCCAGGACTTTTCAAAGATGATGGAGAGCGGCCCAGCAATGACTTCCGCCAGCTCCCTCAGCACTCTCGGGTGCATCCCATCAGGGCCCATGGACTTGTGAATATCTAGATGATCTAATTGGTCCCTCACTCGCTCCTCCTCAACCCAAGGGAAGTCGTCTTCTTTCCCTGTTACTTTGTTCAATGCCTGGGACTCCTGAGGGCTGGGCCGAGCAGAAAAGACCGAAGCAAAGAAGGCATTCAGTAACTCTGCCTTCTCCACATCCTCCGTCACCATGACTCCTGCCTCATTCAGCAGTGGGCCTACAACTTCCCTGGTCTTCCTTTTGCTTCCAATATACTTGTAGAAGCTCTTTTTGTTTTGCTTGATGTCCCTAGCCAGGTCTAATTCCAAGGCGGCCTTGGCTTTCCTTGTTTCATCCCTGCACGCTCTGGTGGCATTCTTGTAATCCTCCCAAGGGGTCAGTCCCTTCTTCCACTTATTATAAACTTCCTTCTTCCACTTGAGCTTTTTCTGAAGCTCCCTGCTCAACCATGCAGGTCTCCTGCGTCCCTTGGCCGATTTCTTTCTCTTAGGGATGCACCGATCCTGAGCTTGGAGGAAGTGGTCTTTGAATATCAACCAGCTTTCTTGAGCCCCTTTGCCTTCCAGAGCCCTAGCCCACGGGATCTCTCCAAGCAGTTTCTTAAAGAGGTCGAAGTTAGCCCTCCTGAAATCCAAGGTTGTAATTTTACTTCTTGTTGTTGTTTTGTGGATAGTACCCATGATCCTGAACTCAATCATTTCATGATCACTACAACCTAGGGTGCCCCCAACCTTAATGTCCTCCACCAATCCCTCTGTGTTTGTCAGTACCAGGTCCAGGAGTGCTCCTCTCCTTGTTGGCTCCTGTACCACCTGTGTCAAAAAGTTGTCATCAATGCACTGGAGGAGCCTCCTGGACTGTGCATGCCTGGCTGTGTGGTCTTCCCAGCAGATATCGGGGTGATTGAAGTCCCCCATGAGAACCAGGGCCTGCGCTTGCGAGGCTACCTTCAGTTGTCTGTAGAAAGCCTCATCAGTCTCCCCATCCTGATCAGGTGGCCTGTAATAAACACCCACAACAGTGTCCCTCATATTTGCCTGTCCCTTAATCCTCACCCATAAGCTCTCAACCCGCTCTTCATCCGCCCCTAGTGAGAGCTCGATGCATTCCAAATGCTCTCTCACATAGAGTGCAATTCCACCACCACGCCTCGCTGGTCTGTCTTTCCTGAAAAGGACATAGCCATCCATGACAGCATTCCAGTCATGAATCCAGTCTAAAGTAAAAGATTGCCTAGCCAGCCCACATGTATTTTACAGCAGTAAGTAATATACAGTCAGAAGGTACTCCAAAACTTTCCCTTAACCTATGTTATCACTCTCCCTTACTCTGCTCAGAATTTGTTCTCCTCCTTACCCCTCATCTTTGTTCTTTGAGTGATCTTGAGCCAAGGTAGTAGTTTCTTCATTGTACAGTTAAATCACCTGACCCCTCCTTAAACACCTTTATTTGCTATTCCACAGAAGTAATGCCTTTCTTTGTTTTCTTTTTTATCTTTTTTTTCCAAATGAGACCTCGAGGAGATGATGGTAACAAGTATAAAACAAGATATTGTTCAACATGTGTAAGAGTGAATAAATCTGGCTTTCAACATAGATCTTATGTAAGTGCTGAAATTCAGCAGAATACTTGCAGGCTCCCCTGCCAGTAGCTGCAAGATCTCAGGCTCATTTGGAAAATTATCTCATGGAAAACCTCTTAGCTGGCAACTACAAAACGTGTCATTAAGATCTTGATATTTACCCTTTGAAAATAATTAATTTTACCTCTATACTGCAAGCATTCCCTGTATAGAGACATTCCTTTGCCAGTGTAATAATCCTAATTAATTTCAGAGGGAAATTCACAACACTTTAACGGATATAAAAAATTCAACGTAAGCAACTGAGCTACCTTTCCATACTTGACTTTATTAATACCTTAATTGTAACTATCTTTTAAAAATGTAGTTAGCAAAGAATGGGCATTCATAAAAGAATCTTCACTGTATTTCCCCCCTTCAAATCATTCAGGTGAACACAGGGAATTGAATATACTAAATGGGAATTAGTATTGAGGGAAAGATTAAGTGTTAAAAAAAAGTTGTAGGCCTATCAAAAAAATTATGCCCAGTTTAAAGCTGGTAGTGTTATCAATTATTCTCATGTTGTGAATTACTCATTTCACAGGAGTAATTGTCTGTTGTTGTAATGTCTGAAAGTGGATCAAAAATTTATCAGCTAAACTTTCCTGTACAGAAAGTTCAAGCTCTGATTTAATTAGTTGTTGGACATCTCTCAATTTTTAAAGTGTTAACTCATCTATGTGTCTCTTCTACAAATTTTTTGAGAATCCCTGATTAAGCACTTAAATGGACATAAAATACCCTTTACTCATTGTTTTTCGTTTAGTGTGAAAACTAAGTCTGGTTAGAAAACAAACAACTCCAATTCATTAAAGAGTTCTGGTTTCCTTCCAAATCTCAGCAATAATGAGAAAAACAAACAAGCGAAAAAGGAAAACCAGAGAGGGAAATTTCAGTTTGCTTAGGGGGATAAGCATCCCAATGATTAGCACGCCATACTAAAATTTGAAATTCAAAATGCAGCAGCTCCTACATTCCCTTCCATTTTCCTGGATATATGTGTCCATAAATCCTGTGCAGCATCTATATAGCAAATCAGAGTCCCATAGACATGTTGGACCTCTTGCGCATTTAAAGCATTATTCTTCGGCTCCCCAATACCATCTGTCCAGGATTTGCCAAGTCAGTGACCTTTCTATACAGGACCTCTTCTCTGCAGAGAGAAACCCCAATCTAGTGGTCAAAACCCCAGTATGGTACTAGATGACCTCCAAAACAAGCACTGTCTTGACGGAAGGGGAAGAATTGTGGGATACTAGACATATCAGGAAATTGTGGACCATCAAAGCTCAGGTTGATGGTTCGAATCAGACAAGACAGCAGCTTCAGTTTGCATTTATCACATCCCATGCATCCTTTTTCAGGGCAGTGGGGCTGGGGGAGCTCTGTCTCTATCTATTCCCTTTCTTCCGAGAGCATAGGTAACCAGCTGACAAAAGTTTTGCCAAAGTTAACATATTTGCAGAATTTTAGGTTTAGATTAGCTAAGATTTCCTCGTTAGAAAACATTTCATCAAAAGATTTCTGTGAAAATTTTTTAGATTATTGTTTCATTAGCTAAGAGAGAGTTAAATTCTCCCCTATTTCTTCCTAACAACCATATTTATGAGAAAAGATTATATTGGTGTCATTTTTGTCCCGTACTGTGTCATCAGGGTATAGTATTGGTATTTCAATGCCTTATGTATTTGACACAAGATGGTTGTAAACTGTGATACTTTGACCTTTCCACCATGCTAACTTCATTTTATGTTGAATCCTATTATTTCTTGTTTATATTGTCAGAAAACAGATGATACAAAAGTTCTGCTAAAAAATTTAAGGAAGTATAAAACCAAAAGTCTCTATTAAAAATCTTTAAAAAACACGCTAACCTTTCGTATTTTCTAGCATTAGCAACAAAGGTTGCAATAGAAACATAAAGCATCCAAAAGTCATCATTATTAGAGTATTCCTAAGGAAACAGGCAAAAATACAAGGAAGGCTTAATCTTTGGTTTTGTATGTGTCCATATAGAGTCTAATGTAACTACAATATATTAACTGCAAAATGGGAAAGCCAGGTACACATTGTCGCTATAGCACTGTTTACTTGAAATTTGGCTTTAAGGTGGGAAACTGCTGAAAGGTGGGTAGAAGTGACAGAGAAATATGATAAAGTATTATAGAAATACACTGAAAGAGTTATATTTCTGAAAAAAAAAAAAAAAAAACAAAAACGGCAAAACCCTAACAGTTTCCCCAACACTGACTGCATCTGGCTGTAAAAATTACAAAAAGATGCTGAAAAATTTCAGAAGTGAAAAAGACTTTAATATTCAAGCACTCATTCAAGAAGAAATTTATCACCTCCTTTATACTCTGGGTAACAGCTACACTGACCATTATGCCCGTTGTTTCAGCCAGAAGGCAACATGGGATGTAGGAAGGAGAGGGCAGTCTGTGAACAATGGCCAAGGTTTTACTCAAGATGTATAATGACTGTGAATTTGAATTAAATGCGGCAGAGCACACTTCTTCAGGAAGCTTGAGAAGTCTTACAAAGAGAAAGAAGGAGAATGAGAAAAAAATACCTTGTTTCTTTAGTATCTGTATACACTAGATATTCGGTCTCTGCACCAGAATTAGTTTTACTACTCGTCCTTCTGTAGATAATATGGGATGGTCTGTTATAGATCATAACATATGAACAGATCTTTTACAGCCCCTGTCTTGCAGTGATTCACATATAACATATTCATTGGCTTCAACAGGGTTCTTTCCTTGAATAAAGGATTGCAGCTGTGAGGATATTATTGCAGAAAAAGAATCTATATGCAAAATTAAAATGTCATAAAATGTGTAACTTTCAGTAATCTCAAAGGGCAATAAGAACTCCAATAACCTAATTAATTGTACTGTATCAGAGAAAGATTTTCTCCACTGAACACTTCTAACCACTTAACTATTAATAGGTTTTAAATAGTCAGTAGCTCAAATCTATATTTAACAACTAGAAAGAAAAACAAAAAGGAAGTTTTATTTCTTCAATTAAATTTAAGCATTTCTGTAAATATTTTTAAAAAATTAAAAAGGAATTGAAAGCAAACAGTGATCAGGAAAGCGGATCTTTGGTTACAGCAATATGTGATAAATTTAATTTCAAAAGTGGTAATTCCAAAAATAATGTTCTTTTATTGTGATTTGAAACATATATTTCAGCTAGTAACCTCCCATCCCCATTAATATTTAACATTAATGTGTAATAAACTCAGAATCATAAAAGTAACACGATTCTCATGACATAACAAAGTAGATGTAAATTTTTTGGAATACTGCTTTGAGAAAGGATATAATAGAGCAATTTCCTATTGCAGAAGCCATCCTCTAGCTGTGTTTACTGACAACTAACTGGAAATTGCTGGATGCCAACAGACCTAGTTGTTGAGCGCTAGAGATAAATTTTTCTATCTTGAGCATCTAAACTTTGGCACACAAATACAGGATCGATCTTCAATGGATAATTCAAACTGAGCAAAAACAAAGGTGCATAATACACTAAAGCAGTAGCAACATAATGAAATACGTAACTGGACACTGTGATTAGAAAGGTGCTCCAAAGAAAATCACCACAAATGTGAGAAGGAACTCTTGCACTAAATCAAAGTGTGTTATACTTATTATCACACTCTAAGAGTCAAAATTCCAAAAGAAACTTGCTATCTTTGACCATGATACAAGTGTAACACGTAAATCTTTGTGTACAATTTGATGCCTTGTTTTACATAATAGATATGAATTCCAGGAAAAAAAATATATGCTGGTAAATTTCACTCACATGCAATGATTAAATTCTTCACAGTTTAATCTATTTTCATTATGAGATCAATCCCATGCTTTAGCATCCTAATATGCAGAGCTAAGAACCAGTTTGAGTTCATTCTCTTTCTTCATACAAAATTAGGTTTGATTGAATTACGGTTACTTGAAATGAAATAGTTATTTGACATCAACCTGCAAATAATTTCTGACCATTAGCTTACTCTTAAAAGTAATCAGTATTTTATGACTACATATTTAAGTTGGACACATAACTAATTTGAACACTTTTCCTCTCCAAGTGGATGGTGCAAAACTTAGAATTACTTTTTCAGCACTTTTCAACCCAAAATTTTTTTTTTCTAAAAAAGAATAATTATATTTGCTTCAGTTTCATTAAACACACAGTACAGGGATTCCTCTTACAAAAATATGAAAAGTACAGTCTTTTGTGTTTAGTTTTTAATGACCGTATTGCTTCAGGTGATACTAATGTGTATTCTTTATATTACTGTGATAGCTGTGTGCACTTACAGATTGTTTTTCCACACACATTCGTCTGAGCTTTGCCACTAACGACATAAGCAGACACTAACAAATGGATTATGACCAAGTCAAAAGATTATATTAACCTGAAGTCTGATAATACTCCAGATTTCATTACTGAAGAAGGCTCATTTCTTGTAAGTGCTGGTGGGGTCACCTGATACTCAAAGTTGAATTTATGGTCCCAGTTCTAAAGCGACAAGAGGAGGGTGGAGAAACCTTATGCACAATATTACAGTGGGATTCTTCTCAGACTGTACTGCAACCACAAGTAATCGTCACTTTTTTTTTTTGTTTTTTGCTGTGTGGAACCAGAGGAAATATTAGATAGTCTGGGAAAGTGTTTTTGAAATTGGTGTGTGTGAGTGAAAGTATGTGAATTAATAATTCTATAAACATATAAAAATGTGTTGTTTATTTTTACCTTATTTCTCTAGATGCCCTCAAATCTTTATTCTGATGAAATCTACACCCGTTCAACTCAAGAATCACAAGAATTGCACGTATAGAAGCACAATACTCATCAGAGCCTGTGATAGATACACTGTAACATGCTAAATTAACTCCTCTTTACAAGGCTGAAGTATCCCCTTCCTTTCACTTTCCATTGCCTATGGTACTTTCAATTCTATAGTACTTTCTTTCCATTGCCCAAGAATATTAGGTGCATATTCTTAGAGACAGCTGTGGAGCCTACAAGGTTTAATGCTGTGTATTTACTTCACTTTGACTAGAGTTCTTAAGCAAGACCAATAGATAGACACATACATTTGTCTAAAGTACATAATACTATTAAGAACAGATCTATGGAGTGTAAAAGTATCACATAAAGCCCATACTTTTCCTCTATTTCTATGTAAGTGTAACTAACTATAGTACTCTCAGGTATCATATATACTTTCCATGTCTAAAAGGCTCATTTAAATGCACCGTCATTAACTTCAGTGTCTTCAAGCAAATCCTGCTTAAGGAATAGTAGTCAGCACAGCCTGAACAGAATGAGACAGCAAGTTCAGCATAAATATACGGTTGTGAAATATGTCAAACTCTTCAGACACACATCCATACAAAATGATAAATACAGAATTGACATATTGAAGCATTTTTTGTGGTGTATTGCAATGAGACTCGGTTTGTGCTTTCAGGAAGGTGTTTCTTCTTAAGAACTTTTTTTTATCCATTTGATTGTAATAATTCTAACAGCTTTTTGTTAATGTCCATCAGTCCTTTAAAATTCATGCCATACATTATAAACATGTTTAAGCTGCTTTTGGGATTATGTCCAAAAAGTAGAGGCTCCGATTACATGATAAAGACTTAGAGATTTATTTTTAAATAAATTCATATGGTAAATCCATTGCTCTATGTGTGCTGTTAATTACTGTATCACTTGCTAAAAGTTCAAAAGAAGCAGAAATCTCCCCTGTAAGGGTTTTGACAAAGAAATTTAAAGTAGAAAGCACATCTAAACTGTGCAGAGTATATTCTGAATAAGGCTTTACACAAGAAACCAGAATTTTATAAACTAATCTTAATTACTTGTTGTAGATTCATCTGGCAGTATTATTCAGTTATGAGAAAAAGAATACAAATGGCGAAGCAGACTTGGTTGGAGTTCAGACTGGAAAATTGGTGCACATTAACTTAAATTCAGTGCTTCAGATTATTTAGGGATATAGTGTAATAACAGCAGAGTAGAGATAAGCGAGGTGTAACCACTCAAGTCCTTGCTTAGCACACCAGGACAATTTTGAGCGCCATGCTGAGTGCCACACTCCCATATTATGGCAATCGGAACCAGTGGTAGCTAAAATTGGGCTGGAGCAGGCATATCAACATCAGCTCTAATCACACCTGAATTGCAGCGCTGACACACAGGTTGTTTTCAGGGGAACGCGCACAATGCTGAATGAACCACAAATGTGATGAAGTACATCGAATCCTTCTCTCACTAGCTGAGCAGAACAACATTTTTGAAGTAGCAAAAACCGTTAAAAAAAATTAGATTTCTTGCTCAGAAAAGACATGATCACTGCATGCCCTGTGTTGCGCATTTGCAAATCTCTAAACCCTCTAAACTGTAGGCATGTCCTTTAAAAGTGCACAGATGCGTCTTTAGACCTACACAAAGTGTTGGGTCCTTTAAAAGCAAGAACTGTATCATTGGTTTGAGGCTACCTTAAAATAGCAGAAGGCTAAAATTACAGAGCAGCTGATAACAAAAACTAAAGCCTAATAAACTTAACGTCCAACTAATGAGCCTTTATAGTTGAACAGTAGAGCACCAATTAGTATGTTATTAACTGGTCTAATCCCCCTTTCTTTTTTTTTTCTTTTTTTTTTCTTCTGTCAGCATCATTGTTCTCAGAGAACCTCTGTTCAAACTCTCTCAAGATTTACCAATGGCATTTAAAAGCATTTGTGGCATACCAACCAACACACAAAGCAAATGGCATCAAAGATGAAAGATTCCATGTTTTGATCATAATACAACAGTCAGTGACTGTTAGTTGGATTTTCTCCATTGGAGACTTTTAGTCGGATGGCTTCTAACTGACACAGGGCTGAGATTAATTCATGGTGTTTCCATGGCTCATCTGAACCTGTCATATTCTGTCATATCTCCGTAAATTCTGTGAGGCTGAAGGCAAGAGGAAACAAGAGGAATGGGTTCCTTCCCAAATAACCAAGCTCGAGGTGAAAAAGCCACCAAAACTTCCTATCACAATGGGCATTAGTTTTTATTAGCAATTTTCTGTGTTACAGATTAGTATAAAATAGTGTGTTACTGTAGAAAACGCCTCAGTAACTGTATTTTTTGTAGCATCAAATGTCTAATATCTACAGTCTTGTTTCTTGCCTTATCATTCACCCTGGATATTTACTACCGTGAACAGTAAAGCATTTGATTACCTGTGATGCTTTGTTAATAAACTTAATGAATCACTAACACAAATTACTCCGTATTTCACAACCACTTAGAGAACAAGCATATACTAAGCTGCACCTTGTTCAAAAATGCTGCAGAGGAAAACTTGTTTTCTGAACCTCGGTTATCTTAATTCTTATTCTCTCTGAAACATTCCTAACTAAACAAAAAGAATTCTAGAATAAATTGTCACAGAAATTTTTAATTTTCTGTGAATGACCTAGTCAAGACTTTCAACAAGTCCTTAATTATTGGTAGTAATATAAATACAATAATAAATATAAAAAATAGCAATACATTACTTTGGTCTTCCTGGGTATATAGAAAGACTAAATTTCTGGTTTTAGCAAAATTTTTTGCTGAATCACTTTTATAAGAAAATTTGTGCTGGGCTAACTGTAAGCATCTTCCTGTAACTTCTGCATAACAAGTCACTCTAGAGAAGATATTGTCTCCATGTGAGAGTACATGCACTTTTGAGACACATGTAGGATAAACCCCGTGAAGAAATCATCTTCCAGCCTTTGAATGAGATATCTGCATATAGCACAGAAGTGTCTCAAGGGCTATATCTAAACATCCCATGGACAAAGCTATCCCAATATTGGGAAAGGATATTAAAAGGTTTGCTTTTGGATACAAAGCACTCCTCGAAGCAAGAAGGTGGCTGCAATGAAGAATGAAGTACTTGCATGAAGTATCGGGGGGACTGAGAGCTCCAGCTGTCTTTTTGGTAGCACAAAAGGCAGTTACTGCAGTGACTGGAGGAGGGATGACCTTGGCTCCTCTCTCATCCTCCCGTTTGCAACTCCGTAGTTTGCCTTTGACTTCTGACTTTGCACCCTTCCTTGTAGGCGCTAGGAGGCTGCTGCAGCGATGATTTTCCCTTGGTTGTTCTTATGGGTTGTTTCATGCCAGTCTCAACATTCCTTGCACAACACTTTCCAGGTCATAGTTTATCAGGTCTCTGACCACTTCCCACAAGCTATTCCTTAACCGGATTTAACTATTTTGGAGACTACCTAGTATTTACCCTGTACTCACAAATGGAATGCTCCTTTTATTATCTCTTCTCTGTCAGGCTCAATGGTACAGATTAAGGATGATTTGCACATGCAATACAGTAGAAATGGGTTTCGGTTTTGGTTATATCAGCTAAGTGAAATGCAGTCAGAAAAAAAGAAGTGCCTTCAAGTAGTTAAATTCAGCTTTCTCCTTTCCAATGTTTTATGAGTAGCATCCTGTGGGATTATAATTTTTTTTCACCTACTTTGAAGTTCTTAGACTCTCAATTTAAAAACAGTTCTTGACTGATGAAAAAACTGCTGGGCTTAAGTATATTACTTGAAGCCTTTAATTTTTCCTATTTTTTGCTGTGCTAATGTCTGATAATGATTGAAAAGCAGACACAAAAACAAGACAGATGTATTAAACCTATGGTTATCAAGGGAGCTATTTACACAGCAATAATTATCATGTGAGCTTAGAATTTTAGTTCCACATCCTTTTTTGTTTTGATTCATTAGTTTTGATGACAGATTTGGATATGAATTATCACATCAATTAAGTGCCTACAAAGTTTTCAAATAACAGTTGTACCCAAACATCATTAATAATGTCAAAGAATTTGCTACATCACTAACCAGTTTCTCTAAAATAGAAATAAATTTATGGAGTTACCCATTTGCTGGTGTCTATTCTATGCACTTGTTTAAGCCTACACAAATTGATACTTTCATCATTATAGCATTTAGAAACCTAACTGCAATAGAGAATTCCCGTTTGCTAAGTGTAGAAACATGCCATAAGAGCTCTACATTCATACGCGCATAATGGTCTTGTCAGTGCATGATGCCAATGCCGCATAGTTCTTTGCAAAACACATGCCAGCCTTTCTCCAGCTCAAGCCAAGGACTGTCAGGCTGCCATAGCAGACTCCCATGACGACTTCTGTTGCTCCCGCCCTGGGCTTATATACAAACATACAAACTGCTCTTTCCTCCATTTCTGAAGTCATTACTTTCACTTAATTAATGTAATTACAGCTTCAAAGACTCACACCTCCAACTTACAATTCATCAGCCTACATGTGGCTAGCCCAAATACATATTCTGTGGGAAGCAGACGGTTTGAATCTCCAACTATTCACAGGTATTTCTGATGAAAGAACTCATTGTAAGCTGCACTGTCACCCGCTCTTGCATCAGGGTAATCCTGCGTGTTTTATTTTAATTAGCAAACACACAGGATTACAGTATTACAGCTCCTCTCAGCTAACTCCATGGAAATGTGGGGAAAATGGATGAGAAAATAAACCAAAAAATTGTAGGGTTTTAATTCAACAAAACTGCTGCTCTGCATCTCCTGCTGTAATTTGGAAGCACCACGCTCCTGTTCTCTTCTACAGGCCCATAAACAAAGGGAACGGGGAAACAGTACAACCAAATTACATCTCATGTGAAACATCACAACAGCAATACATTTCAGTGTTGCCTGAAAACTGCAATCTCTATGCATCATTTACTTTCTTTTTTTCATCAGTCCTTTTCAATGTACTGCTAGTTGCATTAAACCCTGAAAATATGTTGAAAAACAGTAATACACTTTCAGGTATCGCTGTGCCAATGCAAAACCTGTAGTAGAAAGGCTGTGAGAGGATTTACTAAGCGCACATACAGTGCTGGTATCGGCTAATATAGAACAATTAAATAGCAGTCAATGAAAGATTTGACAGCCAATTTAACATAAATAGTTGCTCTTTTTTATGGAATACACTTCCTATATATAATGTAGAGACACTGAAACAATTAGGTAGCACTGTAATTCTTTTTTGCTATTATTGAATGAGGATTTTTTGGGTTGTTTTCCTTTTTTTTTTTTTTGTAAAAATATTCAGTGATTTTAATGAAATACATAGTGAAACTAATACATTGAGCTGATCCTTTTATAGTGATATAAATGCTCTCAAGCTGAGTAAATGCAATATAATCTCATTTTAAACTAGTAGGAATATTGCAAGGAGTCTGTTGGAGTGGTTTTAATTTAAAGTCGATTTTTGCACTCTGGACTGTTGTCACAGAAAGTAAACATGCCTGTCGCTAGAACTAGGCAAGTATTTTTCTGTTCAGAAGAATGACGCTACACAGAAATTTCCTTATTAGATGAAAATTAAGTTGTATGACATTGAAATTTGTTTCTACTCAATATATTTGCTAATCACCTGGAGAGATTCATTTTACTAAATCTTAACTGTTATTTTCAACTGGAATAATAAATGGCTGTAATGCATTTTTAAAATCACATTCCTTACATTTTTTAGAAAAAAAAAACCAACACAGGTAAACCCGAATCTCTATGGGAAACAGATAATTTTTGCACCTTGAGACAAATCAAGGAATGTCTTTGGGAGGAGTTCGCAATTATCATAGGCAATCTACCTGGAATCAAAATCTAATTTAGAAATCTTCGCTGAGAGAACAGAAATATTTTTTATTTTACTATGAAATTATGTCGTTTATCAGAAAAAATGGTAAAATATCAATTAAACTGAATTTAACTCTACAGTCATTTTGAACTGCTTTAGTTAATTATTAAATGTCAGCAGGATTCAATGGGTCAACAAGACCCGTTGTTGGGGTAACTTGCACTGCTCATCCTTGGGCAAAACTGCTGGGATAACAGCAGCTAGTAAGGTAGAAAAGTGAGCGTACACTGTCCGGGTGAATAAAGACCATCTGAGAAGGTATTTGCCCGAAACTGATCAAGATGAGACCACCATCGACTAAATTAAACAGCCAGTGAATTGCAAAGACCTCTTTCAAACAAAGGAGAAGTCAGCTTGAAAAGAAGGATAGAAGTAGGATGAAAATTTGTAATAGTGGGGAGAGATTGTGGAGTGGAAAGAGCAGCAGCCAAAACCTGTTTTTGACATGCCAGAGGCCATCTTGCTGATGCCACTACCACTTCATAGACCAGAGTATTGTCCCCACTGGATGCTGCAAATAGCCTGCACCTAGGGGCTGGTCTGACAGGGATGCGACAAGGAGGGTTGATTTCTCATGGAATATTTATTAACAGATGATAGGCAGCCATGTCTCCAAGCTTTTTTATCATGAGGGGGAACACGGTTGTACCCCACCCGTCCTCTGGGAGAGGCAGCGTACACGCGTTTCTCTGGATGGGGAGGTAGTGAAACTTTGGGGAATTACTTATAGAAGAGTGTTTAGAAACTTGTACCTGTTTATTAACATTTTGTACTTTGATTCATTTGTTGTATTGATGCTGTTGATCCTGCATATCTACTTCACTGATCGTCAGTTAATTATATGCCATTAATAAATCAGTAAACTGCTTCAGTACTGTGAACTGAGCAGTCTTTCCTCCTGACAATCCGTACGTGGCTAAACTCACACAGTCCAAGAAAGATTCAAGTATCTGAAAAATTGTACTCACGTAGTATGATCAATTAACGGGCAGTGTTTTTCTTGCTCAGGGTAGAGATTTGCCCCTCTTCCAAGTTCCCACTTGAATATGTTTGTGGTACGGATGGAATAATTTCCTGACATCTGTTCCGAGGCTGGTTGATACCATCCACACTGGGTTTTATCCTCAAAGTCGCAGTCTTCCATAACTTTAGAGATGAACAGTGAACATTTCAGGTTTATATAAAAATTGGAAATCATTAATTTATGTTATGATAAAGCAAACAACATGGCATTCAAAAGAATTCAATTTATAGTATCCATGAATACCTATACAGTACTAACATGTACAGTTTTTCCTCTATAGATAAAATATCAATTATATTTTCTATGTTGTTTTCTATTAGGCAGGTTCTAATTTTGGGAATATACCAATTCTTTTGCACCTCAATATCTACCTTCATATGTGTTCTGACCAGCTTTCATGCCATTCTAATAATCTGTTGTTTGCTATTAATAATCTGTTGTTAGCTATACATTGAAACACATGTAAAATTCATCAGCTATGAATCTGCCAGCTGCTGCATGGTTCTTTCTTCAGTCTGATGACATTAAAAACTCATTGCACCTTGCGTACAAAGTCCATGACCAAAACTCTAAAAATCCAAATCAATATTTAAAGCAGTCACTATGATACCTGAAAGCCACATAACAATGCAGCTATTTGGTATTTGTGACAAATACTGAATTGTTATCTTACGAAACAAATATGCAGCTGCCTGTGCCTTAGTTTTTGATTCCTGAGCAACTAGACAAGAAAAGTAAGCTTACTACTGTCCCTTCATCACAATGCATCCCCCTGTAAGAATATTTAGGGGAAAGAAACCCACTTATTTTCCATTTCTGCTATGAATATTTAATCTCCAGTATATCTTCCTGAATATTTTGCAGAAACTTTGTCTAGGTGATCCAAGGTGAGTCTTGGCACTCTCCAGAATTTTGAAACAGATTATTATACTCAAATCTAAGTGACTGCTGCAAGAATTGTGCAGGGAAACAAGAATTTATTTTAACCCACGAAGTTCAAATGCTAGTGTAGCTGAGGTAACTTCTATATCAAGAAATCATAGTGCATTAGGAGAATACGCCTGATGCTTCCTTCCTTGGAGCCTAAAAATGGTAGACTAAGGAGGGAGTGAGTTTTGATTAATAGCTTGTATATGTCCAGTAAGGAAGCGAACCACAGCCAATGCAATCTCATGAGTTACCCATGTAAAGATTTATGACATTCCCTGAGAGTGATGAGTGGCATAGTATTAAGTGTTTATTCCCCCATTCTAATGTGTTTTGTAAACATTATGTTTCAAATGCCTCTGAGAGAGAGAACACCTTCCTGAAAACATATTTCTGTCCTCAGTCAGGACATGCTTAACACTATTCCAGCATTGTCATTCGAGTGATAAATTGCCATCATTGCTGTAGTGATGGGAGACTTCAGACAGTGCAAATATGTAGAAGTGTATTCTCCACAATATTTATCTCTCACAGAAGGAAAACATGTTTTGCAAGATAATGTAAATTTCTGAGGTGGAAAAAAAAAAAAAATTCTATCCAAAGGACTCCACATTTATTTTTCAGGGCAGAATTTCAATGGCTGGTGTTTTTTTGTATTATAGGAAATTATTCAGTGATATATAAATATCAGACTCATTTCTTCCAGAGTTATTCCCACATAAGAAATAAACAGAGGGAGTCTACTGTTACTCTTCCTCATTGAGCCCTCAGCCCTGACAGAGGTGATTGAGTTCCCTACACAATGTGTAAGGAATGCAGAGTTTTGATCTTCAGTGAGAATAGTTTTGCTTGCAGAGTTGATGAGGTCACTGTCTCTAGATGTCTGTCCCTCTCATTAGTCAGCTTTGGTACAGCAGTATTTTCAAGTACTGTGCTTTAAGACTAAAAAAAGTCATCAACAATTTATTCTAAAATGCTATGGTGTCAACTGCTGCAACTCAGAAGCAAACAAATATAATAGACCTCTACAGACAACACGTGGTGACCCTGTCCATTGTCTCAGTTCCAGAGTTCCCATCTGACCATCAGAGCTCTAGGAATTTACAGGCTGGAATTCACTTCCATGCAGAGTAGGCTGAATTTCACAATCCTTGCTGCTAATGAAAATACTTTGTATTAAAAAAAAACCCCTCAATCCTCATATTCATTGAAGTAGGTAAGAAGTGGACAAAAGTCTCCCAGATGTGCACCCCAAACATGAGACTATAAAGTTATTCTCTCTTCAAGTCTGGACTAGAAAACATTTGAAAAATTTACATATGTCATAGGTCACTTAATTTAAGAAGTTATGCTCACTTACAAAAAAAATTATCACGTATAGCTCCCAGTCATTGGGGTTGGAAGGATTCCTTCCCTCCCACCCCATTTCAGTAGTAAGTTGAATTGTAATGCCAAGTCTGAATCAGCCCCTCAGAAGGCAGAAAGTGCCTAAGATCTGATTCACACAGTAAGAGCAAAATATTATTGTTTTTCTGAGGAACATCCCATTAAAAATAGCATCTAGGTGTTGATAACAAATTGCAAAGGTAAATACAGAGTAGTTAAAGCAATGTGTTTAACAACCACAAACTGATAAGGTAGCAAAGCAAGATTTAGTACACTCACCACAAGCTGATTCATCAGACTTATCAGAGCAGTCAGGTCTAAAATCACACTTCTGGATCATCTGGATGCAATGGCCAGAGGCTCTACAGACAAACTCCTCTTCTGTGCAGTTGTTCATGGGGAGTGTGGCAGGAACTGAAGTTCCTGAAGTAGTTGTAGAGATTGTTGGCAAGTTTCCTTTGAAAAGCGAAACAACAAGATATTGAGTGATAGGACTAAGACATTCTAGTTTTGTAATGATTTCTCCCATTGCTACTCCCACCTTTGTCAAGGATATAGCTTTACTGGAAACATGCCTGAGTGGCCAAGTTGAATGACTTAAATTCTGCCCAGTAGGAATGAAATTGAACGTTTCCTCAGTGGAAAGCACTAGGTTGGTCATGCTAGCCAACCACCATTCATACAATCCTCAACAGCTGCAGGAATTTATTTACACTTCTTACCTGCCTTTCAAATTTGAATTAAGTCAGTGAGCCATTTCAAAAAGCTAATGCCATGGAGACTGACAGAGCAATCACAAAAACGTAATCTCCCTGTGAACCAAGGCTAACAGATTATTCCGATGATAATGGCTTTTTTTTTTTAACACATCAATTACTGCAATTGACTGTGGAAATTACTATGTAACCTTCTTAACTTGTAATTTCATCACTGAAAAAAATATTTTTTTCTCATTAGAAAAATTATTTTGAGGTCATCATCTTGTTTCACCACTTCCTTTGTGTTTCGTTCAAACTCATTACCACTTCTTTCAAATCAATTGTCTTTGCCTTTTCCCCATTTCTTTATGATGAACCTTTCTTCAGGCTTAGTCTCATTTCTTGAAAACCTTTGCTATTATTGTTCATAAAAGGAATTTTCATTATATAACTCCTTCTTTAAATTTAATTCTTAATGAAATTATTAGCTGTAGTGCACAATGCACCTGAGCAATACACCTGAGTTAATTAAAAAGTACACGTGAAGACTTTTTGTGTAAAATGTGTCTGGGTCAGCACGGAATTTTTTTTTTCCCCTGAGGCCTGGAGCACTAAGACTGATAATAAATTCCCCATGTGCAGGAGCTATTTCTCTTTCATAAGGTAGAAAGCACTTCTATGACATCAAATGAATTATACTCCAATCAAATGAATGATACTTCCATAATATCCTAAGACTCAAACAAAAGACTTAGGGGAAGGAACCTTTTGAAGGAATAATTGCATGACATAATAAATGTATGTACAACTCATAATAGTAGCAAGGACCTTATTGGTAAGAAATTCTTAATTATAAATGCCACATTCAAGTCTCTACTCCTAATCCACTGCAACAGGAGAAAAAGTACCATAACCTTCACGACACCTGAAAGGAAAGGAGAATCAGCTCCTTTCTCTCTTTTGAAATGGTTTATTTTCTATAATTTATGAAATACCATTTTGTTGAGAGTAAGCATCATTGAACAGCCATTAGTTAGGGCTTTCAAATGTTGCATCACAGCAGTATGCTCAAGTTTTGACATCTTTAATATTACTTATCAGGGACTTTAACATCAAGCTATCAAGCCCATCTCTCCCTACTCAGTATTTTGTTATTTGAAGTGGAACAAGAGCAACTGGGCAGCTACTGTTTAATTCTAGAAGGTTCAGGGAAGTGGGAGTCCGGCTTTTTTTCCCTGATCCAACTTGCATTAAATATGGTGAAATATGCCATAGCTATTGACTATTTTGCAGATTGTTCTCTTTGACTCCTTTTTGCTTGTTGGGATTTTTCATGATGTGAAGGAAAGAAAATAGAGGCGGGACCCTGAAAAGTTCTCAAAAACTACTCCCAATACTAAAAGCGTTTTTAAAAATGTACAGAACACAAAACCTGTTTCCTATTCAGCTCTGTCTGCCATTATACTTGAGTATTTTTGTTTTATCTTTCCACAAAAAATGAGCTTTTTTTTCTTATTTACGACCTTTTAAACACTGACTCTCTGTACTTTGCAACTTCTTGTTTATTTGTAAAACTTTTTTTTTCATACCTCATTTGTAAACATGTAGGAATTTTTTTATTAGCTTTTCTTCCTCGAATATAAGGCATTGCATATTAGCTGAGTATTTACAAAAAAACCTTTATATTCAAAATTTTATAATGAACGTTGTACACTATATAAACTTGGTAAAATGTGAGATAATTACCTGCAGAAGAAACATGCCATATGCACTTGATATTCCTAGTAGACCTAATCATATCTACAAGAAATTTTTGAAGTAGCAGAATAAAATGCATTTGCACCAGGATTTTTTAGTTAGTGTTAGGATGCTAATTTTCAGACACTGTCCTAAGTTATTTGCTGTTCTACAGCCCTATTATGACTGTACATCAACTGTCACACCATATATAACACTGTAATGCCTTCTGCAGCTAACGCCAGTGCTCTTAAAATCCCTTCTGTGATGAAATGACAAGTCTGGAATCTGTGTCTTGAAGTACATGTATTTTGGGACATAATATGTTACAATTCTGTAGACATTCTACTGCCCTAGGTAGCAATGACTTCTGAGGGCAGGCTGTTCTATCATCTGAACTGTTTGTGCACTGTAACGTGAGAGCAGTTGGCACAGTAAAAACATTGAGAATTATTGACATCATCTACCTGGACTTGTGCAAGACATCTGACACTGTCCCACAAAACACCCTTGTCTCTAAATTGGAGAGAAGTGGATTTGATGGATAGACCACTCTGTGGACAAGGTATTGGCTGTATGGCTGAACCCTAAGAGTTGTAGTCAATGGCTCAATGTCCAAGTGGCAAGCAGTGGCCAGTGGTGTCCTCAGGGGTCAGTACTGGTCCTGGTACTATTTAACATCTTGGCAACATGGACAGTGGGATTGAGTGCACCCTCAGCAAGTTTGTCAATGACACCAAGCTGTGTGGGGCGGTTGATACACTGGAGGGAAGGAATGCCATCCAGAGGGACCTGGACAGGCTTCAGAAGCGGGCCCATGTAACCTCATGAAATTCAACCAGGCAAGTGCAAGGTCCAGCATGTGGGTTGGGGCAATCCCAAGCCACATGCACAGGCTGGTCAAAGAATGGATTGAGAGCAGCCCTGAGGAGAAGGACTTGGGGGTTTTGATTGATGAGAAGCTCAGCACAAGCCAGCAATGTGCTTTCACTGTCTGGAAAGCCAACCACATCCTGGGCTGCATCAAAAGAAGCATGGCCAGCCTTCGAGGGAGGTGATTCTGCCCCTCTACTCTTCTCTCATGAGACCCCACCTGGAGTACTGCGTCCAGCTCTGGAATCCCCAACATAAGAAGGACGTGGACCTGTTGAAGTAAGTCCAGAGGAGGGCCACAAAAATGATTAGAGGGCTGGAGCACCTCTCCTATGAAGACAGGCTGAGAGAGTTGCGGTTGTTCAGCCTGGAGAAGAGAAGGCTCCGGGGAGATCTTATAGTGGCCTTCCAGTACTTAAAGAGGACCTACAGAAAAGGTGGAGAGGGACTCTTTATCAGGGCCTGTAGTGATAGGACGAGGGGTAATGGTTTTAAACTGAAGGAAGTTTCTTTTTGCTTCTAGGAATCAAGATCTCAAGCAGTTTGGAGGCTGCACGCTTCTTACCGAGGGTCTTTTGGACTTTACCTGCACAGCAGAAACTATTTTGTGCTGATGGCTGGATATGAGGGTCTGAAAAGCAAGGAAACAAGTCTGGCTTTCCTTGTCAGGCATGAGTCACAGTTTGATCAGGTTTTTGCTTTTCCGGTAGCAATATTTACAAATTACAGCAAAGAGTCAGCTCACAGCTAGGAGATGTACACTTTATCTCTGTTCTTACCATTATAAAGCGTACAGCCTAGAAAAGACATGTCATCAAGTCCAATGTCTCCAGTGAAACCATCTCCTACGATACCTTTCACCAAGATCTAGGGAAACAAGAATAACAAAACAATTTTTTGGTGTGTAGTAAACTTCCACTTCTCACTAAATATTTCTTATGAATTGACAGAGGAGTCATTTACCACATTTCACTTCAAATGAGATTAAGTTCATTGTAGGGGATATATTCTATTTAGTGGCACTTTACGAAAAAGACATTATTATCAGCTTTCACTGGTGGTCACATTAATCACAGTGAACTATAACAGAATGGTTGGCTTCACAATCGTGCAAATCCACTGAAACATCATTGTGATATAAAATTATGGCAAGACGTTATCATAAGTGGCATATTATGATTAGCTCCTTGGGTACTTATTGTAATAACATTAATCATGATTAACTATAATAATATTCATGTGAATAAATTATATACCCTTACACAAATCTAACTGTGATGAAAACAATTAAGCAGGTTAGAGATGTGCTATGAAACCTTATAAAGAAAAATATTCTATTTTATTAGAGTTGCCAATGCTGTATATGCTTGCTTTCTTGTTATTGTCTACTGTCAAGGAGTGGGAGACGTTAGCATTTGTAAAATACTCTCTGGGTGACTGAATAATCCTCTTTTCTTCTGACTGCTGCTGAATGGTAAAAATCCAAGCAAGTGATTAGGGAAAGATTTAGTAAGAATTTTCTTAATTTAACTAATCTATAAATTCCTATTGATAAAAAATAAACCCTCCTCAAACCATACATTTTAAAAAATATAAATAAATGGTTTTGCTGATCCAGTGGGGTTCAAATGTTAAAGTTATTTCTTTGATTTATTTTTTTTTTAAATACTTATGTCACATCTTACACACACACACACACACACTCAAACTTCCAGATTATTCTGGAATGCTGCATAAAATTTCAAATGCATTTTTCACTGTTCGTTCGTCAGTTCAATAGACAACTCCTATAAAGGAATGGAGTATGAATAGTTGCAAAAATGTTGCAATACCGCTTCACAGTATTGTTAGATCTAATGTTTTTGTTGTGATTTACTTATTTGCAATTTTCTTTGCAAAGACAGCTTATTTTCAACAGGTAATGAAGCACTGCTCCTTACTCGAAGATGTAAAGCAATTCTGTGTAGATATGTGTCTCAATTCTTTTGATCAAATATCATTGATATTCTGGAAACATCCTCACATCAAATATAATTTCAAAAATATATGCTTGCATTTCAAATTTCAGTATTTCTTTGTCCTATAGTAAATGAAGTCCTGTAAAGGATTTCCAGTTTCAGAAATCAGCACTGTGTATTAAACAAGCTACTCAGTAACTTGAGGGAAATAAGAGAATTCATCTACACACTAAGAACCATTGCTCACCTGGTAAGCAGAGCTTTTATAAGTCACACTTGAAATTTATTAACATGTAACAGGAGGAAATAATATTTAAAAGGTGCAAGGAATGGCCTGAACACTGTAAAAGTAAGAGAATAACATCCGTCTTAATATGTTAACGCTGACAAATTTATTTCTGCTACTCTGAAGTTGAATGTGGATAGCAAATTTATTGCTGATGCTGATACCACCGGGGTAAATAAAAATGATTAGTCTTCATTTATAGATTATGTCCATTAGACAAAATAAATGAGTATGCTAAAAAAAGATGGATATATGTACCTTAGTATGGATATGCTAAAGATGGGTTATTTTAGCATAAAATGTATCTAATGTGAACGACAACCAGAAATGATAGCATTATTTCTTGCTGCTCTCATCTCAGTATGGGATTCTTATTTTTCCCTCAGAATATCCACAAATATTCTTTACAATAGTACTCCAATCTTTTGTTTCTTGTTTAGGTTAAAATGGGGCAATGCTACAGTACTGGTACCAATAGCATAAAAATGCTTAGAAACAGGACAAATCAAGACATCTATCACTTGGAATTGCCACGTAAGAAAACCTATTATTCCAAAATGACAAAATTCCTTTGAGTGTAATTTTGACTGGCAAACACACAGCAGTTTAAATAAAATTTTGGCTTTGTTTTCAAAGCATGAATGATTAACTACTCAAAATTAATTACTTATAAATGAGCTAAAATTCAGATGAAGAGGCAAAGGATTTGTTAACTCAACTTACACAGTTATTACTAAGAAAAACCCAACCCCCCTCCAAACTACACTATTCTTCTGTGGAATGTTAACCAGTAGGTCAAGGGGCTTTTCTCCTCACAGCTCCCTATACCCGTCTCCCCTGCCATGACATTCACATGGTCTGAGGCCATCCTTATGTATCGTCTTCCACAAAACTGTCTCTAGAGGATGTTGCACTTCCACACCTTAAGAAGGAATACTTTTAAGGGCATAAAAATATCCAAAGACAGAAGTGGCAGGACACAGTTCTGCAGGGGAAATTCAATTCAGAGAACCTCTTTATTGTTATGACGACGATTAGGATTGTATTCCTTAAAATCTCCCCACGCAAATTGGTTTTTTTTTATTTATTTATGTACTTGGAGACTCTGACACTTTGGCATATAGCATGAATGCAGTAATAGAGAAAATGTAACAAAGGTACAGACTTAAAACTGAAAATAGGACCAATTTATGAGTTAGGGCTGCAGTACAAAACTTAGTCTCTCTGCAGCTGTGGTTAAACACTGACCGCTTAAATTAATTTGCCAGCTGAAATTCTGCAAACTTCATAAGCTATTATTAAACAACCTCGAGGGAACTCGTCTACCATGAAGCTCATTTCACATCTCATTTATTATTTGAATGAGAATAAGTAGTTCCCAATTTCTCCAGTTTTCAGAACTCTAGAGATCCAGTCTCAATGAAATCTATAAAGGTAGCAAAAGGTATGTTACATAAAAAACAGGGAAAAAAACTTGATGAAAAGCATGTACGTATTAGAATGACTCTCTATATACAGAAAAGGATTTATCCCTTAAGATTTTGAATAAAATAGGTTTTTGAAGGGTGAAGGAACACTATGACAAGTGTTAGTAGAGGAATTACAATGGGTAATACTGTTCTGTACGTTTCTGTCACTAGCCAAATCCCACTGAAGGTTAGCAAAATAAAATCTTAATTTCCATACAATCATAGTTTAAACTAGATTGGAATTGTGAGGTATCCAAAATTCTGAAAATTTCTAAATGTCTAGGAAATAGTGATATCAGTTATGAAGTATTTACCTAATAATATAGCCAAACAATATCTCAGATTTGTCACAGGAAGTGTCAGTTGTGTTACTTAGGGACTTTATTAGTAGTCAGAGCATGCTATTTTGACTAGGTTTGCTATGATTATTTCTGGCAAGAAACCATGTGATTTGGTTTGAAGAGGAAAGAACAACCACACAAGTGGATAATAGTATGAATAACTGACAGAACTTTCGCCAAGTAACCAATTTCTTATGATATGATGGAACTTTTGTAATTACAGATAAACAAGCCATAAAACCACAAATTGTGTGAAATCTGTATCAAAATTTCTTGCTACAAAACTCCTTTTTATCAAAATACCTTCATCAACAGTCATGTCACAATAAGTCTTCACAGTAGGATGGTTTTTTTTCAAGAACACATGAACATATTCCTATAGGGATATGCCAAGAAGTTCATAGAAAAGGGAAACTATTTACTGAGCGAACACACATTTTTTTTCAGAAAAAAATGTGATTTAAAAAAAGTCTGAGAAATTTAGATTTAATTTGACCTCCTGATTTATTAGTTCACGTCAAATAAGACGTATTGGCTTCTTTGATAAGTGAGTCCAAACACGGTAATTTATTCATCCCTGGTTTTGTGTCTCTGCTTCCTCAGCTGCCATCAAAGGAGTAGGCACTGTGGGACCTGAGACCGTTTCCCAGATCTCTCGTCTAGGTGTCCAGTAGTTGCATCCTGACTACACGGCACTGAACTTTTTCTCTGTACCTTCCGCACCATAGTTTCTCTTGGGGAAAAAAAAGTAAAAAAATCTGAGTGTACTGGCAGAAGGGGTGCCACGGCATGTTCCAGCTTTCCCCCTCATGGAGGGAACGACTGGACAATCAGGGCTACTACACATAGTGTGGAGCCCTTCTGCCCCCAAAAACAAGCACAAGTGGAGAGAGACCCTCAGCTGCTGGAAAGATTATCAACATTAGGTCACCACAACTTTTTAACAATACACGTAGAAAAGCTCAAGATTCCACTGCCCCTCTTCAAAACCTACCAGCCCTTTCCTTTTGTGTCCATCTAAAATGCATTAGAAGTTAACATCTCAAGACTTCAAATGTCTTCAAACACGAGTCCAAATGAATTCTTACCAATGATCTTAAGCATATACACATCACATATGAAAAATCTTGTGTCAAATATTTGATGTTTTATAGTGTTTGGTTTTACAAGATACTGAAAAACACTAGTTCTAGCTCAGTAAAGCACTTTCTCACACTTCACTATAGGCCTGTGAACCCTCATGCTGATTTATGATGTTTTTTCAAGCATTTCTCTGAAGTGCAGGGAAGAATCACATTTCTATCCTGTTTCAGACTCTTCACTGATGTTGGTGAGACTGATGACAAGCATAATACTAATAACTGTTTACTTATTCTGGGAGTCAGTACTTTGCTGTATTAAGGCCACAAAACTTCACTCAAGAGAAGTTCATTCTCTAATTCATTCATTCTTTAATATTAACATTGGAAGAATTTTTGCACAAGTACTATATAGTCAGTGTCTAAAAATTTCTGAGATTCTAGCTTTATAAAACAACATGGTTAGCCTGCCCACTTGGGAAGCATCTATCTAGTAATTATAATGATAAAGTTATAATTAATCCAATTTAAGGTCACGGTTAGTTTTGACTTCATCTGCAAAGATTTACAAAAGTCTCCTCTATTTCAAAAGATCATGGCAGAATGATATTATTTTCAAAAGCAACCCAGATGGAAAATATGAAGTGTTAAAAAAATAAAACCAAAACAAAACCCCAAAGTCACAGAAGACACAGAAAAGTAGAAAGAAACCCTCTTTAAATCTGAAGATATTTTTCAGTCTCAAAATTAATTTAATTTCTGTTCAGTTGGCTACAGGGGCCCAAAAATGCATTTATATCCTTTAGCAATTCTGCTTTTTGCAATATTAAAAATGTAAATGTTTTCTTTCTATAAAGAGGATGGATAATGATATTTTTTTATTTAGTTAAAAATCACTAAGTGATGAAAATACTTGACAGATAAGGATATGCTCAAAGACAACACTAAAACATCCATGGTTAACTGAGCAACACCAAATCTAGTCCAAAAAAAACCCCAAAAGGTACTGTAAATTTTCTCCCACATCTAAGGTACAAAACCCCTCATTGTTCCTGTATAAATTTAGGGTTTGGTTTTTTTTTTTTTTTAGAGCATTAGTCATTTCCGATAGCCGCCTTCTTAATTATGCAGGCAGTTTAAGGATTCAAAGGCTGGATCTAACTGATAGGCTCTTTTGACGAGGATGCATACAAGAGAAAGTAGGTGAGCTGTCATATGTGAATAGCAAATCAGCGGCAAGGCTGATGGTGGTGTTTTTACATGATCAGCCTTTATTGGCTGTAATCATATTATTGTACCCTGGACTACTTTCAGATGGAATCTCGTCATCACTCCTTTACCATAAGTGTTTTGCTGCTTGGGTGACCTTCCATGACAGGCGTATGCAGGTTCAGCAGCTTACACACATATTCACTTATGCACTACATAGATCCTTTCTTTCTTGCTCCCAACCACCATTTCCTCAGATATTAAAAATAAATAAGTAAATATATAATAAAATTACAGGATTCTGGCTGTGTCGCTATGTCACATTCCTGGGCCTTACTGTTGTAAAAGATGTGTCCTACATTTACCAGGGTGGCTTCTTATGACCTGAGTACTTTTGTCCCTCTCTCTTGTACCCTGGAAGATGTCAAGATGTCAAGGGCTGAATAAAGACATCTCCACATCTCTATCCAGAGAAGCCTGGATAGGACTTTCATGGACAGACTTGTATCCGGTCTATGCAGTGCTTACTACTAAGGCAATTCCTTCATGCTGAGCTAAGGAGTATCCTGAGAGAAGACATGAACAGTTTTCTTTTCAATTTTTATGAAAACTTTTGGGCCAGCAACTGCTGATGGCACAACTGGATGATCTTTAAAGGTCCATTCCAACCCAAACTATTCTGTGATTCTGTGAGTCTACATCAATGAAGGATTAGAAAATGTGGGTAGCACTTCCCTGCCTATATTAATCTATTGGCCAATTAATAAACAATTGCTCAGAGGCAACTGCATACCAAATTGTACAGGTCAGCCAGCAACCGCAGGCTTTACATTTCCACAGTGAAAATAAAACTGAGAATGATGACTATAAACAGGTCAGAAATCAATAGCACAATGTAAGTATGAAAACCAGGGTAATGTGCAACATGCAAGCAGGTATCAGGGATGAAACAAGTCAACACACAGATCAGAGAGGAAGAAAAATAGTTAGTGCCCAGAAAGAAAGCTACCAAGCTCCAGCAAATATGGCTGGATATCCATGTATGTGGAGTAAAATTGGAGAAGCAGCAGCAGAAGCATGTGGTAACCTTTAATGGGGAAAAAAAAAAAAAAAAAAGAAAAAGAGAATCGCTGAATACTTCATCTCATCAGATTATTAGGGAAAGTGCAAAGGAGAGTAGGAGAAGGAAGATGAGGAATGACAAATTGAAAGTTGAAACTGAAGCTGTTACTAGAGTGGAAATCCAGGATGACATGGTAGTGAAAATCACTACCAGGGAATGGATCAAAAGCAATAACAGAAAAATGATCACAAGTGGGTATTACAGGTGTAATAAAAATCTTAGAAAGGTCCTTGATAAATTCAGAGCTGCTTCAACAGCAGAATTTAATGAAAGATATGTATCTGACCAACTAAACATTAAGGAACTCCTACTGGTATGTCAGCATGCACTGAAAATGAGGGCCTGAACAAGGAAGCAAGCAGACAATCAAATCAAGGCAGAAGGCTAACAACACTTGACAATAATAAACCTAGTTCAATAAGGGTGAAAGCAACTGCAGAAAATCTGAAATCACAGTTAGAATATCAAAAAGGGTGAGCCTTTCGATGCACCAAAAGCTGTTGGCAGCACAAAGCCTCATAGCATGAGGACAGATGTACCAGAGGTTAGGTCAGCTGTCCAGCTAACTGCAGCGTGTGTCTCCCAGTGGAATACTGCCACATCCACGTTGGGAACAAAACAGGCATGAATTGGTAGCTCCCAAATTCTTGACAGTATATCATTGGCGGGAGGTTGTAGCCTCATTGTTATGCTAGTAGCCCTTAACAGACTTTTCTTTCAATAATTTGCCAGGTTACTTATTGATTCCACTCATACTTACATGCACCCAAAACCTCCCTCAGCAATCATACAACAGACCATACTAAAATAGTATTTCCTTTTTTTTTTTTTTCTTTTGATTGTGTTGCCTAATAGGTTCACGTAGTACCTCTCATTCTCTGTATTCAGATAAATCATTAATGATCACAGTGTTGACTTGATGTTTCTCTGTTACACCTCAGTCATCTCTCTTTCTAAGAGGAACACTCTTTACTCAAGTATTCTAGAAAGGGTCAAATATTTCTACTTCAGGCTTTTTTTCAGCTTAATGTTCCTAGGGCAAATACACAATAATTTTGATTTGTTTTCTAGGATACACAGAAGAAAGAGCACAAACTGTTCAGAATCAGTTTCCTTCTAACAATACTGCAAGTAAGGATAAGACCTAGCTGCAAGTACTGATATGCAACTGTGGCAGGCTGAAACACGGTCTCCTCACATTGCTTTTCACACTAGGAAATTGTACCTCTCTTTGGGGTGATAAAAATGTATGTGCATTATACCAGCAAAGCTGCATGCAAGAAGTAGAACATGGCTAAATTGGGTCAGCTCCATTTTCTGGAGTACACCAGTATAAGTCCAGAATTTCAACCTGACACTTATCAGTTAATGGTAAGAAAAGACTGAAAAACTCCCACAATTATGTCGATCTACAAAATCACTGATGTTACAAACCCCACTGAAAATTTCTCTCAGGGATGCTATGAAATGTGATATGAGATCTAGAACCTGTAATATCAATAGTTCTGATGCTTGTTATGTAGAAGTGAAATTTGAAATTTTCTTACTTCAAGGATATTATAGCTGATGAGGAAGCCTAGCAAGTCATTATTTTTTCTTAAATTGATACAAAGGGTATTTAGTCTACTATAACAAGTCCTGCTGTATTATTTATGTATGAAATATAATTATCACCACTAAAGATGCATGAAATAAAAACATTAAATTCGGAAACCTCACAATTTGCCATAGCACAGACTTTTTTTTTTTTTTAAGAGAACTGAAAACCACTTTAAAAATAGTTTGTAAATTAGAATTATGCCAAAAAGCCCTTTTTTCACTAGAACCCTGAGTTTTTCATTACAGAAATGGAGGGGGGATGTCAATCTGCTCAGAAAAGTAATTGCAAGAAACAGCTAGAATTGAAGAAATAATCAGAGCGAGCTTTGTGATCTTGTTTCACTTATTACAGAACAGCTCATCAGAATCCACAAAGAAGAATCACTATCTCATCTCACTGAGGAATGAAAAGGGAGAGTGAGAAGGTAGGTACTGCTTATGTGATTGTGACCAGCTACCTAGTAGTACCTTAATTACGGTTTTTATCCCTTCCTGTCTCTCTTTTTAGATGAATGGTAAGAGCCTGGATGCAAATAATATATATTTACTACTCATGTATTTGACACTGAACCCATCTTATGTCAAGATTATACCAAAACCATAATATAAGAAGTAGGTGGGTATAATTAAGTAAAACCTAACGCAGCCCTATAAGGTTAACCTAGAAGGTTAAAAACCCAACTGTGATTACGCGCCTCCACAACTAATTCTATGGCTAAAAGATAAGAGTAACTGAAAATAAAACATGTTCTGAGTGAGCTAATTTGCATTTGAATTTGAAAATCTTTGTAGAGAAAAAGTATAACATGCCCTATATCTCCATAATAGAAAAGAAAAGATGAAAAATGAAGATTTAAATGAATGTGTTAAAGGACAAATCACCTTAATCTAGTGTCTCCAAAAAGAAGAAAACTTCCTCTAGATTCTTATCTGTCTTTAGACAAATTTTGCTGCTAAAAAATAAAGTAGGTTCTTGATTTAACACCATTCAAGAAGTATACTTGAGGATTCATGTGTCGGAACTAATAATGACTAACACTTCACCCTTACCACTTGAACGGCCATACAACTGATATTATATTTGCTGATATCGTCACAGATCACAAATAATACATTATTAGTGCTGTGACTAACTTAGAAAATAATTTCTGAACTAATTTTATCTTTCATCCAAAGTATTGTGAAATACGTTTATTTTGTCGGGGATTTTTTTGGAAGCGACCCATGGCTTCCTCTTCAACAGACAACTAACGGCTGTTAGGGGTAAAACTTCCAAGGTGGCTGTCTGTTTAAGTTGGGACCGATGACTGAAGTTGTAATGCTTCACCTGGTGAATATCCTGTTGTAGCAAAGTAAAACAAAGCCTTCCTGAAGGCTGCCCTTCATTGCTTCATGTCTGCAAGGGTAAGGGGACCCTGGTGATTCCCGAAGATGTTTCCTGCTTTCTGATCTAGAAATGATGCTCAGTGACTGTAACAGGGAATGTCTCCCAGTTCAGCACCAGGTGGCTGCAGCATCAGATACTATGAGGAACTTAAAAGGGAGATGGCATGTGGGAATCCCTTGGGATTCTACGATTTACAACAACAACCACCAAAAAAAAAAAAACCACCAAAAAAGCTGTACCTACAGATGTATTGACCATTTCTACCTCTCAGAAGCTGCAAGAGACAATTCACACCATACTATGTAACACCAAGCAAGACAAAAGGATTTTAGAAGACAGCTAAGTTAATTCTTTTTGATACATTTACAACCCACAGTAAAATGCCACCTAAGCCCTTTATAAGAGAATATCAGAAATAGGACCGATCAGCACTTATGCTTTGATAGGTCAGCCTGAATAAGATATGGGGATATTCAGAACATCAGAAGACTGTGAAGATACAAGGCACATTTTGCTTTTACAAAACAGAGGTACCTTTCAGGATAGAATGTATTTTTTACCAAAACTGACAAAACTTTTGAATATATAAAATTGTCTTGTTTTAAGTCATGAGCAACAAATAGTGCAACCACTATACCCGAAACCAACATATTAGAGTTTCAAAGGTACAAATAGCAATGTACAAATCAAAGGGAAAGGGATCCGCTGTGCTTCAGCTGTCTGTCTTCCAATGTTTGGTCATATTCCAGACCATTATATCTGGTTTAAAATGCTGTTCAGGAGCTTGAGAAATCTAATTTGCACCATTATCAATATACTCAGGCACACATGTTTCAGAATCAGGCCCTTAAAATACAAACAATTTGGATTCTATACTGAGAACATCAAAATAGTGCAACATATGCTAAAAATAGTAGCTGAAGAAAGTAGGTTGGCTTGTATTTGTAGAACATGTTGCTATTCTATATTCATAGCAAATGTGTCATTCTAATTTTCAATCAATATTCCATTACTTTCTAAGCTAATACCTAATTGATAATAAGAGCAAAATTATTACAGAGGATTTGGTTGTTTACTTTTCTTAACCACTTGTAAAATAGGAAAACATCAAATGCATTTTATATCCACTGAATTGCAATTTTATTTTGCATATAAGCATCCATAAGCTAGTATTTTTAAATAAATTTTCATTATTTATTTTCTCTTGATTTTGGTCCTTGTTTTTCACACTTCAAGGGAGAAAGTTTTACATTTGAAGAGAGATGTAATGGTTTATATATGATACCCAAAGTATTAGAAGTTTTAGCATCTATACTTAATATAGCATTGATAATTAATTTGTACTTAAACAGTGCATTTGCATTTTTAAGTTTCATAACAGACAACTTAAAAAATGTAGACTGATCATTATAAAATCATCACAGAATATTAGACTTCTTTATGTATCACTTATACTTTGGAGTATCAAATATATGTAATCATCTTTGTTTACAGAGGTACACATACATATTGTAGATGAGAAAAAAGTGAATTGGATTGGGGCAAAGGTCATTCTTTTTCTTTTTTTTTTTTTTTTAATAATATGATTTGCAATATATTAAAGTTGCCCTAGGTATCGTATAGCTGACACTGTAGATATGTGATTTACATCATGACTAAAAGGAGACTATACTACTCAAAAGGATTGTAACACAGAATTTTGCCACTGTTCATTTGATATCCCCATTTCCTTTTTCTGTATCCACAGAAATTTGAATGAAGAGAGCCAGCTAACACAGCAACATTTATCTGAGATATTAAAATAGAATCTTTGCCCTTTCTTCTGAGCAGAAACTATTTCAAGTATTATGATTATTCAAGGAAGATAAAAGCAAACACTATTCATCATCAATATAAGTAGGCTACCATGGACAGATTGTTATTTTACTACCTTTTCAAATGTACTTTTAAGGAAAAGATCTGTAGGCAAACTTCTCTGGGAGTTTAAAATAAATGTAGATCAACTAAAATGACAAGTATACTCATCAGCCTATTATTTTTCATGTTGAAACAAGTGTCTGATATAGTAAAAAGGAACATCTTTAAAAGGAATATATTCTTAACCTAAAATTTGTACAAAAAAAAAAAGTATAATTTCTTACAGATTTTTAAATCCTTTGCAGATTTGTGTGTCATAGCAGTTTGGATTCAAAGAGAAACTCTGTATCACTAAAGCCAGAACATTTTTATAAACATGTATTTTGGATAGCTTTTGTTACTTGTCAGCTTTAGTATTTGAGAGAAATGCCTAATTTTGTCTCAGAGAACTGCATTCCTTTCATTTAAAAAAGTTACCTCTACATTTCCCTTTTCACTCATCCAGCTATTCCTGCTCTGCTCACTGATGTCACATTTAACATTCTGATGTAAAACATGCGACGTAACAGCAACAAACTTCAGCCACGGTTTGATGGCAGCTAGAAAAAAGATTTACTGAGAAATTTAAGACTCTGAAATTTAGTGGGAGCTAGTATGAGCAAAAGAAGTCTTCTGCCAGAGCATTCGATTAGAGGCCCTACATAGCTATAGAATTCCCCACTTTCAAAATGGGATCTGCCTTTCCAGGCGTCCTCAAGTATCTTTCTTGGCTGCTTTGAATTTTTGTCTGCAAACTCCTCCTTTTCCTAATAGTGTTAGTGTATAGGTACGATTGTGTATATGCTCCCGAAGTCAGCTTCCCATGCCAGTAAATAAACTGAAAATGTGAATTTGAGGGATTTGCTATTCATTGTTAGCATTATGTTGATACTTTTTTATATTTCTATAAAGGGTCTTTGCAAAAAATGAACACTATCCTTCCAGGTGCCTCCATGCAATCGCAGTAATATTAAGGCCTTTCCTCCAAAAGTAACATTTAGACCTTCTCTCCACCTAAAACTAATCTTTTGGGAAACAAATGTGGGACAGTCTAAAGGAAATATTACTTTATATCAGATTTAAAAGGAAGGGATTCTTTTTATAATATATTTGGGGCTGGGGCGGAGGGGTGGAATTAAGTTAATTTTGTGACCAGTTGGCAGTCACGTGAACTAATGCCTTCTCTAATAAACCTGCAGGTTCATTAGTCCAACCAGAATAAACAGTTCACACATAGTGAAATGTAAACAACACGCACAATTTTTAAAAAGTGAGAAAATAAATCAAGATTTGTAGCTGTGACTTACTATTATCATATCTTTCTCCAAATGATATTTGACTGTTGGCCTAGCATTGCACCCAAATATTTTGAACTGATATTTTTTCTGAAGTAGAATGAAAGATTAACATGTAACACTGGAAAAATAAGGCATAGAAAAGGATATTCCTTTTAATAGTCCTTTTTCCATGAATGAATCAAAATTTTGCCAAGCTCTTCCGTAGCAGATTCAGATAACTTTGTTTCACCACATGCTTGAAAACAAAAATAGCGCCTACTTTAAATACCCCATGTTCCTACTCAAAACGTTGTAATCATGTGTTTTAGGGGGAAAAGTAAATTCCACAAAAAATAAATATTCCAGACATATTTCCTCAGGAAAACCCTACAAATGTATTTCAAAGTCAATTTGATCAGACAGTTAGAAATAGCTTTGAGATTGCACAGTCATTTACATACTCGCAGTGTTTTACATGGCAGCAAATAAGCACTTCGCAACCCAGAAGGATCATACCTGAAACGGCTTAAAGCTGCTGATGTAGAGTGTCTGCCTGATCCATCTGTTTCCTTGATTTCCAAACTTGTACCACAACAGCCATCCCTTGGTGTTACTCACAGTTCTCTGGAAGACTGACAGCTTGTAAACTTGCGTTCCAAACATATGATAATGGAAGCGGAAAACGCAGGTTCTGTTGCCAGAAGGGCTGAAGAGAGGACTAAGCAAAATTGCTTTATCTTGAAATTGGTGTGGCTCGGAGGATTCCATGTAGAGGTAGTGTCCCCTGGCCGTGCCCGTCGTGTGATCCTTCAACGGGCCTGTATTAACCGTGGGGGTTGGGCCTTGTATTCTCATCCAGTTAAAGTCATCCTCAACGTCCTGCTCCCAATTGCACAGCCCGTTTTCAAAGTTACACTGTAGGTCAGGGTCTGAAATCGAAACAGAACAGACTGTCAAGCGAAAGCAGAAAGAAAAGGTAATTGTGTTTTAATATGCGTTCATTAACTTTCTAGCATAATGAAAAAAAAATAAAAATCTTTGTCTTCTTGAGATAATTTCTTTCTAATATAAAGAAATACACATATCTTCTCCTTGCAAAAATTCACCTCTGAAGAATAAATATACACTTGCCTGGACAAAAAATAAAATAAAATAAAATAAAATAAAATAAAATAAAATAAAATAAAATAAAATAAAATAAAATAAAATAAAATAAAATAAAATAAAATAAAATAAAATAAAATAAAATAAAATAAAATAAAATAAAATATAAAATAAAATAAAATAAATTTTTACTTAATTACCTCCTCTTTCAATATATATCTGGCAAACTGTACATAATAAACTTATTGAATAAGCAGAATGGTGAAGAACATTTTGTTATTAAAATTATTAACTTTATGAATTTTTTATAATTAAAGCATGCAAGGTTCTTTAACTGAAATTTAACTGAGCAAAGGTTTTAAAAACTGAGGTTAATTGGATGAAATAAACAACAGGATAGTCTTGTAGGTGTTTGTAATAAGTGACCTAACATGTTTTTGCATGACAGAAGTAGTCCTAAAAATGGGTTGTCCTAAAAAAAAAAAAATCCCTAAAAATGGGGTCTTTATTATTCTTAATAATAGTAGCTTGGTAGCTTTATCGAAGCTAAAGTCAAGAGTGGCATTTATAACACAATACACGTTATTATTTGACACCAAGGCAAAATATATTGATTAGACCAATTGCTTCCAATGTAAAAAATAAAAGGCGTATCAGAGGTGGAAAACTTGCATTTCATCTTTGCATCTGCTCTTCATAAACAGTAACTGACATAATAGCCAATTGCTTTTTTTTAATTAAGCTATCATTTTTTATGATGTTTAAAACTGCAAGTCATATAATACTTTTTTACTATAAACTTCAAAAATGGGTTATTAAGAAGATAGACATTTTACAAGTGGGAAAACTGAGGTAGGCCGAAAAGCTTTCACTTTCTTTTAAATTCAGATCAGTTTTAAGTTGATATTCAGCAAATATCAGTGTAGGCTTCTGTCCCCTCAAGCATGTAAGGTGTCCCCTGTTTCTCAAACTCATTGAGATCTGCATAATTTAGTTACCTCAGAATGTGATAAAGAAACTGCTAGTTAATTTTATTTTATATTAATGTTCTTGAGTTCTTAAAATTGATGAATGAATGCTTCGGGGAGAAAATCATCAACAGCAACCTTCAGCACTGCAAGGTGAACGTCAAAAATGTGAATGACCCATAGTTCGCTTCAGTTCTTACAAGTTCTTTCTCTGAAAGGAACAATTATGCCCAGCATGATGAATGTCTTCTAGTACAGATATTTTTACATTTTCTAGGTAGAAAGAGTTACAGGTCATAAAAAGATAAAGGATGCACACTCCTCTCAGTCCATATAGGTCTTCCACTGTACTTCCGTCAGCATAATCAAAGACAGCGTGTTAACCTAAGTCATCTGGCAGACTTTGAATTCTCTCTTTTAAAATAAACTTGTAATGCATATGTACGTTTTACAAAAGTTAAAGAAAATATGACTCTCTCGAATAACGGAGATTGAATTACATTTATCCTCAGTTGTAACTCATCATATGCATTCAAGTTAAAAATTTTCGGAGTCTGTTTCAACAGTAACTGTATTCAGTTGAATCATAACTGGCTGTGACATTGATAGGCTTTAACAGTACTGAGCTTTTTTACTCCAGGGCTGAATTTGGCAAGTAAGTTTTGGTTTGACATAAAGTAAGCAATGATGGAAAGTACTTACTACAGTTGTCTTCATCTGATCCATCCCCACAGTTATCCACAAGATCACAGACCAATAAACTGTCAATACACGCTTTTGTGTCTCTGCACCAGAAACGACCGGGACCTTCACAACTTAATGCTGGAGGTGGAAGAGCACAATTTTCAAATGTAATATCATCAATTGCTGAGACGCCGTCATAAAAACCCAGACTGATTTTATCAAGTGATAATTGGAAAGGACGTGGAAGGCGTCCAAGCTGAATGACTGCCTTCAACCATTGATTTCCCATGTTGTAATATGCCCTCCAAAGGACAGTAGGCTGTTTCAGCCCATCCACAAGCAATTGCATCTCTGCTGCTCCAACTGACTGTCCATAATTGTAATACCTGAAATGATAAAAACAGTTAAGGGTACAAATAATGAGAATGGACCACATCAAGTATAAAGGCTTTTCTGTCATAGCTCCATGAAATATAGGAAGTGCACAATGCCTATTTCCAGTTTACCTCTAATTCAATCCACTTTCTGTACAATGGTAGGGTAGGCTGCTGCATCAGTCCAGGGCTCATTTCAAGAATTGAAGATTATGAGAGAAGAAGCACACTTAATTAAATTATAACCCACTACTGAAAAGAAATATTTGCTTTCATATTAAGAAATGAGCACTGCTCACTCAGATGCATAATATGTGTTTAATGAATTTAATTCAACACAAAATTGTAAGGTTTCAGGAGGGAAAAACAGAACACTTACTGAATGCAAAAGCACCTGTATCTATGTTAGTTATTGTTAACATGCTGCATTTTCACAGCATTTTTGGAGGATCTCAAAACATTTAAAAATCATAAATATTTCGGTGAGCAATCATGCAACAAAACCAGGAACAGAACCAGGAGCAGAACCAACAACTTGTAATTTCCGGACCTATACTCCAACTTGAATTCTTGAGTATCTGACAAAAAGCCATTGCCTCTTACTATGGCAAATGTAAACTGCACTTAATAATATTATAGTCAGGCCAAACATTTATTTAAAAAGCAGTGCCACTTTTTACTTTAGTAAATAAATTATCACGATTTACTTTTTCTGTCCCTCTTTGACAAGATTGCACAAAAACAGAGACATGACAACAACAGAAAGTTTTGGGGTTTTTCTATGTATATAAAGAAAGGATTGGAAGAAAAGCTCCAATTCTTGCACTGGATCTTTCACTTAAAGATGATTTTGGATATTGTAGGTAACTCAGGAGCTACTAGATTTTTGGATGTTTTTCTGTTCTTGAACAAAATTCCACAACACTTTCAAATTTACTTAATGACTGGTATTTGTCTATGTATATGCAGACACAATCCTTTAATATAATTTTGCTCAAAGTTATCCCCTGTTTCAGTTCTGTTCTCCCATTGTTTCGGCTTATTTCTGCATATTGTTCATAATGAAGATTATATGATCAAAGAATATGAAGAAATAAATACTGTAGAGGAAGGTGTGTCTATTGCAAACTATAATCTCAGTTTCAGTCCAAGAGAATCAATGTGAGGTGACCCATGAATTTTAAATATAAATGATTACATACCAAAAGGACAATGTGCAATTTGGTCCAGTTTGCCTGAACTTTGGGCTTCGCAGCTGCGCTATTTGCGAAATGCTGCTGCTGTTTTTCAGGATGAACATAAAATGACCTATCAAAATAAAACAAAAAAACAAACAAAACCTTTTCAGGCTGCAGAAAGAAAGTGTTTCCGAAGGTTTTTAAAGCATTCATGGCCTCCACTTTAAATCTGATTGAAGAGCAGGTATATCTATACCACTTCCCTGTTTCTAGGCTTGGCTTGTCTTACCTTCAGATTTGTTGTAGGTGTGATCCTGCGGAGGAGCTTGCTTCTGAAAAGCAGGTGCAAGAGCACTACTGGAACTTCTCACCCAGTCAAAGCCATCTGCATTTACACTTTCAGTCCAACCACAGCTCTCTCTTTCAAAGTCACATACAGCAGCTGATGAGGAGAGAGACATCATTTTATCTCTGTATGTGACATTACTAAACAAGCTTTGTGGTATGAAAAGGGAATAAAATGTTTCTAAATATGTCACCGATGTTCTAGGAAGAAGTCTACGAAAGGGGTGTGGGGAGACAGAGTACAAGATGAGGTATTTGTTTCATAACGGATAAAAGAGCATTCCCACAGGAACAATCAGCCATCGTTACAGGCAACGTATTCAGTAAAACAAGTCCTTCCCCCTAAAGGCGCTGCAGCCAAAGCTCGCAAAGCAGGCAAGGAGGCGCTGACAACAGGCCTCACGATCCTCATCTTACAGAGCAGGAACACAGAGCACACAAAGCAGTAACAAGCCTTTTGCAAGATCTTTTAGGGAATCTACTTTGGAGCAGGAAATAAAATCCCTTATTTCCTGAATTTCAGCAAGTACGATAATGACAACGAAATCCTCCAGTTATAAGAATGAAGTTAAATATCAGGCATTACTGAGACTATGATATCGGTAGAAGGAGGAAATCTCTGAAACACAAACTACTGTAGAGAAAGAGATTTGAAAAATATATTCAGCGGCTTTCTTCAATTCTACGCTTAAAAGAGCGCTGACATTTTACAAAATGTATATAATACAAAATGAAGGAAAGAAAGGAGTGGAAGGGTGTCATGTCTGAATGAATGTAAATTGACAAATATTTATTATGTTAAAATGAAGAATCATCAGATTTCTCTTTTATGCACTTTAAAAGGTCCTCATTAAATCACAAAATGAGATTGAGTAATTATAACAAGCTTTTAATGGAAAACATTAAGAAAATTATTTCAAGAATTTTTAAGCAATAATTTATTAATTATTTACATAGAACAAGTAAACAAATATTCAGACATGACTGTCAGAATTCTACCGTTACTTTATAACATCTTTATCACAACTCCCAGTGGCCATAGCATTATGGTATAGAAATCATACATTTCAGAATCAAATGAAGTTTCTTGGAAAATGGGATTGCATGAATGTTTATTGATGGAAGATATGGCAGTTTCCTTGTTTTGTTTTGTCTTTCTTTTAGTTCTTCCTTAAGAAGTGTGTCACATTAAGTTATAAATCATTTATTAGAAAGAATGAAAAAATTATTAACCAGGCAAGTTAGTATTATTGTTGGTTACAGCTTCTAAAAATGCAAGATTTTGTGGATTATTAAGCAAAGCACACAGAAATGCACAGTTATTGATGTTGCTTAAAAGAGTATACATCATTCCACAAGTGTGGAAGACCAAATAATGTTTAAAAGACCAAAGAAAATACGTTTGTTATACATATGGTGTATGCGCATCAGAAATGTCAATGATAAGATGATGTAGATCAAATATGACCAAAAAAACCAGAAGGAAGAAATTCTTGGATTGAATGTTTTGATAGAAATAAATGAAGATAAAAAATACGTACAAACATTCAATGACCTAGACATGATGGAAAACACTGACAAGCCACTGACCTACATAACATAACAGTAAGGAAAGCTATTTCTGATTTGGTTTTTTGCTCCATAGGAGAAACTGTCCCATATTCCCAGGAGAACAGCAACAAAGAATATGATAAACCTTGGACACAGATGATAACACAAAAAGAGGCAAATAAACAAGATAAAACTGTTAAGTCTGAGCCCAGGCTTCCTGCATATGTAACTTGTAACAGAGACAAAACACAAAAGCAAGGATGCAACAGACCACACATTTAACTTAAGTGTGGATGAATACATTGAGACAAAATAACCCTGAAACGTTCAACCAAATCTCAAACCAAGTATTTAACACCTAGGGAAGATACAAGAGTAGAGCAATCCGGTAGAGCCTGGGTGAAATATACTTGATTCTTGGTGCTTGGTAACACTTCAATTACGTAATTGTCCCATAACCTCTTTGACTGGCACTTCTTCAGACAGATTATCCAGACAGAAAGGCTATGGCTTAGGTACCTCCACAGTTTCTTTCACAGTGAACACAGACAAATTAATGTGCCTTCCCCTCTAGTACTTTACTTTCTGCCTTTCTCCTGTTTCTTATTTTCTTACATGCTCTCTTTAACCATCAATTGGCCCTACAGACTCTGCCAGGCTTTATGCTCCTCAGATGTTTGAGGAATTTATCGCTAGTTTTTTCTTAAACGTTTTTCATCATCCGTACTGTGTCAAGTGCTTGGCTTTTTATTTCCATCAGAATGCTCCTTCTATATAAACGAAGGAGAAAGCTCCTGATTTTATTGAACTAAACAAAAATAAGATCTGGTGGCCATTATTCAGGCCATCTTGTTATTTGCCTTATAGTTCTCTGGCACTGAAATTCTTGCAAAATTTGTTGTCACAGTGCATAATTTGCAAGACAATAGATAGGAGCAGCTATACAAAGAAATATACCTTTTTTTCCTCCAAAATATTATGTAGACATTTGCCAGCAGAAGTCAAAAAGTTGGATTCATGACTTCTTGTTTCTATAAGAATTCTGGAAGCATGTGAGGTCTCCAGCAGAAAAATGTTCTTGCCCTTTCCTTAATGGTCTTCCTTTCCACAGCCTATTTCCCCTTTCACCTGTTCCACAATAGCCCTTCTTTGACCTCTCATCTCAGTCCTAGTCTCACTGGAAAGCTGGAAATCCTCATTGTCTCTCCTCATCCAATCCTCTTCTCTTTGCCTGTCTGTTTCCCCAGACAGCTCCTTGCCCCAGGTCCTCTCAACACAGTCTGAGTTCTCTGCCTCACTTTACACTGATCCCTCCCAAAGCATCACCGCTCCCCATCCGTATCCCTCATTCCTATTATCTCCTTGATTTATTCTCTCTTACCAAACTTTTTATCTTTCATTACTGTTCTCTCTCCTGACACTGGCTGGCTCTTTGACCAGCTGGTCTTAATCCTTCCCACAGCAGCCTGAGTCCTTCCTGCCCTGGCTTCCTCCAGACCCTGGGTTACTTCTCTCCCACACCAGCAAGCTGAAGCAATGCAGCATCTGCAGCCATTTCTTATTCTTCACAGATAAAGGTGGTTTCCTGTCACTGTGGATGGCATTTTAGTCCCATCTCTTCCCCATTTAACTTCCACAAACCGATCCTAATGCAGTTGTTTATGCAATTCCAGTCTTAGGTCCCTTCTCCAATTTACAAGCTGACAATCTTTTCAGCCCTTGAACTTAAGCACTATCCCTGTGAGTTGGCTATTGTTCCTGGCCTTGCCTTTAAAAACAACTGATTTGTCTGACTGAATTGAAGGAGTAGAAAGCATATGAGATGGACATATGCATGCAAGATTTTCAATCCAAAACTTATAACCACAGCAGAAGTTCATCATAATTCTTAGGTTGGAAAAGTGAGCATTAAGACTCCACCAAATGCACAGGATTATATCTTAGAAATTATACTGTACATTTGTATCGGGTTTGCACGGCAAGGGTTTAGTAGCAGGGGGAGTACAGGGGTGGCTGCTATGAGAAGTTTCTAGAATTCCCCCTATGTCCAGTAGAGCCAATGCCAGCTGGCTCCAAGATGGACCCCATGCCAGAGCAGGTGGAGCCCAAAGGAGGCTGTGACCCAGTGGGAAGCCCTCAGTGGAGCAGGCTTCTGGCAGGATCTGTTGCCCTGTGGAGAGAGGAGCCCACACTGGAGCAGGTTTGCTGGCAGGACTTGTGACCCCATGGTGGACCCACACTGGAGCAGTGTGTTCCTGAAGGACTGCACCACGTGGAAGGTACCCACACTGGAGTAGTTCATGAAGAACTTTTTTTTTACTTTTCTCAACTTATCAGAATAAATTTGAAAGATGTTTTTTTTAGTCCAGGATATGTATTTTTGTAAAATGCAACTAGAAACCTGGAAGAAAGAATAATCTCATATTGCGTCAGGATCAAGAACATGAATGTGGTTCTAAGATCAAAAAGGATGTCAGTGCAGCAAACAAATTCACTGACAGTCCTGTACATGATGAGAAGTAACAAAGATGATTTCTTGCAAGAACTGGGAACTCAGAAATCTACACTGCGATAAGAAAAAAACACTGAGAAGTGGAGATCTTCAACTGAATTCTTCCAGTCCTTTCTTTCCAGAAAGAAAAACACATTTGAGAGTAATGAAAATGAAGAGATGACTCGAGGATTGGTGCTGTGAGATGAGAAAATTACATGGACACCCTGCTTGTTCAGTGGAGTTGGTGGATCCAAGCATCTAAGGAAATCATCTTGCTGAACCTTAAAATAGAAAGATTTAAATGAAAAATATTTAGAAACATATTAACAAGGTTGAGGAGCATACAATCACCTGCAGACGGAAAAAAATGTTAATATCGATGAAAGGAACAAAGCAGTTGTAGGTGGTAAAGTCAACAAAACATCTGTGCTTGGGCAAGCTAATAAAATGAAAAAAAAAAAGAAAAATGAAATGTTTGCAGCCAATTACATGAAAATATATAACAAAATGTAGAAATCAATTGTACAAGAATGGATTTAACAGTGGTGCCACCACATTTTTGCCATCCTGTCGTGACTGGAATACTGTAGTGGATAATAAGAAAGAAGTAAGCACAAAGATGGTGAAATACCATTTCTGGAAGAATTATAAGAGATATTCTAGTGCTTTAGACTACCAGATCAATGTGCTGAAAGGCAAGTCAACATGCCAAACTACTTGCAGACACATTTGTGTACCTACATTCTGTTTCCCATGCCATAGGCTGCAGCACTAACACGCACTGAACCAACTCAGCTGTACAACAATTATTTATAAGCAAGCAATACATTTATAGCAAAGATCACCATACATATACTTATAATGGCCCCATAGTGTAACCTTTAGCATGGCATTGTTAACGTATAGTCTGGGCAAGTGAGACTTGCATATAATAAAAGTTTCTTCAGTCATATAATTACAGAAAAAAAGAAAGATAAGAAGCTTGTGATTAAGGACAATCTAGGACTGGTTAAATACCTAAGTGAACATTTGTCTTCACTTTTAGATAAAGTGTTGAAATAAAAACACAGGCTGAATAGCTAAAAGGGCATTTTGAAATACAAATGACCATATTTGAAGTGAAAACAGTAGATTTTATTTTTCTTGATTGAAAGTTACCAGTTAAGTGCTATCCCAGAGGAGTGAAAGAGAGGTTATATGAAACTAAATCTATTTAAGAATGTTTTTAATTAAACTATTGGTTTGGAAGTGTTACTCTTTGGTCAGAGAACAAAATCCTAGTACCCAAGTGTAAGGGTAATGAGAGAGCAATCCAGACTATCATAACCCAATAATACACAGGATGTTTAAGCACACTGTGAAGAAAAGTACAAAAACATTAAGTAAATCAAAAAGGGACAGTGTTTACTATGAATTTTAGTATAAATAACATGGACAGGGAGGGAGTAAAGAAGCAAAGATTCTTCTCAGTGGTGCTTAGTGAAATGAGCAGAAGCAATAGACACTGGGTGGTGGTGTGGTCGTTGTACTGCAAGGGTGGTCAAACACTGGAACAGGTTGCCCCGAGCAGTTGTGTAGTCTCTGTCCTTTGAGACATTCAGAACCCAACTGTGTAAGGTCACAGGCACTCTGCTCCAGTGGACTCTGCTTTAAGCAGGGGGGTTGAACTAGATAGTCTTCAGAGGTCCCTTCCAACCTCAGCTATTCTATGGTAACAGCATATTTTTTTCCTCATCTTCACTCTGTCCCACAAGAGGAAATATATTCTGCCTAGTGAACATCTAATAGTTATTTCTGGGTTTAGCTAATCAAAAAGTTACCTAATTAAAGAGAATGCAGTTTCCTTATTTAACTTCCTAACTTAAAGCTCTGTATAATTTGGACACAAATCTTTTTTTAGTCTGGAAAAAAGAAGACTGAGAGAGGATGTTTATAAATACTTAAAGGGTGGATGTCAGGAGGATGGGGCAGGCTCTTTTCAATAGTGCCCAGTGACAGGACAAGAGGTAACGGGCACAAACTTGAGCATAGGAAGTTCCATCTAAACATAAGGAGGAACTTCTTTACTTTGAGGGTGGCAGAGCACTGGAACAGGCTGCCCAGAGAGGTGGTAGAGTCTCCGTCTCTGGAGACATTCAAAACCCGCCTGGATGCGTTCCTCTGCAATCTGCTCTAGGTGAAGCTGCTCTGGCAGGGGGGTTGGACTACGTGATCTCCAGGGGTCCCTCTGACCCCTACCATTCTGTGCTTCTCTAAACAACTAAAATGCTAGACACCAAATGCTCTAGCCAAGAAAGGCTGGATACTAAAATTGTAGAGATATAGCATGACTACAAATAGAAACTGTAATTATTGATTTTATCTGCTAAAAGTCAAATTGATTTTTATTTATCTGAGAAACCCCTCTCAAATTTCCTAGGAAAAAATATAAAGTATATGCATGGATTGTGGGTTGCATTAACACCAAGAAGTTTATGTTTTGTGGTGCCTAACTGTTGTGGTTTAACCCTAACTGACAAGCAGGACCATGCAGCCGCTCACTCACTCCCCCCCTCAGTGGGACTGGGGAGAGAACCAGAAGAGCAAAAGAGAAAACTCGTGGGTTTAGGTTAATAAGTAAAGCAAAAGCCACGCATGGAAGCAAAGCAAAACAAGGATTTCATTCACACAGCTTCCTATTGGCAGGTAGCTGCTCAGCCATGTCCAGGAAAGCAGGACTCTATCACGTGTAACGGTTATTTGGAAAGACAAACGCCATCACTCCAAATGTCCCTCCCTTCCTCCTCCTTCCCCCAGCTTCATATGCTGAGCATGACATCATATGGTATGGAATATCCCTTTGGTCAGTTGGGGTCAGCTGTCCCAGCTGTGTCCCCTCCCAACTTTCTGTGCACTCCCAGCCCACCCACTGGCAGGGCAGTACGAGGAGCAGAAAAGGCCTTGACTGCTTAGTAACAACTAAAAGCATTAGTGCGTTTTCAATACCATTCTCATCTCAAATCCAAAATGTAACACTATAGCTGCTAGTAAGAAAGTCAACTCTAACCCAGCCGAAGCCACTGCAATGACACAGCACAATCAGCAAATACTATAAGGATCTTGTCTGCAATATTTCTGTTATTTGTGAGAATGCTACAAACCATCACTTTCTATTTTCAAAAAAAACCCCAAAAAACCCAACCAACCAACAACCCAACTGAACTAAATATTGCTTATGGCAACTCCATTTGAAAATGCACCACAGGTTTTATAGCAGCTGATACTTAATGCAAAAACAAGAGTCTCATTTTCAAAGATGGAAAGCATGACCATGGTTTCTTATGCAGAGCAGGCAACGGAATGAATCAAAAAGATTTTTGAGGCTACAAATTAGAAGCTCCAAAACATTTCCAAGCTCTTTCCTGACTGTACACTGGAGAGGGACTCCAAGACACACCACCTCCCTCTATTGTCCCACATGTTAGTTTCCATGCAGAGAAAACCTAGGCACATAGCCCAGACAGGAGTCACAGCACACCCAAACAGAAAATGTTGATCCAGCCTAAATTATATCTTTGACCATGTCGGTGCACAGATGCTTTATTTACCAGTCCAGCTGTAGTATCTTCACATACAAATTAAGTATACAAAACACAATTTGAATGTGAGTGTATGACCACTGCATTTTTGTTGTTTTCTATCTCAGGGACCATTTAGCCTTTAAGAAGAGGCATCTCACACATTGCTGACACAGAATTTCCAAATATGTACAAGTGTAACATATTTTCCTCACATCTTTTTAGTGTAATTTTGTATGTGTGAGAGCATATGTGCAAAGGTGTGTGCACAAGTTCGGTTTGGTTTATTTTACAATGATTTCCTGAATCAGCTTCCAATTAAGATTTTATTTGGTATAACACTGTACCTGATGTTGAGCATCTTAAGAGTTATAAAATAAAATACCGCATTTTATACAACACTTTCTACTAAATAATTAATCAAAGACCTTTTTTCTGATTTTAATGTTAAAAGGGAAGTTGCTACAGAAAATAAAAGGGAAAAAATCAGAATAGATCAAAATGGAGTAACTATTTCTCAAGAGCGTTTACTGTTAATTAAATTACATTTATGAAAGCCTGGGAAAAATAGGACAAATAAATATAGTCACAGGAGCCTAACAACCTTGATTTTTAAAATTTTCACTTACGGCACTTTGCTTCATCACGGTTATTTGAACAGTCAGGTGTGAAATCGCAAATTTTGTCAGATGAAATACATTGTTCATCCCCGCATGAAAAAAATCCCAGTGGGCAGTTAAAAGATGAAGAATTAACATCTGCAAATTCTGTTTCCCCTTAAAATTCAGAAAGGAAAATATAAGTAAGAACACACATACATAAAATTCTAAAAAGTATTTTTTGTCTTCTTTGACTATATCAATGTACACAGCATGTAGAATGTATTACCACCTATGAAGCGAGCTAGATTACACCACAACATATTAGTGTCTGATGCTCTTAAATTATACTTTACTCTCCACGATATTCAAACACTTGTGTGAAAAAGTATCAAAACCCTCTTAAATTTATACAGCCAGGCTCCAGTTCAGAGGCGAGGTGCTGTGTACATCAGCCCGCTGTTTGCCCCACAGTCGGGAGCAGGTCTTACACAAAAAATTTTGGCTGTAGCAGTGGTTTCTCTGCATTCAGCCCACAATGAATATTCCATGAAGCGAGAAGTTTAATGTTGTACCATTAGGAGCTTGCACCTCAAACCACATATTAGAAAACACCCCGAATTTCAATGAATGGAGAAACCAAAATCCAAGGACTATTGTTTTTTTTTTTTCTCCAATAGATTTCTGGAAGGAGTGCAAGTGAGAGGAACAACATGCAGCTTTTGATTTTTTTGTTTAACTTAGTTTATTTTAATACGCATACTCTTATCCAGACAGACCTTTTTTTAAAAATGCCTCCCTTCTAAAAATAGCATCTTCATGACTGATAGGTAAACAGGGGAGTTGTAGGGAAAGTAATTAAAGCAAATAATCTTCAAATACCTAGCTACTATCAACAAGAATGTAAATAGGGATCAGAGAAGCCTTAAAAACACAACGTTGAAATTTTCTGTTATGCTTTTGAATTTTCCAATAAAGAAGGAATTCAGGTATCTGCTGGGTATAAACCATCGATAGTACCACTGTCTGCGTATGTGCCCATGCCATTTTAGACAAATAGTCATTAATATACAAGAGGACCAGAAGCAGCAGTTCGACAGAGGTTTACAGTTATTTTATATTTACATCTGTTTGCACTTCAAGATTACACAGTGCGGGTACGCAGACAAGGTTGGTGTGCACTTAGACATTTGACAGTAAGAACGTAAGCACCCTCTTACCCAAAAGATAATGCAGTGGAATTGGCTCTTCAGTGGAATGTGTAAGATACTTTGCTTCTGCCTCCACATCCAAGTGTGAATGTGGGCAGGTATTACGTAGTAAGTGGTATCTGGAAATACCCACCCCAGCTTACTTCACAGAACTAGTGCAAACTACTTATAGCAGCTAGTGTGTAACACAGGACGAGAGCCTTCATTATAGATGATTGATTAGAGCAGATGGACTTTTTCCCTCAGATTTTCCTCTACCTCCTTAAAGATATCTTCAAGTTGTCAGTCAAATCACAGTTATACATAACAGACATTGGGTAAAAGGCATTGAAAACAACAGAACTTGCCTTCACGTTCTTGGCTGACACCTGGAAGGGATTTATTCACAACTCCACATTCCTCTGTTATACTGATGTCATCAACAGCAACAGTAGCCTTTGTTGTAAGAACAGTAGCTCGTAAAATAATCTTTAAAGACAAAAAAGTAAATTAGCTCATTAAAGGTGACATAATAAAAAGACATATATATATATATATATTTTATAATTTACTACTTCTGCTACCTACAACCAACTCTGAATACCAGGCAGCAAAAACTACAGTTGAGATTTCATCAAAGTCAGAAATTTATTCCTCATTCGTCAAAGCCATAATTATTCACTTACAGAAAGTTACGCAGCCCAGATGACCTTGTTTCAGTCTAAACAGGTAAAAGCCATCACTACTTGAATGAATTGTTTTCCTGCTGAAACTGTTAAAAGTTATACACTATTTTGAATGAGCTACTCAGGGTTACTAAATATAGTGGTTTACAACTCCTTTAATTGTGTTCCTCTATACTACGCCTGTTGAAGTCAACAGGATGTGGTACAGTAAATGTAGGGACTGTAAGGATGCATTTGTAAATACAAGGAAATATTCAGGGGATGATAAAAGGAAGTAAAGTTCAGTCATAACTTACCAATAATGAGAATTGAGTGCCCTTTCTTTTAGACCATTTTATAGATGAGACATAAATTGAAGAGACCAAAACTGGAATTTTGGTTTGCTGAATCATTATATTTGAGTTGCTGGTTCCCCTAACGGTTCCTTTATAAGTTTTAGTAAAGCGTAACAGCCTTAGATTATGTAAAAATAAAAGGAAAGTCAAAAACTGCTAATTGTTTCTGCAGTCAATGCTGCAAATTGAAGTATCTGCACTTCTGCCTTTAGCTAACATAATTAGGCCCTCACTCTGATCAGTAGTTTTTATAGCAAGTTCATTCTATAAAATCTACTGTGCTATTGCTACTTGATTTTTGTTACAAAAAGGTGATTCTAACGTATACAATACTGAAACAATGGTGATGTTCTTTAATACCTACATCTATTGAAAGAGATAAATGGATTTATTATTTTTTTTATATATGTGAGCATTAAAGGAACAGAAGTTCTCTTTTTATATTTCATTATGAAAGTAAATTAATTCTAAAGACCAAATTAGAGTAACTTTTTGGAAGAAATGTACATGTAGTTTCTAATTACCTGAAAAGTTAAGTCTTCAGCTGCACTTTCTATAGGTATATTCACTTTTGTCCACTGCATTTCAGGCAATCCTGAAATGTCACGCAGTTTTTCCAAATTGCCATCTGCTGCAGTTCTCTTAAAGACAGAAAGCTGAGAATCCTGAGATAACCAGTACCAAAACCTTACCTGTTGAAAGATTTTTTAATGAAACACTTTAAAAACTATATCACCAATCTGCAATAAATTCAGGACCAACTCATAAACATACATTATAACAGGTCTAAACACAGCCTCGGCGCAAAAGAAGGAGATATATGAAACTATGGCATGTTGAGGAGCAGCATTGTATCCAAAGAAAAAACCATAATTAAAAGTAAAGCTTATTTTTAAAACTTACTTTTAACTTGTATCTATCAACTTATGCAGACCAACTGATATGACATCCCTTAACTCTTTTTAGCTTAGTAAGGACTTAGAAACATCTCAAAGATTTATTTTTTTTTTTTTTTTTTTTTTACAAATGCTGAATATAGGACAGCTTCATAAGTACGTTAAGCTCAGAAGTGCAACAGTGGAGGTGCTTATATAAAAGAAACCTTCTGATCTTCTATTTCCACATGCAACACAACTGAAAATTACCTGAAGTCAGTTGTTTAAAATAATCTATTGATCTGAAACAAGTGGACCAATACATGGAAAGAAAAAACAACAACTGTAGGTGAATGCAGCTACAAAAAAGAAGCAAAGACGACCAGAAAACAGTGAGAAGTCCAGTTCACTATGCTTCCATTTCAATACAGAATAAACTTGATGCATTTAATTATATTTTTTTGAATGCTACCCAGACAAATACTTCAGGGAAAAAATAAGATCTTCCAAGATTTTTTTTCATTCCCCAAGTCCTTCCTGCTTCTTCACACCGTGAAAGACTAAAATTACTTCAAATGCAGACTCTCTACTTCCCTGCAAAAGCCTTGAATAATACTTGAAACTTTGTGAAGGTAAAACAAGAAGGTAAAACAAAATAGCTCTTCCTGCCCAATTCTCTGCCTATCTTCATATGATCTTACACTGTGAATCTTGGATCATCACACTACGAGAGACAAAGTTTCGTTTTATTTTTTAACATTATATCAACTTTTAAACAGAGTTAAAAAATACAGACCATTTTGTGCAAACTGCCAAATGAAACGTATTTTTTGCAAGACAATAACAAATACAAGAAAACCCATCTTAGCCTCAGGACAAACACAGATGCATGTGTTAGCCAGCTTTCAGTTAGACATGAAACAATTAAAGTACTTCTATTTGAGCAAGATAGCTGACACAAAGGCTCTACAGGTTGTGGAAAAGCATTATATTAGGGACTGTAACAGTCAAAACAGCCTTAAGGTGGTGATGTAATTTTTATTTAATTTACTGTGAATTAAAAAAAAAAAAAAACAAAACCAAAACCAACTTTTAATCACTGGTTGGGCTACTGAGAAAAAAAAAAAGAAAAGAAAAAGAAAACAAATGCTTAAACACATAGTTGAGCAAACACCTTTCCTTCCCTCTCCCCAGAGCAGTTTAAGTCAAACATTTAGCCTGTCCCCTTCCTAGTCTTTATTTCCGCAATTTTTGCAGCAGGTTATACGCAGTCTTGCCCAATTCCTTTGGTGAGGCAACAGGTGGAACAGGAGTTTGGGCATGTGATCAGTGGGTTTTTTTCTGGTGCTCCCTACAAGTTCCCCTCCTCTGTTCACTGCTTCTTACTCTTCTTCCCCTGCTTCAGCTCAGGGCTTTGACAGGCCACAGTCCCTCTGGGGTGTCCCCACTCCAACACATGCAACCCACAGGCACAGTCTCTCGGGGGTGTCCATGTCCCAGCATGGGTCACCCGTAGCTGCAGTCCTCTCAGAGCCTTACCTTCTTCAGCATGGACCACGTCCTTCCATAGGTACTTCTCCAGCCATATCCCCAACAATGTCCTCTTCCATGTCTCCTCCTTATTTGTCCCCAAGACATACTTTTTATTTATAACTTTCAAGGAAAGTACTAGTTTAAGAGTAACCAGACTCTGAGGTGTCTTCTCCTCAATAAATTACCATATTAACGTCTTTGTTAAAGCCGTAGACCCTTGGTGTGCCAAGGAAGTTGAAGAACAGGATTGATGAATTTGAGAACGCCTTACATTCAAATCATTGACTATTAACCTGAAAATCATCACGCTTGTGGATTCACTACCTTTCACTTCCGGACCTGAACTTAATCCATAAAATTAACAAATACCCCAAAGACACAACCTCTGCTATGGATGAAGGGAGGGTTTCTCTTTGCTTGTTTTACATAGTACAAAGTAGGTCCGTAGTTACTGGTGGAAATAATCTTGTTACAACACACTGTTACTTTTTTATGTCTTCTGGCTTCATGGCTGTTGGACTTGGTCTCTCAATTTCCCATAGTGTTTCTTCCCACTCCGAATATCATGTATTATATAAAATAATCTCAAAACTTATTAATAAATTGAAATACTTTCATGTAACTTTTTCCCCTACACCAGAAAGCAGGTATACAAACACTTTTCCCAATGAGTTGTTTGAAGAACTATACCCTAAGCGATCTAGATGTAAGGTTTATGTTTATAAAACAGCTTTTCAAACAAATTTATGTTTTCATTACATAAGAAATAGTTACCCTCCCTCCCTGTGTCTACACGTTCTATGTTACAATGACTACTCTGTCCATTAAAAAGCCGTAAGCAGACGGCTAGGACTAGAAATTTGCTTCTACAGCTCCAAAGACTTGAGCTAAATGAAGATGTTTCTTAGCTGACATCTACAGAATGACTCATCTACAAGAAGCTGCAGAAAGAAGTTACTTCTAAGCTTCAATTAGCCAGCAAGGCACAATATAAAACTGTTATCCCTCAACTCCAATTTTCTTTCTTTCTTTCTTTTTTTAAACAACTGGAGCCAAAGAACTTGTAAAGCTATTAATAAACATAGATCCCTTTATGTAGATCCTTTTATCCTCTCAGTGGGACATCCAACAGAGGGCAACATCTCACATTTATACGCAAAGAGCATAACACACCAATACACATCCTAATGAGCAACCCCTACTCCTTACTCTTTCCCAGAAATAAAAGTCTGCAGGGAAAATGTGGCAGAAAGCCAGGCTTCCAGTCTTCAAAAACATTCTTTTTTCAGACATGTATAGCAGGATAAGAACTTGCCCTCATTTTTGTTGAATCTAGGAACTTTAAATACATTACATACGTGTATACTCAAAATGAAAAATAGTTTATTTTCTGACTTTGAACCAGAGAAACGTATGTGCATCCCTGCTGCATTTGTATTTGTTTTGAATGCAGACCAAACTCTGCAATAGATCTAACCAGAGTGATTCATTGATTCACACACAGTTGTGCCCAGTTCACCTTAAGGAATTCTAAGATAAGTTAATCTGATCTTGAAAGGTGCTTATCTACTCAGTATCAAAGTCTACAAAAGAGATATGGAACGGCCTGAATGAAGCCACTGTGCTTAGAAAGGCTGTTGGTATCCGGGGAGTAATGCAACACACAGGGCTCAGGTGGGATGCTGAGAGGCCTTCTGTGTTCTCTGCAGCAGCACTTTGCTTGATTTCATTCTGCATCTATTTAATTTCTGATTCTTCAAAACCCTAAGAAGCCATGTGAACATTAAGAACTGAGAGAGTGCATTAAGCGACAGCAAGGTGCTGTTCTTAAATTGTTTAAGAGGTTTCTACTCCTCAGCTGCAAGTTGCAACTATTCAGCTGAGATCTGGTGACTCATTGATGTGCACATTTCAAGTCAGATAGTCTCGAGACAGACAGATTTATCTAAGCCAACACTTGTTTCAGGTTCTTTACACTACAAAAATGCTAGAGAAGCCTAGGTCCTGCTGGAATAAAATTCTGATATTTGTTGGGCCTTCTAAACACAGTTCCTCCACAAATTGTTTTCTGGCATTTTTATTTTTGAAAAAAGTTTTCCTACATAAAATTACAGTTTCTATTCTACGTTGGGTCTGAAAAATTAAGCAACCAGTCTAAATTTTATTTTGTTTCTCTAAAGCCTCTTTTTGCCACTGAACACAATAGAATTATTTTTGGCGATCTCTCCCTATCTTTTCCTTTTCTTCTCTGTGACTTCTTAAATCAGGAGGCACTATGCAGTAGCAGAAAAAACATAACACCGTAACTACACTACTTGGCTTCTTCCCAGTATGGCATAAACTCAGGAAAGTTCCAGAATAGAAAACAAAAAAAGCCTCAGAAAAAAATTAAAAGATCTACAACATCTATTCACTTTATTCAGTGGCCAAAAGGATAAACGAATATACAGTTAGGAATGTTTTCTTGTATTATGTTCTTTAATAATATAATTATATATATTTAATATATTTCTCCAAATTCTATTATAAAAATATGTATTTTATTAAAAATTCCAACATTCTAGTTATAAAACTGTATTTTCGTTTTTCATCTAAGATTTTTCTATCTTTTAGCCCTCTTGACCCATTTTTTTCCAGGTAACCTTCTAGTTTCTCATATAAACCACCATCCTGGCTGGTTGCGATCGTCTACAGAGCCAGAAGATGTTTGATGAAAAAAGCACTTCAAGGTAAACTCTCCAGTTCTGCGCTGATCGGCTTGAGAAGCATCCTCCTCAAACCATCAATTAAAATTCAGTAGGTGTCTGGAGCATGGTAGATAATTCTCTCTGGTCACACCATCATAGTTAATCTATAAAGCGACTTCAGATCACAGGTCTCCTGCTATGGGATGCTGGATGTGTGAGCCTTTCCTGCCTACAGATGACAGCGCGACCCTTTGCCAGCTTTTGCTTGAAAGGCTTCTTTGACTGTGAGTTGATATGGCCCTGACGTTGTTGTCCAACTCGGCTTCTCACAGCATACAAAAACCTGAAGCGTAGCCTTAAATCTGAGTTATCTGGTGGATGCTTTGGAAAGAATAACAATCGGATATTAAAATTTGGTAGCAAAGCAGTAAAAAGCTTGCTGCATCTCCCTTCTCCCAAAGAATTAGTCTCCAGCTCTTTCCACTGGTGTTGAAATGGAGCCAGTTTTTCAGCAGCAACATTTACAGCACGAAGAATACCAGATCTGCACATCAGGTGAGTGGTAGCTTACAAAGGTAGGGACAGTTAATATCAAACTGTTACCTGGCAGCAGGAAAGCCCAGGGGACAATTTGACAACCAAAGGGCTCCCCAGATGAGATATGGCCATCTTTGTGTTCATGTTATGTGATCCACTGAAGTAAATGAATGCTCCTGTAAACAAAAATCAAAGAAATATGAGAAATGTGTCATGCTCCAATGGCAAATAGCTACCTCAGAGAGGTAACTATGTGCTCTATGTGGCACATAAAGCTTATTCATAAATGTAAACAACCAAAACAGCTTTGACTGGTTCAGTCTCCGTGGATAACGAGCAGGGTCTTGTAAAAGGCTGCAACAACCAGTGTCTGTGTAGGCAAAGACAAAATAGAATTGCTAAACGTTCCTGTCTCTTTCCTCCACAGTAAAATTAACGGACTGAGTCCAAAGATGAGGAAAGAGCAGGAGGGAAAAACGAGTATTTGGACAGACATTGCCAAGACCACCCTGTCATGGTGTCTGCAAGCGCTTAAACCTGAGGAAGTAAATACAGAGCCCTGCAAAGGGAGTTACTTCTGTGAGGGCATTACTGGGTAGACACACTGGATGTATTTATTTTATCTGCCCTCTTTAGGCAAAAATCTTAAGACCTCCCTCCTCCAAACTGTACAACTACTTCCCACCACCTTCGCACGGTGCCCTTCTGCTCTCCGCACAGGCTGGGGAGAGCGAAGGGACCGCAGGAGCTGCAACACAGAGCAGCCTGGAGATCAAACAGCACAGACCTCAGCTGGGATCCCTAAAGGACACATTTTAATTGGCTTAAATAATGGTTCAAACAGAATTTAGAACAAAAATTCATTTCCTTTAGGGTACAGTATTCACTGTCAGTGCAGCCCAGCCAGTTTTAAGCATGCTAACAATGTTGCAGACCATGGGAGCCAATGGAATAAGCTATATTTTCTCATGGGGTCCACAGACTTGACATTGTTGTCTGTGCTAGTGGGGATGAAAGCTTAATTAAAGATCTAATCTGAACTCTGGCAAACGAACTGCCTTTGGATTTGAACTACAGCAGATGTGCTTCAGACAAAGGTAGGGAAGGATAAACATCTTCAAGGGGCCCTAAAGCAGCATATTTTGAATGCCGTCAGTGCTGCCTTCGCTGAATACTGAGACTTTTTCATGAAAGTCTATGCAAAACAACACTAAAGGCTCGGTGTTGTTTGCGCATTGATATTACACATATTGCCTTACATCTTGGAAAATCAGCTATTGTGCTGCCACAGTCATACTCCTTAGCCATTTATTTCCCATGGATACGTAATGAAGCAGAGGGTTAAGCCCAGCCCCACGTGAATAATCGCATCGCTTTAGCAAGGCTGGCACAAAGAGGTGACCGTTACAGCCCCCTGTACAAACCGGCGTGCTGCTCTCCACAGCGCCAGGGAAGCTTCCCTCATTGGAATGCAAGAGTACTTCAAAGGATCCTCTTTTAATTTGCAGCTGAGGCTCTACAGTAGCCTTGTTAAGATCTTCATTAATCAAAATTTGCTGCTGCCCTCCCCAGGAGACAAGAGAGATGAACACTGCAGTATCAGAGGCAACTGTTGCAACCTGAAGGACCTTAATTTAATGTTGTCAAAAACTTGCTCAAATTCTGGAAGCCAATTTCTAAAGCCATGGTGTGGCTACAGCAGGCACAGTGATAGATGGGTACAAAACCACCTCAGGAAGACATTTGCACTAACTTATATGGGGAATGCATCATTACTGGGCTTGAGAGGTGCTGCATGGTAACCTCAAGATGTGCTTGAGGCTTCAGCTTGCAGCAACATATAAAGATGCGAACCTAACTTGTACTGATTCAGGTATCAAAGCAGCTTAAATGCAGCAGCACATAGTTCCATATGGGCTAATTTAATGTGCTGCTTAGGCTGCAGAGCAGATGTTTCTACCAGCAGCCTTCATTATGACCACATTGCACCTCAGGTCTCAGCAGCACCTGCAATAACCCACATGGGAAAGACATGGGTGCATCAGTGCCCTTCTCTAGATCTGTGAGAGTTCAGGAGCTGTGACAGCAATGTTTGCAGACAATGCAGTAATGCAGACCAAGTGCCACTCTAGAGAGACAATAAAATAAAATACCAAATAGCTGCTGGGAAAGCAAATAGCAACTTTGGTGCACTTCATCACTTGGGGACCAATAGAAAAAAAAGGCATATGATTATGCATTAGAGTTATTATATAGAACTGCCTTTGGATTTGCACACACACACTCGCACCCCACTGTGGTTTGCTCAGGTGAATTTTAATCCTGGAATTCCTCTACTTTGAATGCTCAAGGTGGAATACTTAATATTTCACATTCCTTTAATATGAACACAGGAGAGAAGTGTGGAGGTCTGGCTGTAAAATGATATACATCGTTAAAAAAATTTAACTTAAAGGGGTATTGAACTGTAACCCAGATTTTAAAGTAATCTAATCTCCACTGGAAGCAGGGTAATAGATACATTTTAAAAACTGAAGTAACAGAATATTTACCACTATTATTTGACAATGACAAACATGCTAGGCAATTTTAGTTATATACAATACGCTGTAATAACGTTTTCATTTTGGAAAAAACACTTTAAAACAACCGTCTACTGGAATACACTTTTTCCAGCCGAATGCATTATATAGCAGCTATGGGATGAAGGAAGAATAACAGTTCAGAGGGTATTACATTCACTCTGTTTTTCCCCAGACAAAACTGATTAATTTACCTGCACTCTGCAGAAAGCTACAGTCATATTTTGTCCAAATCAAGTTTTCAAGAATGGTCCCTGTGTGAATATTTGGTACAAATATGCTTACGATATGCACGAACAAAGTTAGCTACGTCAGTTCAAAGGTCAGAATCTCAAAAAACTAAGGCTGCATCAAGTCTCACACTTCATTGGTTGCCCCAGCAGAAAATGAAGGTTACAAAGGCATAGTAACCAAATCACATTTAAGAGTGAGCGTCCCCAAAAGACCAGCTTTCTGTAACATTACCTATGTTACACACATACTGCATAGCATCCATTTCAAATCAGTTTTTCTTGTCGGTCTGTCACCATTTACAAGTACAAATACTCATCAGAGAAGGAGGAAAATAATAATAATAAAAGAAATCTCACCACGCCCAGTATTAGTTGTATGACCTCTGCCGGGAAGTCTCCTGTCAAAGGACGCCTCTTCCTTCATTATGTTCCAGTCAGAATCATCGAAGCTTAGTGGCTTCCATCCACAGAGGTCAGTCTCAAAATCACATATAGTGTAATTAGCTGTTGTAAGAACAACAATAATAAGAGAGAATTAAGTTGAATTTACTACAACAGTTTAACACCGGAACTATGACTGGTTTGTACGTGGATGTACAGGGAGTCATAAAGAAGCACCGGTATGTTTCACTGACATCCAGACTATTCAGATGAGAAATACAAGTAGCAGAAAAGAATACAAGTAGCAAGTCATGCAGGCCCTTCTCTGTTTAATCAAGCTCAGAACCATGAAGGAAACCACCTGTAAGAGAATAATCTATATCAAATTACATATGAGACCTGTGCGTAGGCTGCTGGCAGATTATGAACGTAATATTATGTATTTTTAAAAGATGAATTTTACTGGAAAGTTAATTATGAATGTGTGGAAAAAACCTGATTTATTTAGTGCTTTGAATACATTGAAAGTGAAGACGAATTAAGCTTCTACTTAATTTATTTTTGAAAATGAGATTTAAATGTATGAATTATTTACGTCTCCTAGAAATTTTTATTGCAAAGTAAAGGACCATTTTCCTAGTTGGTATGGATTAGACCAGCTTAAACTGCCTAACAATCTCACACACTCTTTCATTTCTTGAATTTTGATAAGAAAATTGTATAATCTAAGAGTTTTCTTTCGTAGTCCAGAACAGCTTCACAAAGTGCTATGCTTAACCCTTTGGGTCACTTATCACAATTGTAAAAGTTGCTTTTGAAGTATACTTGGCACTTTCCAGACTTCATGGCACATTTATCCTACCATATCAGCCTCAGGTGTGATTATACGTACTACTCCAGTTCTCAGATTGTACAAAACCAAAATTAAATGCATCATTGTTGAAGCACTATGGTAGTAAAGCTCCACAATAAAGGTTTTCTAGTATAAAGAGGTTATTTGAGCGGTTAAATCAGAAGATATAAAATAAATCACAAATATCAATATCTCTTATCTGGATTCACTATGTACATTAAAATCTGATGGAGCATGCTTTCCTGTTTAATGCAGTATATTAGTTAAACATAAAACTTGTTTAACTTATTTCATTACAGAATTCTCATGCTTTTGACAAGGGACCTTGTTAATTAGACTTCAATTCCTAATACATTAAGGTAGAACATGCACATTGATATCAAAGTCTGTTTTGCTGTACGGTAATTAGTACTATGTCTAGGCATTGTGCTTTCCTTAGCTAAGCAGCCTTGAGAGAACCAACATGACACAAAAAAGCAAACATTCTTTGCTTAAACATCTCTTTCCTCAGGCCTCCCCTAAACCCTGCAAAAGGTCTGCGTGAGAAGCTGACTCCAGTGCCTGCATAGTAATATCCAAAAATCAATGAATGACCTCATAGACACAAAGAACTTACTCTGTTATATAGTAAGCAACCAAAAGTCTGTTCCTGGAAAGAAAATGGCAAGCCAAAGTTAAAATAACATTTTAAATATGAAAGAGTATATGGTAGTATTTATTAATATTTTACTGCTCAATAAGGTATTTAGCATGGGATTATTTTTTTTTATTATTATTATAATTTTCTTTTAACTAGAGGTACTTAGGACTGCAAGAAGAGTTGTTATCACAATGTAAACAACTTCTTTCATGTCCTGATGACACCAGATCTGTTGCCATTTAATATAGCTCAGTATCAGGCTCAGGGCCTTTCACTGCGCTCATAGTGAAAAGCTGACTGTTGAAGGTACATTTGGAAATTGTTTACTAAAAGAATTTGTGAAGCAGCAAGGCTGTAATCAGACAGAGCACATCACTGCTCTTGATGGTCAACAGGAAAGAGAGAAGTCTGGTGAAATCATAATTTTTTACATTGGTAGCTACTAGTGGAATTTCTTCTAATAGTATGGATTTAGAAATAAAAGTGTAAACACCATCTTTTAGGTTGAATATACAAGCAATGGGAAAAATATATATATATAAAACAAAAAGACATGCACACACAAAAAGAGGCAATTCCAAATCAAATTATTTGTCCAATTATAAAAGTAGGAGGAACATTCATGGCAGTGTGCTTTCAGTTTTGGTTTGGTTTGGTTTTGGGGGGGGGGGGGAGGAGGGAATAAAAAAAATGCAGCTCCAGTTTACTAAACGCGATAATGTTGACCATGTTTTTCATTGCACCTGTGTTTGCAAAATGACAAGCTGTACAGAAATATCCATTCATGCAGAGACACTGGGCCGGAGTCACTTACCAAGCCCAAGTGCTCCACCATATGTAGTTTCTGGAAGTGATACTTCATTTTTTAAAGTATTACTATGTTAGGGAACAGCTAGGCTATAAAAGTGAGTTAAACCCTGTTGTCTGAGTTAACAGTTTCACTTAAATTTTATCCCTACTTAATTCTAAAAACCTGAGGGGTGCTTGTAAATGTTTAATCAAGCTTGAAAAAAAGTTCTGTACTTTGGCTGAGACCCAAATCCAAGTAAGACAGTTTCTCACTGCAGTTTTTCATTGCTCAAACATTTATAAACTCTAAAAAATGTTCCTTTCCCATCAAAACAGGGCATAATTTTTATTATTCAGAGTGTTTTTCTAAATTTTTATTTGAACCTTCAAGTGATTATAGGGAGTGTTTCAGTATCCATAGTTGGAAAATAAGTGACTGCACAACCTATATTTTTTGAGGAATCATACTGCAATTATGTAAGTTAAACAGACAGTAAAGCATATTTCTGATATATTATGTCCTTTCCTACTGCACCTCTTACCATCAGAGCTTATGTTTTTCATTTCATTGGGAGTATTTCACTGGATTCAAACTGCAGAAAAATTTTCCACATTCTGAAAGCAAAACCAGTTAATTCTCATTTTTGGACATTCATCTATCTATAATTCAGAAAAACAGAAAAGAAATCAGAAAGGAATCAGCAACCTGCTTTCATTTTAATAACATGCCAAGTCTGAAAAATATTTTTTTTTTCCACATGGGCATACTGGTATATCTCAACTAGTCAAGGAGTAAATTATTACACCAGTTCTGCAAAAGCAATGAGTCCAGGAGGTAACCAGGAGAAAAAAAAACATTCCCCAAACACATCTCCTTGAATTTCAAAAAATAAGTGGAACTTACTAAAGTCATAAAATACACTGGAAAGATTTTTCAATTAAGATGAAACATTTTTCCACTTTTTTTTTTTTTTTTAAAGAAACAGGAAACACAGCGTGTATTCCAAAAGCAGTGGGAGGTTAAATGGAAATGCTTTTTCTTTGACTAGATGACTCTACCTTTCCCAGCTCCTCTTGATCCTCTTGGGTGAAAAACAAAGCTAGGCTGAGTTACCAGCCAACTAACATTGCTTCAGCTTTGCTAGCCTGCAACTGGATGAAGCTTTTCAATCCTACTCTGGTAGCTCAATCAAATGAACACAACTGGGGACACACAGCTCGTCTCTCCGTCTGGCTGTTGCTTCCCCGACTAACAGTATTGAATGAGGAAGGCTGCTACCCTCGCTCAGTGTGGCAGCACCCAAGCTCTTAAGGAATTTGGGATATAAACTATCTGTATGATCAGCGACCAAAGCACCTCTGTGTGATTAGTTTGTCATTAATATTTTTCCATTTCTGACCAACATTTAACATCATTTTACAGAAGGGAAGCGTTACGCATATAACTTCTTACCATTCCCTAGCAGTTTGTGATTAGTTTTATTTATCTAGAATTTGTTAAAGGATTCATGCAGAAAGATCGCACATGGCCACTGGTCGTCTCTCATAACACCGTAGTCTCTTAGGTGAGATGGACTCCTCTCCTCCTGAAACTACTCAGGTACTTTGCTTAGGGTGAAGAGACTGGTGGTGTTAAGAGAACCTCATGTTGACCACGGATCTGCAGAGGGTACGTTTACTTTGAGTTAAGCACTCTAGTGAAAAACAAAGGCAATGCTACACAGTGTTCATAAGCAATGAAGAACCCTGAAAAAAATATGGGCATAGCTTCTTTTTCTCCACAGGCACATACAAGACTGATGGACAGATGCTGACAATTCCAGACAATTTATGTGTCACAGCAAACATATACATGTGTAGTAAAAAAAAAATGTTTCAGATGAAAAAAATGCTCTTTCTACTTTAAAGTTGACTGGTAATAAAAGGATTTGCATATGTGTTCATCTGCTATAGAAGGTTGCAAGGCTTTGCAATTGTAAATTGCTATACTGTAAATGAAATGCAGTAAAAGGTACATGGCTTGAAAATTATACAACTTTCCTTCATTCTACGTATTTTCTATACATAAATTATACAAATCCTGTGAAAGGCTGAGAATATTTAAGATAATACTAGCGATGCAAAATTAAAACCAGACAAGTTAAAGACAGGTGTTTTAAGGAAGTTTCTAATTAAGTTAAACAGAAGGTGATACTATTTCAGAAAGAGCTGCAGGATGTCCCACCCCACAATCATTTTGAGTCTACATGAGTGCTGATGAGTAGGTAATTTCCAGAAAGACTGCTGCATCAAAATGTGTTATCATTTGAAAATAGCAAGCGCATCCTAGACTTCTTGCCAAGTTGCTAGGATTGCCAGCTACTGATTCATTTGTGATGTTTTTATATGTATTGCATATGTTACATATAAATAATATACAATAATATTAAATATAGTGCTTTAAATATTTGTTATTTGGCATGGCACTTGGTGCAAAACTTCCTGTACAGTAGGTAGGAAATTAAGCATAAGGGTTTTTTTTTTTAATCCTTTAAATGATCTAAGTACTGTATCTCACTTTCTCTGTTTTGAACATAACAACTAGGTTTTGATAGCTTATTGTCAGTCACGGTGAAATAAGAAATTTAGAAGTAATCTCAAATAAGTGGTGTCGAATAAGACAATGAGAATGCAGAGTTTAATACTAAAAACATTAATTTCATAATTTATCACTTCATTAGAGTCATTGATTTCAACAAACTTCTCAAATAAAGGTGGTTACTTATGTGTATAAGTGTTTCCTAGACAAGTTCCTAATTTTTCAATACGTTTAAGTCACATATACTTAAATATATATTTATGAAAACAGGCAGAGGCTGTTCATGCAAAAAATCACATTATTATAAGACTATTCATGCCAAGTTCACATAAGCAGAGAGAAACATTGTTTTTCCTTCCCCGTTATAATGAAGCAAAGATAATCCTCAAAAAAGAGGGAAATCCTTCACATTGCTAAGTAAAATCTTTTGTTTTCGCTCAGTATGGAGATCTGTCAGCTCTTTCAGCACATGAGAGTACTTCAACAAAGGAAACTACTGAGGATGTGTTCAAGGATAGATGCGCTAAAATACCTGAAAGAATAGAGGCTAAAATATGCACTATTGTACCAGACAGGAATTTTTACTGAAAATTAATGTGAATAAATATAGTGCACTCTAAATACCATGGAGGACAGTTTCAAGATCATGTAAAAAATGTACATAACAGGAGGAAAAGAACAAAGGACAGAAATAAAGGATGATTTTTCCTTTAAGTCTCTTTTGTTCAAGACTGCAAAAAGTGTCAGAAAGCTGAATTTTCTAAGCCAACCAAAGTGCTGCAGAACTAAATCCCACCTTTAGGGTCCTCCTTCGTGAAAAATTATGAAGTACCCAAGACAATATTAGCCATTAAAATGGGCCAAATTTAAAAACAGTTGTTGTTATTTTAATGAAGGCTATTTTTTCTTTTCTTTCTTCTCAGCCGGTATTCAAAGCAACATGCAACTTCTGTGGGCTGCTTATATTTTAGAAAAACATCCCTTTTCTCCCTTTTTTGAGAGGATGAGTGTACTTTTGTGCACTGCTCCAATAAAACGATACATCTTCAGTCTGAGAATGCCTCAACTCAGAGTGGGGCACACAATCCCTGTGTCTCAGGTTCAACGGAAGGTGATATTTTCTTTAAACTGAAATACACTAGGAGTTAGTGAAGAATCAGTGCCACATGGTAAACCAAAAGTAACTGCAGAGACAGCAGCAGACAGTGGAGCACTGGGGCAAGCTATCAAAGAGGGTTTTGCACTTGCTGGGCCTCCTGTTGGTCTTTGCCCCAGCACCCTAATTCTAGAGGTCCCACAAAAAGACAGTGTTGAGACCCCCAGGCCATTCTGACTTTTCTTTCTTCTGCTCACTCTCCATTTTTTCTGACCTGCCCACATGAGTACGACAGAAACAATAATCTCAAGAGTGAGTCCCACTACTGACTACATCTAGGTTATTTCATCTTTCAGTTACACAATGTCAACGTCCAGTGTCCGAGGCAAAGGGGTAAAAATAACATAAGAAAATGTAATTAATTGCATGCAAAATGTAATTTCTTTTTAATGTTTAGTTATCTTTATTTTCACTTTGTTTAGTACTATTAACAGCTACGCTTCAACTGGGACAATTATTTTTCAGCCTCCTTTCAAATCTTAAAATTATTCTTCTATATTCCCAGTCATGATTCACTACAGTTCTGGCACACTGTTACTGAAGTGGGAACACCAAATAGTTGAGAAATAAATTCCAATTTATAAAGTGTTTTTCAAGTTAGGGAAGTAGATGTTATAAATGTTGTGTGTAGGGAATACATTTAAGAAAAAAATATGCAAAATGGTGCGTTTCTGCAGACACTTAAAAAATTGTTATCTGGTTCCAAAACATATTGATAAGGCCAGAGAGAGAAAGAGAAAGCAACAGGAAGAAGAAAAATGCATTACTGAATATGCTATGAACACTGTCACTAACCCGTACATCATTAAATATTCAGGTGAAAAGAAGCCATATAAATAATAACTAAGGTTTTTAGCCATTTCTTGGACAGACCTGTTAGGTTTCAAAACACTCTTCAGCACAGTATCCTTTTAAAGCAATGTAATTCACTTACAGCAGGCTGCTGGATCTTCATCACTGCCATCAGAACAATCTGGGTGAGAGTCACAGGCTGATCCAGGCTCCGTGGACTGCCCATCAGTGCAGGTGAATTCTTCTAAGGAGCAGAAACCTGGTGGCTCTGACGGTGTAGTGTCCAAGAGCTGGATGCTATTCAAACATATGAAACCTGCCCTGCTCTGCAGTGTTCCTTTAAACATAAGCTGTGGATTGTTACAGTTAAAATATCCGCATTAACAGAAAACAGAGAGAAAATTATTTTTATTTCCATAAAATAGTAATGTCCTATGTGTAAAAAGCACTGGATACTTTCCATGACAAAACCATGACAAATTTCAAAGCAGAAGCTGAAATTTTGTATGACTATTTCTCATGTTGAATTTTCTGAAAATTTTTAACTTAAATGGTTTGACAAATTCCAAGAGTGAAGTTAAGCAGAAGTCTATTTTAAAGAAAAACTCCGAATCTCATAACCATTTAGCTAAAAAGTTGCAATAACTTCATGCTGTTAGAAGAGTGACCTGAAACGTAGCATCCTAACTACGCCATCTTCTGCTCTGAAGTCTCTTCAGGGCCTCATTTTGCAGATGACCA